>NC_137021.1:36813792-36911292 GCF_032717465.1 Coenobita brevimanus | reverse complement strand
TGGCACCAGGTCGGTTGCTGTGGCCGAGTGGTTAATATCTCAAACTTGTGTGCAGATAACTTGGGTTCCATTCCCAAAGTGA
This sequence comes from Coenobita brevimanus, assembly GCF_032717465.1. NCBI lineage: Eukaryota > Metazoa > Arthropoda > Malacostraca > Decapoda > Coenobitidae > Coenobita > Coenobita brevimanus. The sequence continues at coordinate 36,911,210 of NC_137021.1, read as the reverse complement.
GGTGAGTGCGCCTTCGTTACGGAGGGATCCTGGTGCACAAAAATTGGCAAGAAAATCGCAGAAAATTCGTTGATGTCAAAACTCTTGGTCCTATCTCGATTGATGATTATTTATTAGAGTTATGAGTGATCAAAGTTGGTTCAGAAAACAGTTCATTCGGTACCAGGACTTTTAGAAATCAAGTCTAGGCAAGCTACGAGAAAGCGAGTGTGCAGCGCGAGAACCCTCCACAGGAGCAAGTGCAGGAGGGCCCAAATGGCCCACGAGCACTTGTATATCCCTGAAACAGTACACCTAGTTGCGCCTATACACCATTAGGGGAAAAAAACAAAAAACTTGTGTTATATTTACTGAATCCTTGACCAATCTACAACCTTTTTGGTTCAGTTTACTATGCAATAATGAACATACAATTAAAATTAACATATTTAAAGTACTTTAGGCAATTTTTTGAAAAATTCTTTACAGTTTCTGTTTACATGGACCCCATAAGAAAAGAAACGACACAATGATGCTCACACTGCTGTCAAAGCTAGTGGCATGAAGGGTCTTCGTGGTGTGGAGAGGGCAATTCACAGGGTGAAAATATTTGCATCACACAACAGTAAATTTCAGCTCCCCTTATCCAGTACACCTGGTGTCTCACAGACCTGACCACGACTTTAGTGTGTTATACACCAAAACAGGAGACCTGGAAAACCACACAGCCACCTTTAGCATGGGCATCCAAACTTAGGAAGCTATTGGGAAGGACAGGGGTCCCTGGCATATAGTAGTTGCTAAACCAGTAAGTGGCAAAAAGTGGCCGGGTCTCTCAGACCCAGGTGTACTGTTTCAGGGATATATATATATATATATATATATATATATATATATATATATATATATATAGAGAGAGAGAGAGAGAGAGAGAGAGAGAGAGAGAGAATAGCAAAATATTGAGTTATGTATAATATTTAAAGATAAACTGTGCAACATAACTAAGCCAATACACCTATGGCATCTCACATAAACAGGTACATCAAATATGCCTGATTCATGATACAATTGACTACTGTAGATATGCCATTGTATTGCTATTATTGTAAAAATTATATACATATGTATCAGTTATATAGCTACTGTGACCACACTTGTGATTCCTGCTATTATGTTACAATTGCTGCAATTACTGTAACTATAAACGCTAGCATTGCTGCAATTATATTACAGTTGCTACAATTATGTAACAACAAACACCAGCATTACTGCAGTTGTTATAATTGCTACAGTTTTGTAACTACAAACACTAGCATTATTGTAATTTTGTTACAATCGCTACAGTTACGTAACTACAATTAGTTACAGCCACATTATGTGACAGCTGCATTAACAAGATGTAGCAACAATTTTATTTCAACAACAATTATGAAACAGTTGCATTAGCAAGATGTAACTACAATTTTTTGCACACAAAATTATGTAAAAGTTGCATTAACAAGATATAACTACAATTTTGTTGCAACGTAATTGTGTAACAGTTGCATTAACAGAATGTAACTACAGTTTTATGGCCACCACAGTTATGTATCAGTTGTATTAACAAGATGTAACTAAAATTTTATGGCAACTGCAGTTGTGTAACAGCTGCATTAATAAGATGTAACTACAATATTACGGCAACCACAATTACGTAACAGTTGCATTAGCAAGATGTAACTACAATTTTATGGCAAACACAGAACTACAGTTTTATTGCACCCACAGTTATGTAACAGGGCAATTAACACAATGTCATGTTACAGTCACACTTGCGTAACAGTCGCATTTATACAGTGTAACTACAATATTGCATTAACATCATGTAACTACAATGTAACTACAGTTTTGTAACAACCATGCTTGTGTAACAGTTGAATTTTCACTATGTAACTACAGTTTGGAATAACCAGGCTTGTGTAACAGTTGTATTACCTCAATGTACCTACAATTTTGTAATAACCTCACTTGTGTAACAGTTGCATTAACAAAATGTAACTACAATTGCATTAACACAATGTACCTACAATTTGATACAACCACATTTTGTGACAGTTGCATTAACACGATGTAACTACAATTTTGTTGCAAACACAATTGTGTAACAGTTGCATTAACACAATGTTATGTTACAGCCACACTTTCTTAACAGTTGCATTTACATAATGTAACTATAACTGCATTAACACGATGTAATTGAAATTATGATACAATATTCCTTCAATTTGTTACTTTTACCATAATATGTATTTCACTTAATTGGCTTACAAGTTGATTGTAATGTATATAAAATATGTATTAACATGTTATGACAATATTTACTGTCGTTGGTACGCCAGTTTCGCCTAACCGAGTGATGTTAGGCATAATAGGTTATGACACAATACTATATGTAACTACAGTATGTAACTATATAGCTAAAGGTAAGAATATGTAAAAAAGGTAGTTATGTCTAAGTTCTCCACGAAGAGACAACTACACATCCCTTTGCCTAGACAAATCAAGATTTTCAAACCCCCCTGATCATGTACCGGAAACGTGACCGACACACACACACACGCACATACGTACGCACACATACGCCAACACACTGTAGCCGGAAGCCAGAGGGGGATGTAAGTCCGATATCAACTGTAGGAAAGCCAGAACGCCAGAGACAACAAGAGAGAGAACCAGAGAGAGACGGCCAGGAAAGAAGAGGAGGAGAGAAGGCCTGGAAACACAAGGGTCAGCTAGGAGGCTTTGCTGTCACGCTACGTTACGCTGTAACTCACAATTCGATATAAACTCTCTCGATAAAATCCTATAAACTGTCTCTCAATAAATTCCATCGACCTCAATCTGCCTATTTCATCATCCCACTTAAAATACGCAGAGGATAACAGAACAGGGAAGCCATACACTGACATCTCCTACGTCACCTCACCATTACACTCTCTCCTGGTGCCACTCCCACTGACGATACAACCAGATATCCTTCAGCATATAATTAAACCCCTCTACTATGTCTATTCTCTCGGGCATGGAACCATACATTCCTTTCTCATATCCTTTGACTAACCCTCCAAGTTCCGAGCTATTTCGCGCCTTCGACACCCCCCAATCCCGAGCTATTTTGGAAAAAAAAATTTTTGGCTAGAACTTCCGCTTTTGGTGAGAAACAGAAAATTCATAGAGAAATCGCTCACCTGAGGTTTAAAATACTCGGTACAGGTAGCAGTACCTCCTTACCTTACTGGGTTTTCTATCAGGTTGGCTCCAAAGAAAACGAATTCTTTGGAAGGGTAACTATTCCACACCACTCATAAACGGTATTTAATTATTTATTTGGTACGAATTTTTATGTAGTTCGAGAGTATATTGGTTTTCAAACAGTAATATAGGCATTATAAACATTGTTTCACTCACTAACTCATCAACATACCTGACCTTTTTTGGCAACATTACCTGATCATCATTTCTGACTGTATCTTCCTCTAATCCTATGTAAAGTTTGTCCTACACATTGTCATCGATTGGGGAATCACTCTGGCCCTGAATGTCTTAATTGGTGAGGTCACTGGTAACAGGTGAATTGCCGAGACAATGGCGTGCGGGGGAAGAGGGAGTTTATGCTGTGTAAGGCATTGTCCCTGCATGGCATCTTGCAGGGGAATAGAGGAAGGTGTCCCGTGTATAAGTACGAAAAATCACGCACGAAAATTGAAAATTGTGCAAATTATGAACCTTGAAATTGCACGATGTACCAGTACGTCGACGAGACTAGCTGTGACAAAATGTTTCGACGTATGCATACGTCGATGGGATGCCTCAGGCTAATGCAAGAAAGCCTTGGTTTAATCATGCTTGTTCTAATGCTATCTGTAACAAGGAGAGGGCCTACAAAAGGTACTGGAGCCAACCCACCCCTGAATCACATCTATACGTTTCTGCCCGGAATCATGCTAAGTCTGTTCTTTGCTCTGCTAAAAATAATTTCATCCATACAAAATGCTCTCAACTCTCCAACTCGGATTCTTCCTGCTCCTTCTGGCACCTTGCCAAAAACGTTTCTAACAAATTTATCTCATCATCCTTCCCTCTTCTTTTCTACTCAGACGGCTCTGTAGCTATCTCTTCTACTGATAAAGCAGATGTCTTTGCTCAGACTTTCTCCTCCAATTCCACCTTAGACGATTCCAGTGCTGTTCCTCCATCACTTCCCCCCTCTGACTTCCTCATGGCTGACATTAAAATTTCTTCAGCTGATGTATTTTCTGCCATCACAGGCCTCAATACTAACAAGGCACATGGGCCTGATGGAGTCCCTCCTGTTGGTCTCAAGAACTGTGCTTCTGTGCTTACACCCTGCCTAGGCAAACTCTTTCTCCTTTGTCTATCAAATTGTACCTTTCCTTCTTGCTGGAACTTTGCTATCATTCAGGCAGTCCTAAAGAAGGGTGACCATTCGCAACCCTCTTACTATCGTCCAATCGCTTCAACATCCTGTAGCTCAAAAGTTTTTGAGTCAATTCGTAATAGAAAAATTTTAAAGCATCTTTCCTATCGTAACCTTCTTTCTGATCGTCAGTACGGGTTCCATCAGGGATGCTCCACTGGTGATCTCACCAACCTTTCAGACTCCTGGTCATCCTCCTTTCGGGACTTTGGCGAAAGCTTTGCCATTGCACTTGACATCTCAAAGGCTTTCGATCGAGTCTGGCATAAATCTTTAATTTCCAAGCTGCCCTCTCATGGTTTCTGTCTTTCTATCTGTGCCTTCATCTCTAGCTTCCTTTCAGGTCGTTCTATAGCCGCTGTTGTAGACGGCCATCGTTCTTCTCCTAGATCTATCAACAATGGTGTTCCTCAGGGCTATGTCCTATCATCAACTTTCTTCTTTTCATTCATCAATGACCTTCTAAGCTGTATATCTAACCCTATCCACTCATACACTGATGATTCCACCCTTCACCTTTCCATTCAGTTCCTGCAACGCCCATCTCAGTAGTTACTTCAACAAACAAGGGATGAGGCTATGGCACACCTAATGTCTGACTTGGCTCGTATCTCTGACTGGGGTAAAAAAATCTTGTTATTAATGCATCAAAGACTCAGTTCTTACACCTATCAACTCGAAAAAATCTTCCACAGGTGTAGCCATTAATGTTTAATAATGTTCAGCTTAGTCCTGCATCATCCTTGAACATGCTTGGGGTTTCATTTACTTGGGACTTATCTTCGAAGGATCATATTACATCTCTTGTACAATCTGTTTTTAAGAGATTGGGTTTGCTGGGCCGACTCCATTCCTTCTTTACCCCTACACAGTTGTTGACTCTATACACGGGTTTTGTCCGCTCCCGTGTGGAGTACAACTGTCATGTGTGGGAAGGTTCCCCATATGCAGCTCTTCTCAATGGGGTGGAGTCTGGAGCTTTACATCTCATTAGTTCTCCTCCTCTTGCTATCTCTCTGCAGCCTCTGTCTCTTCGCCACACTGTTGCATCTTTATCCCTCTTCTGTCACTACTCCAGTGGTCACTGCTCGTCTGAACTGTCTGCATGCATTCCTCCACCTCTTTGACGGGCGCATGGCACCCGTCTAGCAGCAGGCTCTCATCCCTTTACTGTCCAACTCTCTGATGCAAGGGTTAACCGTTACTCCCAGTCCTTCATTTGTGCAACAGTTCAGCTCTGGAACTGTCTCCCTCTGTCTGTATTTTCTGCTTCCTGTGATCTCCAGTCTTTCAAGTGCAGTGTGTCCAGGCATCTTGAAGTAAGCTGATCTTGAATTTGGCTCTCTCTTGTATTTTGTTTTTCTTTTTGAAGGAACAGTTATTGTGGGCTCGTGGCCTTTGGTTTCTTCTTCTTTGCAAAAAAAAATATATATACACCACCCTGGTTCATGGTACTGCCACAGACAATTTACGTGTACCACCTTTGGGTGAGACTTCCTGCCCCCTCCCGCCGAATCGGTAAGTCACATTTGACGGGCGGGCCATCACAATGTAGGGCCCATCCCACATGCTCTGCAGCTTCGGTGACTGTCCCTTTTTCCGCTGAGGATTATATAGCCAGACTTTGTCACAGTCCTTGAAACTCACCTCACTTGTCTTGGCATCATACCTGCACTTCGTCACCTCATCTGAAAACTTCAGAGCTTTTTGAATATGATGATGTACCTCAGCCAGTCTCTCCTGAAGATACTTTACATAACTGGAGGTGTTTGCAGGCAGCTCATCACCAGCTGGTCTTCCCATTAGCTAATCAACTGGCAATCGTAACTTGTGGCCAAGCATCAGTTTTGCAGGGGTGTAACCAGTAGACTAGTGGGATACAGACCATTATACCATCAGCGATAATTTCTGGTCCCATTCCTTCTGTCCATCTACGCAGCACTTGGCAATTTCTTGCCCCAGGGTCCAGTTGAATTTCCCCACCATCACATCTGACTGTGGCCTTAGTGGGGTCGTCCTGATCTTCTTTTTCCCCTGTAACTTGCAGCACTCACGGAACACAGCAGACTTGATATCTCGACCCTAGTCTGAATGTACCTCCTGTGGCATCAAAAAACGACAGAACTGGTTAACCAGCACCTAAGCAACAGTCGTGACTTCTTGATTGGGGATGGCATAAGCTTCTGGCCACACATAAATACTGGATTCGTCTTTCAGTGAGTGGCTGAGGTCCAGCAATGTCCACCACAACTCTTTCCATCTGTGCACCCACTTGGTATGGCAGAATGGGAGTGCAACCACGTTTCTTCGGTCCCTTCATGTCATAGCATACATCACAGGCCCAACATCATTCTTTAACATCATAACACATGCCAGTCCAGTAGAATCTCTGCTGCAGTCAGTATAGATTTTCCTTCACTTCGAAGTGCCCATTAGTGATCCGGGTATAAGACTCTTCTAAGACCTCAGACCTCATTTTCCTAGGAACCACCAGTTGCCAATACTTGCTGATGCCATCAGGTGTTTCCCACTGATGCTCCAGGAGTCCGTTGTTCAAATGAAGAAGGTCCCACTGACTCCAGTGGCTCTTAGTCACAGGGCTGAACCTGGAAACCTATTCCCAAGATGGTCACACTGTACATCATTGCAGCCATTCTAGCACTGGTTTTAAATCCGTATCCTCCATCTGCATCCTGTTTAGGTATTTTTCAGCTGACACTGGCCCCGCCACCGCAGTACAGCAGCATTTCTTGCTACCATCTTCTTTCCTACAACACTGCTTGAAAACTGGGCCTGCCAGTGCAGGTCTTCCAGTATTTGAACCATGAGATGCACTACATAGGCCAAATGGTATCACTTTGAACTCTCATACACCCTGCCCATTTGAAAAAAACTGTTTTCTCCTTGTCCTTTTCTGCTACCCTGACCCTGTGATATCCTTCTTTCATATTTAGGTTGGAGAACCACTTGGCATCTGACAGAGCATCCAGCATGTCATCAGTTCTTGGCAAGGGGTACACATCATTCACTGTAATTTCGTTTAGGGCTCGTTAACCCATACAGCACCTCACTGAGCCACCCTTCTTCCTTGCCAGAACAGCTGCTGATGCCCAGGTATGCCTGGACGTTCCTACCAGTGCCTGATTTTGAAGATTCTCCATCACCCTCTCCATTTCTTGCTGTTGAGGTGGCGCCAACCTCAGAGCTGGGTGTTAAATCAGGCAGCAATCCCTGGTGTCGATACAGTGCTCTACTGGATATGTGCATCCCAGGTCTAGGTCTCTGGTGGAAAAGACATCAGCAAACATCACTAGCGGTTGCTTAACTGCAGAACTTGGAGTCCTCCAGGCACTGGCAACTCTTGTAAACAGATCTTGTAAGTGGTCTAGCAGATTACCATTTTCTTTGATTACACTCCTTTTACAGGCCTTCCACTGATGCCTCGTTGATCTTCTGTGTCTCACGGGAGCAATTGGCCACAACAACCAGCACTTCACCTGTGCCTGTTCCACTAAAGTCCTCCCCACCATCACTCTGGCCTTCGTCTTGCATCGTGCATCAGGCTGCACAACCTGTAGACAGCCGTCAAAAGAGCTACTCACCTTGCACTGTAGCAATAGCTCTGATTTGGGGGGTATCACGCTAGTGTGGAGCTCCCACATCTCACTACCAGAACTGGTATATCTTACTGCCGTCACTTGAACCGACTTTCCTCAAACTTTGAGTCCCATCGAGCAGAAGCCCACCTCACATCACATTGACATCAGTTAGTCCAGACTAAAAAGGCAAGGATCCTTCATGTCAGCCACATAGACTGGAAGCGCCACCTCTTGCCCTGCCACTTCAGTCCAGACATCCAAGCATCCCTCAGTTCTGCACAGTGCCCGGTTACACCACACAATTATTCTGATGAGTCAGGCAGATATCAATGATGTAACATATTAGGCCTCGCAAAACTCTGCTCTGAAGCTGAATCAATCACAAGGGAACACCTCATGCCAACTATTCTTCCATCTACTCACAAACTGCCAATCACACTACCCTTACATTTTCTCGGTAGTGGGACTACTTGGGAAAAACCAGCTGGTGGTTGCCCCTTAACAGAAGCCTTCAAGCTTTCTGTTTCTTTCTTGTCCTCTGCAGCCTTCTTCTTATTATCCTACTTTGAACTAATGAGTCCCATCTCACCACAAGTCCATCACACTTTTGTCACAATCGTAGATTTCCTTGCACTGTTCTGTTCTTGCTCCTTCTATTTGTAACAGTCCTCTTTCTTGTGTCCTGGCTTCCGACACAACCAGCAACCTCCTCCGATCTTCTCCTCTTCCTTCTTCCACTTGTAGCACCCCACTTTCCCATGTCCTGTTTTTTCACAGTACCAGCAACTTCCATTAAATTTCTCCATTTCACGTACCTGCCGCTTTTTTGCCCTGAATCCTGCATTACGACCTGCTTGCAAAATGGACGTACTGGACCTGATGTAGGACTCAAATTCCAGAACCCTGGCTAGTGCTTCTTGCATGTTTTATGGTTGTGATTTCTTCATTTGGACTTTCAGCTCTGCATCAAAGAACTGGTCCCTCAGAAGAATAGCCAACAGGTTAGGTGCTGCTCCTGGGTACACTTTGTGTACCATATTCTCGAGGTCATGAGCAAGCTGCTGAAGGGATTCGCCTCGAGCTCGTACACGGGTCTGGAATCATGCTCTGTAAACCTCAGTCCAGTACAATATCTGTGCTCCAGCACTTCTACTAGGGATTGATAACTGTTCGTCTCCTCCATTGACACTGGGCAGAGAATCTCCATTGAGGCGCCTTTAGGCTAGCAGCAAGCTGCACTGCTCTCTGCCTATCATCCCAACCATTCTGATCAGCAAGTAACTCAAACTGCATACAATAAACTTTCCAGGATACTTTGCCGTCAAATTCCTGAGGTTTCTTTTTAACTGGACCCCCATTATAACCATGCATTGTGCTGGTTTGGGGCCTAAAATCTGGGGCATCATAATTAAGACCAGGACTCGAAACTCATGCATTCTGATTATTCAGCCTTATAATGCTACCTTTAGGTGCTTGGGATTCGTCAAGATTCAAGATACACTATCCACTTTTTTCATATGCTCCCTGTACACTAACCTGAGGCTCAGCAACACAAGATATCTCTACACACCCATTTCTCTCACTAATCATCTTCAACTGGTCGTATCCATTCTGTCTGCACTTCATCACGTTGTTGCTTACCTGACACGTCTGCTGCAGTAGCTCAGCATATACTTCCTTCTTCAACTATTGCTGTTTTTTCATAATTTCTCTGCATCCTCAGTTGCAACTTCTGTTTCTCCCATAACGCTCTCTCTTTTCTTCATTTTGTGCTTCTAGTTGTTCACTTTTTGCTAGTAGTTGTTCCTCGAGTTCTTTTTTGAAATCTTTCTTATCTTCACTTTGTGATTCTAGTTCTTCACTGAGTTCTTTCTGCCCTTCAATTTGTGCTCGTAATTTTTCACTTTGTGCTTGTAGAAGCTTCATGACCGCAGCCAGAGATGCAGCTGCCTGCCTAACTTGGCTTCTTGTCTGTACACCTTCCGGCTCCATGACGAAGATTTGACTCAATGCATCACTTTTTTATCCAAAATCCTAACACCACTTGTTACCTCCATATACCACTCTGCCACAGACTGCAACAGCAGTAGTGTATAAGAAGGACTTAGCCCAGTGAGTCGTCGATTTACTGATCATATAAAACCCCCCAGGGAAGATAAAACTTGTCACTCTCCCTTTGAAAATCAGGACTAAGTAGCCTAACCCAGCAAGCCTGGGGTTCCTGATTGGACAAAAAAAGCCGGACGATATATAGAACAGAGGAAAATGTTTTTCTTTTGCATTCCCAATATATTTTATTTCTATAAATTATTCGGTTAAATTATAATCTTATAAAAAAATTGCTTGAGAGAACACAATGTTTTCTTTCTATAGTCCTGCTGTATGTCAGTCACTAGAATATCTTGTAAACTGTACTTACTGTAACTGCTCATTAGACAGGAGAGGCAATAATTAGCATAAATATATTTGCAATGACTCACTTTTCATAATTAATTACCTCACCCGGACGGAGTCCGGCGAGGCGTTGTTTTTGGTCGTTTCTTTGTTTCTTTGTTAGCAACATTAGGAAAAAAACAGCCGAATGAAATTACATGAAACTATCAGGATATGTGGGCACTGGTCCCAAAAGAAAGTAATGAAATTTTGGATGAAATCGAGTGAACCTGAAGGGACAAAATTAAGGTCACGGGTTTTCAGAGGGCTATAACTTGAAACCGGTTGAGGATATATTTACCATTATCAACATACAGGAACTCCCATATGGGCTTTCATTTGGCACCAAGACCTTCTACCTTGAGTGACCTTGAAAGTTCAAACTCAAGGTCACGAATATTCAGGGGGCTATAACTCGAAACTTTTTCTTAGATAAGAAGTCCCAGATGAGCTTTTAATCGGTACCATGACGTTTGACCTTAAGTGAACTTGAAAGGTCAAACTCAAGTTCATGGTTATTCAGGGGGTTACATCTGGAAACTGGTTGAAGATAAAGAGATTTACTATTATCAAGATATAGGAAGTCTCATATGGGCATTCACTTGGCATCATGACCTTTGACTTTGAGTGACCTTGTAAGGTCAAATGCAAGAGTACAGATTTTCAGAGGGCTCTAACTTGAAAACGGTTGAATAAAATAACTGCTTTTGGGCGAGGTTTGTTGTGCCTGGCACTACTTGTCAGCTTTATAATGCGTTATTCAGATGATGTTATTCAGCAAAAGAGGGACTTCTGCTTTCGAGGGTTTCTTAATAGTCTTTGTTAATCCCTTAATTATAAATGTGCTTTCCATAACTTAAAAAAAAAAAAAACTTATCTTCCCGGAGCAAAAATAACATATAAATGGTTTCCTCTGGCTATTAAGGTTGGGCAGGATTCACATCATCTCCATAATCATCCATATTATTAACTTTCTCCTATTCCTCCTGCTCATTCTCCTCTTCCTGCTCATCATCATCAATATCATCATGATCATCCTAATCATTATCTTCTCCTCCTCCTCCTCCTCCTCATCATCATCATCATCATCATCATCATCATCATCATCATCATCATCATCATCATTAGCAATATGAACGTCCTTGTCATTATCGTCCTTCTCCTCTTCTTCATTAACATAATCTTCCTCATTATCATCCTTATTTCTTTTCCTCCTCCCCCTCCTCCTCATCATCATCATCATCGTCATCACATTATCAGCATACAAGAATTTATAAGTCAAGAAAGTTTCACAGCCTAAACAACAAGAATTACGCTTTCCACGTACATCGGTGTCGAAAATTTACCCACGTTTTACCCTTTCCCCCAAACCCCACCTATTTTTTCCCCTCTCGCTCTCTGCCCTTTCCTCCGTCACTCCTGCAATCTGAACCGGAATGAGGTCATGCATCCTTTCGCAGGCAGGATGCAATCACAGGCTAGAATACACCTCGAGCAGTTTTACACAAGGCCAGGGGAATGGACGCGTTGGGATGCGAGGGGTGATTTCAGATTTGCGAAATCGAAGATGGACCTGATTTTCATGTACTAAGAAAGGTTTTTATCGACTTAGGAAACGATTTGTAGACTAAGGAAGCTTTTTATCGACTAAGGAAACGCATTATAGACTAAGGAAGCTTTTTATTGGCTAATGAAGCTTTTTCGAGGTAAAAGAAGTGTTTGTCGACTTAGGATGCTTTACATTGACAAAGAAAGTTTTCTACCGACTTAGGAAGGCTTTCATCGACAAAAGAAGCTTTTTATGGACCAAGGAAGCTTTTTTTTTTTTTTTTTATCAACTAAGGAAATTTTTATGGACTAAGAAATCTTTTAATCAACTAAGGAAGCTTTTTATCTGCTAAGGAAGCATTTAATTAACTGAGGAAGCATTTCATCAACTAAGAAAGCTTTCTATTTATTAAGAAATATTTTTATCGTCCAAGGAAGCTTTTCATCGACCAAAGAAACATCTAGTATACTAAGGAAGCTTGTTTTCGACTAAAGAAGCGTTTTGTTGACTAAAGAAGTTTTTTATTGACTAAGGGAGCTTTTTATCGACTACGGAAGCTTTTTTTATCGACTAAGGAAGCTTTTTATCGACTAAAGAATGATTGTAACAAAGAAAGCTTTACATCGACTTAGAAGCTTCATAATTCCTATTTCTCAGCAGTTTATATCAACGCATGGTGCACCGTTCATCTCTTCCATGATAGATTATCTTTTTTTTTTTCCTCTTCTGACCCACGACACACCAAATTTTATTGCTGCAGCAATAAAATTTGGTGTGTCGTACTCTGTCCAGCCTGGGCATAAGTCTTAATCTTATGTTAATGGCAAAATACATCTAGGGTAGTTTTGCAAACGTCTAGGAACTGGAAGCTGAGGGATGCGAGGAATGATCACTGATATAAGACAAATCTTCGTGTTATTTTCCTCGATCAACGACACTTTCAGATACCTCTTCCTGTGCGATACATTTTATTTTACCTAATAGCTCTCTTTTATGCGGTTTATTGTTTTGCAACATTGACATAGTTTCTATAAGTAACAAGCCTGTGAATATCAAAATAGACAGTGCCTGCAAAATTAACATATGAACGATGACGGGCTATTACTGATTTAAGATGGTGAGGAAGAGTGCTTGGGAGTCCCTTTAACTGACGGGGATACGACTCTGTGAACCATACTCTTGTCAGCATAAACAGACCTACGTAAGCTGAATGAACCGCCTGCTGGTTGCAAGTTGGCAGGAAAGTCGTCCTTGTGATGAGGGGGTTAAGGGTCCAGAGAAATAAGCCAGTAAGGAAGAACTACAGAAAAGTGTCCTTAAGCAGAGAGGAATACAAATCCGTGTGCTGTATTTTTTGACGACTAAGGATGATTTCTAATGCATCTTTCTTTCCGTTGTCTATCTCTCATGGCACTTTACTATTATCAGGAATGACCCATCTTTAACTCTTTGTTTCCATTCCGACAGGCGATTTCTCGTGTGGTGTGAGGACGGCTCAGTCGGTGTTATCAATGTTTACCCTTCGTCAGTTACGAGTATTAACTTACTAGTCCCACTGCCACATTCACGCCCATTTCAGCAGACTGAACTCCCCGTAGCACACACGATAGTCATGTGAGCTTTTAGTACAACGCTATTTTAGGAGCACGCTAAATTCGTGCTGATGTGGAAAATGGCAGAAAAGAAATGAGAGTGAGAGATTCATTAGAAAAGTGTATGTTTGGCTATGTGAAGAGAATGGGGAGTGAGAGATTCATTAGGAGTGTGTATGTGAGGAAGGCGGAAGGTCAGAGGGAAACACTGGATGAGGTGGAGAGACCGGGTAGAGTGGTATGTTAATGAAAATGGTGGGAGAGAGAGGGAGGGTGAACTGATGTTGAGCAGGGCAGGATGACGCGGATAGTAACAGGGAGGCAATTTGTTTGTGGCACCCCCTCCGGGATAAAGGCATTTAGCTATTGATACCTAGATACAGACTATTTACGTAAACTATCTTGATGTCAAAATACGCTGCGGGTAGTTTCAAAGACGGCGACAGCAATGTAAGCAGCGTGACGCGAGAGATGGTCTGAGATGCACTGTAGGCAAACTATGTTCATTTAACTCTAACTTGGCCCAAATTCTCCATCTCACCATCTTCAATGCTGAGTTGTAACATGCATTAACTCTATAGTTTAGTGCATATAACGATGAAGTGTTATGGAAGGAATGTAGAACCGTAGTTTACACTTTCTACCAGTAACCTACTGCATGTGAAATAAGCTACAAAAGAACCTATATCTGGACCAAGTTAATGCGAAAAACCCATATTATTGCTCTTATTCTCTTCGGTTTAACAAGCTGTTGAAATCTCCTCCTCAACGATTTCCTTTTTCTTCTTTTTCAGTTGCATCTGTTAGTTTTCTTGAATGCCACAACTATAAATGGAACATCAACATAAAGAATTATACACTACCTTTTCTTGAAAGCTGGTGAGGAGAGCTAGAGCTCCGGTTTCATCAGCCCTCGGGACTAGTTCCTAACCATCCCCCTTTGCTGAACATTGTCAGTGTTTCAGTAACAGGGAGTAGGCCAGCATACTCTCTAATACAAGTTTTTCTAACTGTCATCACCAATCTACATGCACAGTACACACTACACTTCCTTTTCAAAAAAAAAAAAAAAAAGCCCCAAATAACCAGGCCTCGGAATCCCCGGGGGGGGGGGGGACCATAAATGCCCACATCCGCCCCTCTCCCAGTGACGACTCAGCGAGATGCCTGGAACCACTACCTGACTCACTTCTACTTCATTTCTGCAAACATTCGCGGCCTTTCCTCTAACTTTCTGTCAAACACCACCTCTCCTCCTGTAAACCTCATGTTCTCTTGTTGACAGAGACTCAGTTGTCTGAGGCAACTGACAGCAAACCCTTTTCCGTTTCCTCCCACTTTCACTATACTCATTTCAAAGCCAAATGAGGCCTTTGTGTACATGTACACAACGACTTATCTTGCTCTCGTGTTCCTGAACTTGATTCTTCTGATTTCTCTACTCTCTGGTTTCAGCTTTCCTGTCATTCTATGACTAAATATATCTGCGCTGTTTACTTATCTCCTAATTTTACTGACTATGAAAAATTCTTCGACTGGGAGTTGTTTCCCACAAACATTTAATCCACTTCAATTTTAATCCAGTTGTTATAAATATTTTATGAACTGAGGGTGCCTTTAGGCACATGGACTTTTTTTTTTCTTTGTTTTTCCTTCCTCCATTAATTACTAAAAAAAAAAAAAAAAAATCTTACTTCTACGATGAAACACATTGTATCCATTTCTCCTCTCTCTGTTCACCACCAACTTTGATTCCCCCCTCCTTTCACTGATCCACCTGGTGAACAAGCCTACAACTTTTCTATCCTTAATGACCTAGAGCAGCTTGTACAGCACCCTACCCATATCCCTGACTGCCTTGGAGAGAGCTCCAGCATACTTGACCTCTTCTTTACAACTAATCCTTCTGCTTACACTGTTAATCTTTCCTCTCCGTTGGGCTCCTCCAATCACAACCTTATTACCTTGACCTGTCCTATCACTCCGGTACGGCCTGTGGACCCTCCAAAGAAACGTCGACTGTGGCACTTTGGAGCTGCGGATTGGGAGGCCCTCGGGAAGTAATTCTTTGATTATCCCTGGAATGATTATTGATTCCATTGCTGGGAGCCATCTGATTGTGCTTTGCGCAGCACGGAGGTTATTCTATCGGGCATGGAAGCATACATTCCTTTCTCATATCCTTTGACTAATGCAAGAAAGCCTTGGTTTAATCACGCTTGTTCTATTGCTGTCCGCAACAAGGAGAGGGCCTATAAAAGATACCGGAGCCAACCCACCCCTGAATCACATCTTTTTTATGTTTCTGCCCGGAACCGTTCTAAGTCTGTTTTTCGCTCTGCAAAAAAAATTTCACCCGTTCTAAATGCTCTCTACTCTCCAACTGGAATTCTTCCCGTTCCTTCTGGCACCTTGCCAGAAACCTTTCTAACAACTTTACCTCATCATCCTTCTCTCCTCTTTCTTATTCTGATGGCTCTGTAGCTATTTTTTCTACCGATAAAGCAGATCTCTTCGCTCAGACTTTCTCCTCCAATTCCACCTTTGACGATTCCGGTGCTGTTCATCCATCGCCTCCCCCCTCTGACTTCCTCATGGCTGACATTAAAATTTCTTCAGCTGATGTATTTTCTGCCATCACTGGCCTTAATACTGACAAGGCATATGGGCCTGATGGAGTCCCTCCCGTTGTCCTCAAGAACTGTGCTTCTGTGCTTACACCCTGCTTGGGTAAACTCTTTCACCTTTGTCTTTTAACCTCTACCTTTCCTTCTTGCTGGAAGTTTGCTCTCATTCAGGCAGTCCTAAAGAAGGGTGACCATTCCCAGCCTTCTAACTATCGTCCACTTGCTTTAACATCCTGTCTCAAAAGTTTTGGAGTCATTTCTTAACAGAAACATTTTAAAGCATCTTTTCTATCACAACGTTCTTTCTGATCGTCAGTATGGGTTCCGTCAGGGACGCTTCACTGGTGATCTTCTCACCTCCCTTTGAGACTCCTGGTCATCCTCCTTTCGGGACTTTGGCGAAAGTTTTGCCGTTGCACTTGACTTCTCAAAGGCAGAGTCTGGCATAAATCTTTAATTTCCAAACTGCCTTCTTAGGGTTTCTATCCTTCTATCTGTGCCTTCATCTATAGCTTCCTTTCTGGTCGTTCTATAGCCACTATGTAGACGGCCATCGTTCTTCTAGATCTATCGACAGTGGTGTTCCTCAGGGCTCTGTCCTATCACTAACTCTCTTCCTTTTATACATCAGTGACCTTCTTAGCTGTAAGTCATAAGAAAAACTATCGGTACTCCCAGGAATGTTCGACGCAAAACTAATGTTAGCTGGGCTATGTAGGTGGGTCCTTGCTGTTCGTCCCCCCCTATTTAGTGTTGACATATCGCATTGAAGAGTTGGAATAATGAGCAAGAATGAGCCATATTGCGGGGAAATATATAGGACGTCTTTTTGTTACCCTGAACGCCCCACTGGGGATTAATAAAGAAACTCGGCACGTTTATTATTTTCCCACAATTCAACACTTATTATCTATAGAATACGTCAAATAGATTATTTTGAAATGTTTTAAATCTATAGGCATCCTGTTATATATATATATATATATATATATATATATATATATATATATATATAGAGAGAGAGAGAGAGAGAGAGAGAGAGAGAGAGAGAGAGAGAGAGAGAGAGAGAGAGAGATGACAGTGTAGCAGAGGTGCACGAGTTCATTTGTTTGCTTTAAATGGGTAGTTAAATGCTTCAGATGGATGCTTCAGTTAGTGGCATCTATGTGTCGGCATCTAGAGGCTGTTTTGTAAGCAGGGGGTGGGTACACAAAATATCAAAGCAAGGAGACTGAACACGTATTATTTTCCTTCCACTCAGCTTTCATTTTATGTAGAAAGCAATACACATCATTATTGTGTTGAAATTTACTAACTTGGCTTGTAGCGGCTTAATTACTATTATACGTCTGGAATGGGTGCACAATCACATACTCATCGCCCGTCGGCATGTGTGTTGCCGCCTCTACACCATTCTATTATATTTTTATTTAATGAATTCGGTGCCGGATAATAAAACGTATTCTCTATGCACAGAGTCCAAAAGGTCTACTTAGCCTTTTGTACCTCTAGCACAAATTCTAATATCTGTGTCACTCATAACCGACATTGACGGGTTTCTGGTACAAACTTTCTTGTCCCGTCATTCTACAACACTTCGTCGTTGTGTCATAATTATAGCTCTGAAGGGTAACGATAGTTTTTCCTATGACTGTACATCTAACCCTATCCACTCGTACGCTGATGATTCCACCCTTCACCTTTCCATTCGGTTCTCGCAACGTCCATCTAAGCAGTTACTTCAACAAACAAGGGATGAGGCCATGGCATACCTAATGTCTGACTTGGCTCGTAACTCTGACTGGGGTAAAAATAATCTTGTGTTTAATGCATCAAAAACTCAGTTTTTACACCAGTCATCCCGACACAGTCTTCCACAGGAGTATCCACTAATGTTTAATAATATCCAGCTCAATCCTGCATCATCATTGAACGTGCTTGGGGTTTCATACACTCGGGATTTATCATGAAAAGATCATATTGCATCTCTTGTAAAATTTGCTTCCAGGAGATTGGGCGTGCTAAGCCGACTCCGTACCTTCTTTACCCCTGCACAGTTGTTGACTTTATACTCGAATTTTATTCGCCCCTGTGTAGAGTATAACTCTCATGTGTGAGGAAGTTCCCCACATACAGCTCCCTTCAACCTCTGTCTCTTCGCCGCACTGTTGCATCTTTATCTCTTTTCTATCGCTACTTCAATGGCCACTGCTCCTCTGAACTGTCTGCTTGCATCTCTACCTCTACGACGTGTGCGTAGCACCCGTCTAGCAACAAACTCTCATCCCTTTTCTGTCCAGCTCTCTAGTGCAAGAGATAACCGTTACTCCCAGTCTCTCATTTATGCAACAGGTCAGCTCTGAAACTGTCTCCCTCTGTCTGTATTTCCTGCTTCCTATTATCTCCAGTCTTTCAAACGCAGTGTGTCCAGGCATCTCGAAATGAACAGATCTTGAATTTGGCTCCCTTTTGTATTGTTTTTGTTTTGTTTTGTTTTCTTGGAAGGAACGGTTTGCGGGCTCCTGGCCTTTGGTTCATTGTTTCGTGCATTATAAAAAATAGCCCCCAAACCATAAATTGGCTGGCCCATATTTCGAAAAAAATATTGTTTATTGGAAGACCCTTTTACAAATGTAGATAGAGTTTTTCCATCTGAATAATTCCAGGCACTGTGAAATCCAGGCACATACACTGACCTTTTTGGCATGAACAAATGTGCATATATTATTGTGCTAATTTAAACTACACCCCTTTTACCTATGCTGCTTCTTGAACAGCATAATATTCTATTGTTAATCTCTCGGTATAATTCAGCATTCAAGATGAAGACATGACAATTTTAGGCGGAAATTGAGTAAAATGAGTATGTTAAGGAATGGGGGTGTATTAGTCTACTCTTGTTACCACGATACAGGTAAATATTGACGTACAGTTGGCCACATATGAGCCTGGGACAGTATCAATGTGTAACAGGGAACTAGCGTTTGGTACATTTGATAACCTTCACATCATCACATGTTTGTTGGCAGCACTGACTTCAATGAACGGAGATGTCCAATACTGTTTGAAGTGACCAAGTAACTGTCGTGCATGAATGTAGACAATAGTAGCTTGACCTCCACTTCACACAGACGCTGTCCTACTCTCATGCGTGGCCAACTGTACTGAACCTAATGTTGATTTAATCCTATTCCTGCGGCGAGATTTTATAAAATGATTTTAATCGTCATCATAAAACTGAGAAAAACGCAAAATTCTTCATTACGAGGATTTTTTTTTTGGTTTATTATGATAATATTAAACATTATTGGAACCTTGCTTTCTACTGAAGGAAATGAAGTTGTCTCACATTATATTGCACAGCCGGATATTTTAAGATTAATGAATAAACTGACACCTAAATAGACTAGTTATTAGGCTAGAACGATGCCCTAATGCAGAATAGAGGGACGATTTTCATAACTCATCAACTCTATGACGTATTATTCACTTCTTGCTACCAACGAACGACTTTAACTTTAGAAAGAGCACCGTAGTAGAGAAGATACTAAAGGCTACACCTAAGTCCCTTAGTTTGAAATGTCTCTCCTAGGCTGAATTAAGTCGTCTGTAAGTAGAAGGAATAAAGTCGAAATGTACTGTATATCACTTAGCTGAATGGTTTAAGATTAAGGGACATCACATAGTGACGGGCCTAGAAACTATCACCATTAACTCTTTTAGTATGCTAGTGACCTATTTTTTCTTTGGATTTTTTACCATCATTAGATGATTTTCTTAACCTTGAAGAAACTTTTCAAACTGGTGGAGTTAGATACCACCTCAATCAGCCTCTCAGCGCTTAAAGACCCGTCCTAAGTAGCGCAAAGGATTTCGGGAATAACAAGATTACTAAAAATACATCCCTGGATTAAATTGTTTGTTACCTTAGTAGTGTTAATTTTCATTTTTTTAATTGATTCTACCATCAAACACCTACAAAACGGTATAAACCTCTTAAAGAAAGGAATTATTTATTTATTTATTTTTTATCCATTCATTTATATTTTTTCTTATTTTGTCCGCTTCATTCAGCTGAACAGATTTTGTTAATAAGTGCATCTAAAGGTGGTACGTGCGGCCGTCTGGCATCCATTCAGTAGGTGCAGTAACGTTTTCGGGTGGCTCTACACTGAATACCAACAAAGACTATTGCTCTTACTCCAGCAATCAATTTGCAACGTTGAGTGGTACCCTTATAACCAGCACTTTGATGTTTAATGGCTTAGTGGGATACAGCGCTGCAACAGGGTGCGGTCCATAAGTCTTCATTTCAAGGAGTTGCCTGGTATATATTGCTGACAAAATACTGGCCCTCTCGCCCTAAATGTCAGAATTGAGCACCCTAGCCCTGGGTCCCCATGCTTCTGATGGGAAAATACAGGATTACTCGTAGAAGATGGATGGATGGATGGATGGATGGGTGAATGGATGGATGGGTGTTAGGATGATTCCTAAATGATTTTAACTGAGAAAATATACAGAACCACTCCTTTCATTTCTTCATTTCGGTAGTGTACGCTTTGGCTTATCCTTACCATATCCAGACGATTTTACTCAGCTCGATGGACACCCCCAATAGTGAAGAAGTAAAAGCGAGCACCATCTACTCCCTCTAACTAGAAAAGTCTCCTCAGCTGAATAAAATCGTCTATTACTGGCAAAAATGATACAGATATTGCGTTCTCGGTGCGGAGGACTCATCATGCAAGCGCTGATGAATTCGCGCCAACAAAGAGCAGTTTAAATGATGTATATTGATTTTCATGCCGGTGAGAGTGGAAGCACCCTCCGTTTGAATACAAATTACCAGGGAGTTTATGGATAGTGATATGTATATGTTATGATACGGGTCAAAAATATAAATATTCATGCAAATAAGTAAATGGTTTGGCGTGATAATACTGTATCTAATTTATCTCGTTCAGAGCAAGGACCTCTTTGATATTAAATTCCTGCTACCGAACGTCTGAAAACGTATCATCATCATCATTAATATTCCTCATCATCATCATCATCATTTTCATTAATAATAGTAATCTATCTATCTATCTATAGCCCGACGCCCTAATCCCGCAAAGGGTGGCCGCAGACAAAACGCCTCCAAGTCACTTTGTCACCCACCATTTGACTCCCCTCCCCCAAACTCACCCCCCCCTCCTTCATATACCTCTCAACTCCATCCCTCCACCTCATCCTCGGTCTACCCCTCCCTCTCCCTCCCTCCACCTCACCTACATACACCCTCTTAGTCAGTCTTTCATTCTCCATCCTCTCCACATGTCCAAACCACCTCAGTGTATTTCTCCTAATCTTTTCAACCACATCCACATCTACCCCACAACGTTCCTTCACTTCTTCATTCGTCAACCTGTCCCTCCATGTCACTCCACATGCTCCTCTCAAGTAACTCATTTCCACTGCTCTCACTCTTGACTTGTTCCCCTCTTGCAAGGTCCACGCCTCGCTTCCATACGTCAGGGTAGGGATCACAATACCATCATGCAGTGACTTCTTAACTTCCATACTCACCTCCCTATTTCTCATCAATGCTTTCAGTGTGCCAACAGCCTTCCTTCCCTGCTGTACCCTTTCACGCACTTCATCCCCCAAAGTAGCATCCTTACTCATCACACTACCCAAGTACTTGAATGCACTCACATTCTCCATATCCTCACCATCCAACCTCACTGCACACACTGTGACTTCATTCCTCTCAAACACCATAACTTTACTTTTGTTTACATTAACTTTCAGCTTCCTCCTCCTACACACTGTCCCAAATTCATTCACCAAACCTTGCAACTCCCATTCACCTTCACTCAACTATACTGTATCATCAGCAAACAGCAACACCGGAAGCTTCCAAATCTCACCCTCATTCATTAGGGCCACCCCCACATCCACTGCCCTACCTTGTACCTCCTTTACGACCCCATCCATATATATATTAAACAGCCATGGAGACATTACACACCCCTGTTTCAGTCCCACATTGAGATCAAAGAGCTCACTCAGCTCACCATCCACTCGCACCGTAGCCCTAGCTCCCTCGTACATACTCTTCACAGCACTCAACAATTTCCCCTCCACTCCATATATTCTTAATACCTTCCACATACCTTTCCTATCTATTCTGTCATAAGCTTTCTCCAAGTCCATGAAGGCAGCGTACACTTTCCTTCCCTTCTCTAGATACTTCTCCACTAAACATCTTAGAACAAATATCTGATCTACACACCATTTTCCCTTCCTAAATCCCCCTTGTTCTTCTCCAACTAGCTCCTCTGTCATATGCCTAACCCTATCAATGAGTATTCTACCATATATTTTACCAGTCACACTAAGAAGGCAAATACCCCTATGGTTACCACATACTTCTCTCTCCCCTTTTCCTTTGTACAGAGGAACAATTATACCTGATTTCCAGTCCTCTGGAACCCTTCCCTCTTCCCAAGCCAATCTACACAACTTCCATATCCACTCCACAACAATCTCACCCCCATACCTAAGCATTTCACCACACACTCCATCAATTCCTGGGGCTTTTCCCAGCTTAATCTTCTTCATCGCTTCCACTACTTCCGACCTACTGATCTCTTCCTCCCTCCTCTCATCTCTTCTTCTCCCAGCCATTCCCCAACCACTTATACTCACACTGCTCTCACTCTCTACATTCAACAAATCCTCAAAGTGCTCCTTCCATCTCCTCAATTTCTCTTCTCCACCAACAATCTATTATTCCTATCTTTCACTCCCCTACTATTTCCCCTTTCACACTGCCTTACTTTCTTTACCTCCTTCCAAAACAATTTCTTACTCTCCCTCCACTTCACACTCAGATTCCTCCCAAACTCTTCATCCACTTTCTTCTTACTCTCCTTCACCAGTCTCTTAACCTCCCTTCTCCTGCTCACATATACCTCTCTCTTCTCTCTCTCATCTTCTCCCCTACCTCTACTCGCCAACCATTCACCATATGCCTTCTTCTTTTGTTCCACAGCTCGTTTCACCTCATCATTCCACCATGCTGTCCCTTGCACACCCTTGCATCTCCTCCTCACTCGCAAACTGCCTCACACGCTGCGCTTATCTCTTCCGTGAATATCTTACATACGTCTTCCACCCCTTCCATCTGCTCTAGCTCATACCTTCCCAATCTTTCTTCCACTATGCTCTTATACTCTGTCCTCTTCTCACTATCTTGCAATTTCTCCACTCTTCTCACAGGAGCTGCTTCCTCCTGTCTTCCCCTTCGCCTCCTCAACCACTTTCTTTGCAGCTCTACCTTGGCCATCACTAAGTGATGGTCCGAGACTCCATTCCCCCACCCTCTCCACACCCTTGCATCCAACACTTGTCTTCTCATTCGCTCATCCACACACACGTAGTCTATCATTGCCTTTCGTTCAACAAGTTCACCATCCATCCTCCTCATTACTCTCCATGTATACCGGTGGATCATCTTATGACGAAAGTAGGTGTTGGCTATTGCCAACCCCTTATCAGCACAGATGTCCACCAAAGCACTACCATTCCCATCTACTTCCGCTGGCACACCCCACTGACCAACCACTCCATCCACTCGTACATTCCCGACTTTGCCATTCATGTCTCCAATCAACAGCACTCTCTCGCTCCTCTCAAACTTGTCCATACATGCTTCTACTCTCGCCCAAAACTCATCTTTCACTCTTGCCACTCGATCCTCTGTTGGAGCATACACACATACAATCGCCCATGCTTGTATACCTACTTTCATCCTCACCCATACAATCCTTGCACCCACTGTTCCATACTCTCTTATATTCTCCTTCCACTTCTTGCTTATCATCAGACATATTCCCTCTCTTGCCCTCTCATTCTCACTGACTCCCGCACATATACCTAAACCATATTCCCATTCTCTCATCCTTTCACCTTCCCATTTAGTTTCAGTCAATCCACATATATCCACTTTTGCATCCTCAAGCACCTGGACAATCTCTCTCTCTTTCACTTCATCATTCACTCCTCTCACATTCCACGTTCCTACTCTCAGAATGTCCTTTGTCCGTTCCTTAGTCGTCAACGTATGGTCCGTCCGGGTCCGAGGCGCTTTATTTGCTTTTTTAGTTAGTTCTTTTTACGGGGTGGGGCACTAACCCACCACCAACCCTTTTAGTCGCCTCGTACGACAAGCAGGGATACTGGGGGAGTATTCTTGAAACCCCCCTACCCCCAGGGGTAATAATAATAATAATAATAATAATATCATTATTATTATTATTATTATTTTATAACTACTACAACTACTACTACTTTGAGGTGATTTAATGCTTATAAAAGAAGGCCTTACAGTACTGAGCGCAGTATATAACCCCACCTGTTCGAAAAGTCTGTTCTAAAGCTGAATGAAATCGTCTGACGAGATCTTTACGAGAACACCATAAACTTGTCCAATGACTATTTTAAAAAGAAAAACTCACAGCCATTGCCTACTTGACGCCGAGCTATAAAGACAACTTGAAGTCAAGGTCACTGATCTTGTGCATGTCACCTCGGGTCATCACAGTCTACAAGTCCACCAAGTTTGGTGATTCTAGCTTTAATCCATCTTGGAAAACTAGGTGACATCCCGAATATCTGGAAAAATCACAGTTTTTTACCCAAGGCGATCTCAGAGAATAAGCAACCGATTGGAGCCATACTCGCTTCAGGCCTGTGTCTGCCTTAAGACTATTTTGTAAAAAAAAAAAAAAAAAAAATGCTCAGGCGGTTCTTGAGACAGTGCGGCTGACTCACTTTTCTGTGTTCCGGAAAATATCTGGCGATCCGGCTAACGGTTTGCCACCATATTTGACCAAAAAAAAGCGGACAGCTGTCCAAGTTGAGGCGGTGGCAGAATCGGTAGAGAGGTGGCCTGCACTCCTCAAGGACCCAGGTTTAAATCCTGGCTGGGGCAGGGAACAGTTTAAGGATCTGAATTTCTTAAAATGCAGACTTTTCTGATCTACCAGATGATCCGCGGACACGTCATAAAAGTACCCCCGCTTATGCCAGTAAACCAGTCCTGTATGAAATAGCCCTAGCATGTAATAAATATGGATGGTTGGTGTTAGCGCCGAAGTGGTGACGTGTGCAGATGTAGGAGGACTACTGGGCCCCAAGGAGTACTACTGACACTTGGGAATAGGTCCTGAAGCCTTTGCCCAGAGTCGGACACGTAAAAATAAAAAATAAAAATAAAAATAAAAATTTTGAAGGCTCTAGGCCATATAGCCTTTGATATATCACAGTTTTACAATAAGCAATCATCATCATCATCATCATCATCATCATCATCATCATCATCATCATCATCATCATCCGGACCTCCTTTCCCACCCTAGGGCAAAGTGAGGAGTAGCAATGTTCAGACAGCCCAAAATTGCCCAATCCAATGGGCCACGCTTCCATTCACTCATCATTGAAGCCCGCGGAATCCTGGCTCTATCGGATACGCCAAAAACATGCCCCACGTTCTGTAGCTTCACATAAGCGTATCAGACTGAGTCAATCAAGAGCTGCCACGTTAAAATGGGGTGCCAAAACCCTGATCAAGCACTTTTTTCACAACATTCATCCAGTCAGCTCGATCTCTTAGTTCCATAGCCTTCCGACTTCCAAACCTCTCTTCCCCACACACTCATCCACCATATCTCTCCAACTTCTCCTCGGCCTACCTCGCCTCTTCCCTCCTTCAAATTCGCCTAGATATACCTTTCTCACCATTCTATTGTTATCCATTCTCACCACATGATCATACCATCTCAGTACACTCTCTTCGATTCTGGTGTCCACAGACATACTCACTCCTCATCTTTCACGAATCACACTAGTTCATATCCTATCCATCCTCTGTACACCACATACATTCCTGAACAGTCCCATCTCCACTGCTCTTACTCTTGACTTGTAATTTTCATGCCACACCGTAGTCTCACATCCATATGTTAAATTTGGCACTAACAATCCTTCATGTAAGCCTCGTGCAGCTGCAACACTCAAGCCTCTGTTTCATAACAAGGTCTTCATTGTACCAGCTACTTTTCTTCCTTGTGTCTCTCTACTTTCAACTTCTTTTGCACATCTTCCTCACTTTTCTATCACTGTACCCAGGTATTTGAACTCTCTCATCACTTCCTGTCTCTCTCCATTCAATGTTACATCGCACTGGGAGTCACCTTCTCCCGCAATAACCATCAATTTACTCTTTTCTACATTTACTCTCAAGGCACGACGCTCACAGACATCAGCAAAACTCTGCACTAGCCTACCAATTTCTTGTCCGGTACTTGCAAGCAGTACTGCATCATCAGCATACAAATTTGAGATATTCCATCCATCACCATTCATTACCAATGCCATCTCTCTCTCCAGTATTCATGTTTTTACTTATCATCATCCCATCCACATATACGAGTATACTTAGCAACCATGGGGACATCACACAACCCTGTCGCACGCCCACACCGATCGTGAACCATTCACTTAGATGCCCATTAATCCTTACACATGCATCACTACCATCATAAAAACTCTTGACGGGACCTAGCGGCTTACAATCTACACCATACATGCGCAAAACTTTCCACAATCCTTCTCTGTCCACTTTGGTGTATGCTTTTTCCAAATCCATGAATGCCATAACACCTTATGGTCCGTCTCACAAGCCTTCTCTGCTATCTGTCTCACTGTATATATTTGATCCACATATCCTCTGCCACTGCTAAAGCCACCCTGTTCATCACTCACTAGGACTTCTGATATCTCTCTTACTTTCTCTATAATAATTCTTCCATATACCTTCCCTACCACACTCAGTAAAGTTATACGACGATAATTCGTTCCCTACCACACTCAGTAAAGTTATGCCACGATAATTCTTGCACTCACTTCGCTCACCTTTATTTTTGTACAAGTGTACAATCACAGCCTTTTTCCACTCTGCAGGCACAGTTTCACTCATCCATGCCTTCTTACATATCTCCAACAAGCACTTCATTCCACTCTCTCCTCTACACTTAATCATCTCTGCATACACCTCATCAACCGCAGCTGCTTTCCCATTTTTCAGCCGCTTCACAGCACTCTTCATCTATGCGAGTGTATGTCTCCTGGCACTGCATTCCTTTTCTGCACCCCCCTCCCCCAAACCTGTCATGCTTACAGCCGCTCTGCTCTCTCCATTCCCATTCATCAGGCTTTCAAAATATTCTTTCCATGTGGTCCTTACTTCATCCCCATGGGTTAATAATTTCCCATCTACTGTACATCCTTCACAACATCACATTTCTTTCCGCTTTTACTTCTACATTTCCAAACCTCTTTCCAGAACAATACCTCTTTCCAGAATAACTTCCTGTTTTAGAGTAGTTCGCCTTCATTTTTCTTCCTAGATCATCATTTACCTCCCTTTTCCTCTTCACTAGCAATAATAATAATAATAATAATAATAATAATAATAATAATAATAGTAGTAATAATAATTCCATCCATCCATCCATCATCCAATCCTACGTTGCCCCATGACGAGCGTAGGAGCCCGGGGCTAGGCAGTTGGTTCTGACATTTAAGATGAGAGCGACCAGCCTCACTCATCCCTGAGTAGCATTACGTGAGCAATAAACTCCAACCATCCCTTGGATATAAACCTTCACGGGCTCAATCTGATTGGAGTGCAATAATTACCCACTAAACCACCATGCGCCAAAATTTGGTTTATATAGTTACCACCCAGCGTAGTAAATGGTTTCCTGGTGTACAGGAAACCATTTAGCTTGTTAATCAGTGCAGAGTCACCCACAGGCAGAAGGAAGACGAAAGAATGAAGGAATGAAAGACAGAAGAGGGAGTGTAAAGTCACCCGTAGGCAGAAGGACGAGGAAAGACTGAAGGAAAGAAAGACAGAAGATGGAAGGAAACAAGGATGGAGGGGAGGACAGGGCAGACACCTGAGAGCAACACATCAAGTGAGTGGATGGTGAGTGTCCCCACCTACCACAATAATAATAATAATAATAATAATAATAATAATAATAATAATGATAATGAAAAAAAAAGAAACTTCCCACAGGCAAGTGGGAGATTTGAAGAAGAAAATACTGGTCTGAAGGGCTAAAAGGAGGCTTCTAGTAGCGATATTCTTAGAAATTATATCCATTACCGTTTTCAGTTCGATGCAGTCTTTGTGTGTGTGTGTGTGTGTGTGTGTGTGTGTGTGTTTGTGTGTGTGTGTGTGTGTGTGTGTGTGTGTGTGTGTGTGTGTGTGTGCGCGCGCGCTAACGCTCCTGTTTGATCATTTTCCTTAGTATAGGATGCCCAGTGGAACTTATGGAGTTTATTGGCAGCTGTATGTTGCCACGTCTTTTTAAAAATTTTGTCTTAAGCTTATTACTTTTTTTACAGCTGACGAACCGAAGAAGGAAATGCAAGTTTAACAAGTGGTGCAAGGCACAACGAACCTCGCTAGACAGCAGTTATTTTATTGCTCTTAAATACCGCCTCATTTCTGGCGTTCAGTGTCAATGCACAAGTTAAGTCTAAGGTAATTGCACAAATGTTTTCAAGCTAGCCACTGAAAATCCGTGATCTTGTGTTTGATCTTTCAAGGTCACTCAAGGTCAAAAGTCATACTGCCAAATGAAAGCCCATATGAGACTTCCTAAATCTTGGTAACAGTAAATTTATCTTCAACGAGTTTCGAGTTATAGCCCCCTGAATATCCGTGACATTGAGTTTGACCTATTAAGGTCACTTGTGGACAAAGATCAAGGTACCAGGTAGAAACTCATATGGGATTTCCTGTATATTGATAATAGTAAATATCTCTATCTTCAACCAGTTTCAAGTTATAGCCCCCTGAATATCTGTGACCTTCAGCTTGACTTTTCAAAGTTGTTCAAGGTCAAAGGTCTTGGTGCCAAATGAAAGCCCATATTACGAGTTCCTGTATATTCATAATAGTAAATATCTCTATCTTCAACCGTTTTCAGTTATAGCCCCCTGAAAATCCATGACCTTGATTTTGACCTTTCAAGGTCACCCGATTACTAATAAAATTTAATCACTTTCTTTTGGGACAAGTGCCCACATATCCTGAAGGTTTCATGTAATTTCAGTCAGCCGTTTGTCCGTAATGCTGCTAACAAACAAACAAATTCGACCAAAAACAATACTTCGCCGGAGTCCGTCCGAACGAGTAATAAAACATGTATACACAAACTGGATATAAATGTCAGAGGATAATACTAGTTGCAACTCCAGCTGTATCTGAATGTGAACCAGGTGGATTTCTGGCCAAAGTTGTCCCTCTTCCGCTAGCCACCATCCTCCTTACGGGAATCAGGGAGGGGACTGAAGGACATTTGCATAACTGGACAGCACCATCACAAGGTCCCACTGGTGCCACCACGTGATGGTGTCCCTCTCCAGCAGCACCAGCGGGTAATAAGCACAAAATATAATACAAATCCTAAGGGTGAATAACTTAGCTCCTTTCTTGCAATTGGATTCCATGTCTTCTGCTCAGGTTTTATTTAACTTAAGGAACACTTTTTGATACAACTTTTTGACTGATTGATTGCACTGAAAAAAACACGGCAGCATAATAACAGAAATCATTGTCTCAGTACAGGAATAAAGCCAGAAGAATGAAAAATAATACTACTCTATCATCCCGAATAATTATTTTACATTTAATTATTGCACCATTTAATTCATTTAAACATACACAAATTATTTCTTTTAATGAGTTTTTCGGCGACACATAAAGCCAAGTGTATAATTCAGCTAACGGTATGGTTGTTGAATCATAAAGGTTCATTTGTATCATTTATTTTTAGAAACAAGGGCATCGCTAAGACTGACCCTCTGTGTCTGTCTCTAACTGACATTTCTCGCACACAAGGAGCTCCAATCCTGCAGAATTCAGCGATTTTAGCTATGCCACACCACACCATACCACGAGGCAGGTCATTAACCATAGAAACTGACTCTTGCATCTGGTAATTTTAGTACACACGGCAACAAGATTCCTATTGCCTTTCCAACTTCTCTCCCCATGGTCTTTGAAAATCCGTCTCGTGATTCAACAGCAACTGCTGTGTCATATGTGTCATTTGCTTCGGGTCCAAGAGATTAATTTTCAACACCGTAGTCAGAAAAGCAAGAGAGATGACAGGACTTTAGTTAGAAATAGTACGTGCTTATTCTTGCTGCTGCCGGACTAGTGAATGCAATGAAAGCAAGCAGTCTAATAGCAAAGGGGTATATGAAATGTATATCCAATCAGTTCCAGCTAGAAAAATCTCCGTTAAGCTGAGAAGAATCATATGAACGTAGTAAAATGAAAGAAAAAAAAAATCATAGTGAAGGGGTTAAATCGCACTGGATGTAATAATCTGTTTTATTTATGCTCACCAATGACACTTTCCTATTTATATATTCTGGTCACACGTAGAGCCTAGGCCGGTAATCTCGTAGGTTAGGGAAGCTCCTTGACACCTCAACCCAAGAGACTTATTTCGCTTATCTTACGTTACTATCGTCATTTGTGTCACTTAAATCATTCTAATATCGCCATACTCTATATAATTAAGGTACAAAATTATATTAACCACCAGGGTAAAAAAATAAAGAAAGCAAGAAAGAAAGAAATACAGCACTGAGGAAGTGGTGCTAGGGAGCCTCCATACTAACCAAAAAATACAGGCCCAAGTGCTTCATTCATCGTAGGATATGCTTCTTGAACTGGAAGGTTTAATACCCTAGGGCTCCTATGACCCACTTTTAAATCATTTATCCTACCGTTTGTTGAAATAAAGGACTAAAGTTGGTACTACCATGGGATGATCAATGGTGACAGCATCAACATGCAAAGGTTTCTACGATATTCAAAAAAAAAAAAAAAAAAAAAAAAAAAATTACCCAGTAACAGCAGACATAGATGACCTGTCCTAAATAAAAGGGAATTAATTTGTGTCTTCAACATTTAGTTATTTTATTTCCCTTTTTAGTTTTTAAGCCACACACGTAAAGCTTTGTTAATTAGTTACAGTAGAGTTCTCCCTACTGACTGCTTAAGACTCATTAAATAGACAGCCACTGTGGATTGAAAATTTGAGCATGGAATGTTAAGCCGCCTCCACTTCCCATCCTACTTTTGTGCCTAACTAATGGTAGACATCTTGTTAAAAAAATATTTTCTTCATCGTACAGCTATTTCGATAAAGTTGTAATTTTTAAGGGGGAGGGGGGGAGGAGAGTAAATTTGTGTCATATTAAATAATCTACTTAACTTTTTTTTTTTTTTTCAGTCATCTCTAAATGAAACAGTGCACATTATAAGCGTGAGTTTACTAGAAGATCGGAATGAACAAGATAATGAGGGAAGACTTCAGGCTAAATAATTCGTGTAAATGAAATTCAGTTATTTCGCTATCCCTAATATATTGCAGTCACTCGTAATGCTACGCAGATTTATTCAGCATCAAGAATATATATATATATATATATATATATATATATATATATATATATATATATATATATATATATATATATATATATATATATATATTGTTACGGGACAGAGAAAACTGTCCCGCAAAGTTCCAGGTTCAAAACAAAGAGTTAGGTAAAATTACAAGTTAAAGTTTAATGCTCAAACTAACAACAAAACATTCAGGACTCATAAGAATAATGTAATGGCAAAAAACAGGTTAAATATATGGTTAACTGCAATAGCCTCTATTAACACGAAATTAGCAAGAGTAAATTTATCTAAGTCAGCCCTGATAAAATGAAATACCAGATAATACTCAGTGAATGCAAGATATATTATTACAGATACAAAATATTGTTAATAAGGGCTGACACCCAAAACACATGAATAAAAAAAAAACCACTAGGCCCAAGAACCAACACCTTACGCTACACAGTACAAGAAAAAATGCAATAACAGTTATACTCAAATTACAGAGCTGCTAGATGTTTGGAGACTTCCTGAGCACTCACAATAATAACAACTGTACAAGGGAGGACAAAGATGTGAACAAAATGAGGAGTAGATCTAAGTGGCAATAATGCAGAGACTGAGCTCATTATATAGGGGCCGGCAGAGCTTGATACAACTTGTAAGAAGGACGCGCAAATGAAGCCAGAGGGGACAAAGAGTTGACACTCCTACTCTGAACAACAGAAAGAACGACTTACTCTACTATAAGGGAGGAGGGGTGAGTGAGGTAGAACACGCTCGTGATCAAACATGCAGCATACAGTATGTTAGAATTACACAAAGGATGATGAAATCATAGGCTATGTAACACCTCCCCACAAAGAAAAAGAAATTTACAAAGGAAATTTCTTATTACTCTAAAACAATCTGTCTAAAGTCTAGATAAGCAATCTGCAATAACATTTTCTTTCCCCTTGACATGTTGTATGTCTAATGAATACTCCTGAAGAAGTAGACTCCATCTTGTCAATCTCTGATTTTTATCTTTAAACTTACTAAGGAATTTCAGTGGGTTATGATCGGTATAAATGACTATGGGGGCAAAACCAGAACACAAATAAAATGAAAAATGCTGTAAACCCAAAATCAAGGCCAAAAGCTCTTTCTCAATACTTGAGTAGTTCTTTTGAGGTGGAGTGAACTTCTTACTGTAATAAGATACAGGGTGTTCAATACCCTGATCATCCTCTTTCAGCAAAACAGCCCCAGCTTCTGTATCACTTGCATCAACAGCCATCTTAAAAGGCTTAGCAAAATTTGGAGTAGCGAGCACTGGCTGACTTAATAGGATAGGTTTAAGTTTGCTGAAAGAGGATTCACAGTTATCGGTCCAGACAAATTTAACTCCCTTTTTCAGTAGGTCTGTAAGTGGTGATACAAGAATTGAAAAGTTAAGAACAAATCTCCTGTAATAACCTACCATTCCCAAAAATCTTTGTAGCTCTTTCCTACTTTTAGGTCTGGGAAGATCACTTATAACCTGAACCTTAGCTGCTGGTGGTGCAACGTGTCCATCACCAATTACATACCCAAGGTACTGAACTTTAGCTTGACCAAACGCACACTTTGATAAATTAGCTACAAGATTAGCCTGAACCAAACGCTCAAGAAATTTACTGACATGGCATAGGTGATCTTTCCAGTTGTCACTGAAGATTAATACATCATCAATATAAACAACACACCCTGCCAAACCCTCTGTTACAACATTCATGAGCTTATGAAATGTGGCTGGTGCATTCTTCATACCATATGGCATTACAGAACATGCAAAAGTGTTTCCTAGTGTTACAAAACATGAGATCTCCCTAGCACGTTCAGTCATAGGTACTTGCCAGTATCCCTTTAACAAATCAAACTTACTTATGTACCTAGCCTTTCCGATCTTGTCTATGCAATCTTCCACGCGAGGGAGAGGGTAAGTGTCTGTTTTGGTTATCTGATTAACACGTCTGTAGTCAATGCAAAGCCGCTGTGACCCACCTGGCTTAGGGACTAGAGTGACAGGAGAACTCCACTCGCTCTGACAGGGCTCAGTCATCTTGTGGTCCAACAGGTAGCCAAGCTCCTTCTGGATGAGAGGAACTTTCACTGGGTTCACACGGTAAGGAGGCAGTTTAATTGGCTTTGCGTCTCCAACATCGACATCATGCATCAACACAGTGGTTCTTCCTGGAGTGGCACGGAACACTTGCTGGTACTCCTGCAGTAATGTCGAAAACTCCTGCCTTTCCTCGGGAGCTAGATGAGAAAGCTTAGTCTGGAGATCATTCATGATATCAGGATTCATCCCCAAACTATCACTCAGGCTCATGCTGCATGGGAGAGCTTCACTTGCAGACTCGGGTGGAACAGCTACAGTGCAGACTGGGTTATTTTCGTCCCGCCTGTGATATAACTTTAGCATGTTGATGTGACAAAGTTGTTTGTTCTTTCTACCATCTGGTGTGGCGATGACATAGTTGACATCACTGAGTTTCTTCCCCACGAAATAAGGACCACTAAACTTGGCTTGAAGAGGTTGCCCATGCACTGGTAGCAGAATCAAAACTTGATCTCCTGGCTGAAAGTGGCATAACCTGGACTTCTTATCATACCAAGTCTTCATCTTCTGAGCAGCTCCTAAATTCTCTCTCGCCAGCTGTAAAGCAGTGGACAGCCGTTCTTTGAACTTCATCACATACTCCAGCAGGTTGACGTCATCTTCCTCCGACAGCCAGCATTCCTTGAGTAGCTTAAGGGGTCCTCTTACTTCATGGCCAAACAGTAGTTCAAAAGGTGAGAAGCCCAGTGATTCATTTGGAGATTCTCTTGCGGCAAATACAACGAATGGAAGACCTTTATCCCAGTCTTTCTGATGTTCCAAACAGTATTTCTTGAGCATCGATTTGAGTGTTTGATGATATCTCTCCAACGCTCCTTGGGTCTGGGGATGGTAAGCTGAAGACGTGATCTGGGTGATGACCAACTCTTTCAGAGACTGCTTGAAAACATTTGACATGAAATTACTTCCCCGGTCGGACTGTACCTCCTTGGGCAGACCAAACTTTGTGAAGAACCCTAGCATTTCCTTAACCACGTTCTTTGCTGAGATATTTCTAAGTGGAATGGCTTCAGGATAACGAGTAGCCATATCAATCAGGGTCAACACATAAGAAAATCCTGAAGAAGTCTTAGGAAGAGGGCCCACAATATCCACCAACACACGGGTGAAAGGCGCCTCAAAAGGAGGAATGGGAACTAGAGGTGCAACCTTTTTGGTCTGATTACACTTCCCCACAACTTGACAGGTGTGACAAGACTTACAATACCAGGTAACATCCCTGAAGATACCTGGCCAGTAGAAGTGTTTCAAAATGCGTGCCACAGTCTTCCTCACTCCAAGGTGTCCTGCCAAACTGGAATCATGAGCCACTCTAATGATATCCTGCCTACAGACACGAGGGATGACAACTTGATGTACAACCTCCCACTCACAGTCAGCTGATGCTGTTGGGGGTCTCCACTTCCTCATAAGTACTCCTGACTTTATATAATAACAAGTAGAAGCACCAGCTGACTCTTCTTCACTGCAAGCAGAGTTAGCTAGACCTTTCAACTCAGGGTCAACAACCTGGAACTCAACCAACTCTTGACGAGACAAATTATCAACACTACAGGGTACTGCCTCATCTGGTGAGTGGTCCAAATTAGCAAGAAAAGTGTCAGCTAGGATAACATCATCATCATCATTATCCTCTAAGTCACCAGTAACTTTAGACTTAGCCCTAGTGACAGCACATGCAGGGAACACATCAGGGACATCACAATCCTGGGCCGCAGCCACTGGCTCACTAGACAACTGAGGAGCTGGACACACTTGACTTCCACCAATATCATTTCCAAGTAAGAAAGTTACACCTGACATTGGGAGTGTCTCAACCAACCCAACCATAACGGAACCATTAACAAAACCAGACTCTAAATTCACTCTGCACAGAGGGACAGAGAAGTAATTATTCCCTACACCTTGTAGGATTACAGTTTCATCAGAGGAATTAACATTAGAGCCTAGAACACTGGTCAGCATAAAAAAATTGGCAAGCACCTGTATCACGATATATTTTAACTGATTTCCTGTCATTACTGTCCAGAGGACTGACAAAACCATCAGACAGGAAATTAGCACATGAACTCTTGAGAGTGTCACCCACGTTACTGCTCAAAAGAGGAGCTTCATCATGAGGATTTAATTTACCCCTCAAAGCAGGTTCAGTTAACTCAGTTAAAGAATTCTGGGAACTCTCAAGGGTGGACACTAGACCAATTGACTGAATATTTAAAGACTCCTTTTTGTTCACATCACGCTGTCTCCTGAAACATTTCTTCGTAGTATGACCAAGCTTACTACAATAAGTACATTTACTTTTCTGAAATCTAGAGGTGGAGCTGATATTTACTTCCTGAGAAACATTATCTTTATTCTCGTTCCTGTTACCTGTACTCTGAGTAGAGGCAACGTACTTACTCTCAGCTTTCCCTTTTTCTTTAGAATATCTCTTGTGAGTGAGAACATATTCATCAGCTAAAACTGCAGCATCAGACAAATTATCTATTCTTCACTCATAAAGATATAGGCTTACATCTTTATTAATACACCTTTTGAAGTCCTCCAGCAAAATCAACTGCTTAAATTTACCAAAATCAGAAGCCACATTCTTAGAATTTAACCACTGCTCCAACAGATCTTCTTTGATTTTTGCATACTCAACATGGGATTGCTTATCTTGCTTATAAGTTGTCCTAAATTTTACTCTATAGGCTTCAGGAACAAGCTCATAGGCCTTAAGAATCAAGCTCTTAACTACATCATAATTATCAGATTGATCCTGAGGCAAAAATTCATAAGTTACTTGAGCTTTACCGGTGAGAACAGTTTGAAGGAGTACTGGCCAATACTTTTTGGGCCAATTAAAACCTGTAGCTACCCTCTCAAACAACTGAAAATACTTTGTTAAATCAGATTAATTAAAAGGAGGGACAAGTTTAACATTTTTAGCCATATCAAAATCATCAGAGCTAGATGATCCAGTTCCACCTTGTTTCATGCGATACTCATGGTCTGCCTGAATCCTAGCAAGTTCAACTTGTGCCTGAAACTCAGCCTCCTGAATACGAACCTGAGACTCCGCTTCCTTAGCCTGAGACTCAGCCTCCTTAGCACGAGCCTGAAACTCAGCTTCCTTAACACGAGCCTCCTGCAGAGCTAGCTGTAACTTAGCTATTTCAATCTGCGTTTGCTCATTTGGAGGAGTTACATTAAACAAGCTTTTATTAATCATGCCAACAATCTGATCTTTAGAATGATGAGAGTGAACTGCAATTCCCAATTGTTGAGCAACAAGCTTAAGTTCATTCTTTGTTCTGTTTTCTACATCACACACTGTTTGCACATTTGACAAAAAATCTTTGGCTTCATCAAGCGTAGTAATAGTAGACATCATGAATAAATCACAGTCACAAAATATCAAGCAATATCCTTATGATAATATCCTGAATATCCTGATAAGAGGTCGCCAAATTTATGTTACGGGACAGAGAAAACTGTCCCGCAAAGTTCCAGGTTCAAAACAAAGAGTTAGGTAAAATTACAAGTTAAAGTTTAATGCTCAAACTAACAACAAAACATTCAGGACTCATAAGAATAATGTAATGGCAAAAAACAGGTTAAATATATGGTTAACTGCAATAGCCTCTATTAACACGAAATTAGCAAGAGTAAATTTATCTAAGTCAGCCCTGATAAAATGAAATACCAGATAATACTCAGTGAATGCAAGATATATTATTACAGATACAAAATATTATTAATAAGGGCTGACACCCAAAACACATGAATCACAAAAACCCCACTAGGCCCAAGAACCAACACCTTACGCTACACAGTACAAGAAAAAACGCAATAACAGTTATACTCAAATTACACAGCTGCTAGATGTTTGGAGACTTCCTGAGCACTCACAATAATAACAATTGTACAGGGGAGGACAAAGATGTGAACAAAATGAGGAGTAGATCTAAGTGGCAATAATGCAGAGACTGAGCTCATTATATAGGGGCCGGCAGAGCTTGATACAACTTGTAAGAAGGACGCGCAAATGAAGCCAGAGGGGACAAAGAGTTGACACTCCTACTCTGAACAACAGAAAGAACGACTTATTCTACTATAAGGGAGGAGGGGGGAGTGAGGTAGAACACGCTCGTGATCAAACATGCAGCATACAGTACGTTAGAATTACACAAAGGATGATGAAATCATAGGCTATGTAACAATATATATATATATATATGAAACGTTATTGTTTATCGACTGCGACCGGTATGCCATTACAGTCTCTTATTCTTAGTTCCAAAAGGGTAAATATGTATCACATATATTTAGCAATTTAAAATCCCACATATTATTTTTCATTTAAATATAATACCATTTATTTCACCGTATTCAGCTTGGGTATACAACCTGTACTGTTTGGGCTAAAATGTATCTGTCACGTATAGTTGTTTGTTCTGCCAGCTGTATATTGGAAGGGTGAACAGTCTTTTATTAGGTGAGAAAAAGAAAGGTAATGACAATGCTTGGCTGTATCAATTCCCCAGTTATTAAACAGTCCGTCTTATGGTAACTGACACATTACAGGCAGTAACTAATGGACAGGATAATGAGCCTAAATATAATGCCCAGTTAACCTCCTTCAGTAACGACATAGGTTGGATTATATTAATCTCATCTTAGCAAAGATCTCTCGTATCAAGAGATCTAATAAGGCTACGTCTAACTCATCCACTATGACTTGTTATTCGAAGCTAGATAAAATTGCTTGAAACTAGGAAAAATATAGCAATGAAAATTATTTTATTTTTCAGACCAGTGTCGCACGTAACAAACATTAATTTATCTTGGACTTGCAATGGACAGGCTAATGGAAAAAGATTTATAAGCCTGTTGAAAGGACAGTATAAATGTGGGAGTGAAGAGAAATGGCATTCTCTTTGGCAATTTTACTCGAGTGTTAGAGTATGCTACAGAATATATGGACGCTACTGCCGAATGTATTTCGCCACTTTTTGTCTTTAGACAATAAAGTCAATCGCGTGCATTATCGGTTTGAGTAACTATATATCTCTTAACTTTGTTGAGGATAAGCTACGCTAATAGTTAATAACGTCTTTCTTTCATGTTTCTGACCCTTCTGCACGCAACAGAAGGCATTACACTCTTTCGAATTTTCACATGTCACCACTTAAGAGTTTTAGACCCCCAAACCTTGTTAATAGCATCTAATTTCGTAGCCAGAATACCGGTTCTAGAGGTGGTGCTTGTATGACATGGTGTTGGAACTAGAAAGGGATCAGGCAAGACTTCTTTAGGGAAAGTATAATCATCAGGTTTTTCCCCGCCCCAGCATGGAGTAGAATTCTGCTCATGTGACTGGTAGTTCCCATGGCTACCACTGGTCCTTGCACTTTTCCCTAAAACTTGAAAAACGAGTAATGAAAGATCAGATGTATTTTCAGGGTGATATGTCAGTGGTGGAAAGAATGATAAAAACAACTCTTTTATTATGAAAATCCTCCCTAAAGTTTAATAAAATTCCATGCCCAAAGCGCCGATAAACGATAAAGGTTGTCACAGTTGATTACCCCTAACCCATTCACTGCAGTAGGTTTCTCTTAGGTTTGGACTTGGCAAGAATGTAACTAATAACGCCAAGATGTGTATGTATGTTACTGTTGTGCGTTTGTTCGTTTCTTTCACGAAAACGGCCATAGACAGCGATCTAAATCTTTTTGCATTAGGTATGGATAAGTCCTGGGATTGTTAAGAAAAACAAAATGGCGATCGCGTATGTCACAACAACTCAAAATTGTCAGAAATTGCGACACGCGAATATATGCAAAAATAATTTTTTCGACTTTTTGGTCATAGTTTGTCAATGTAGGCTCAGTAACGATGTGAAAATAAAGGTAATGGTACTTGAAAGCATTTTGTGATGTAAAGGC
Source organism: Coenobita brevimanus (assembly GCF_032717465.1). Classification (NCBI taxonomy): domain Eukaryota; kingdom Metazoa; phylum Arthropoda; class Malacostraca; order Decapoda; family Coenobitidae; genus Coenobita; species Coenobita brevimanus. The sequence continues at coordinate 36,871,337 of NC_137021.1, read as the reverse complement.
ATTTAGTTAGTCCCGCAAATTTATACGGGCCAGCACCAGTGATATATAAACACAGAATCGTATTTTTGTTGGTGGTGCTTCAGTCCAAGGCTCTTTTGAATTTGAACCTGACGAACTGCTGGGTTGGGCCGCATTCTAATGCAGTCCACCATCTTCCTTCTAGAGGATAAGAGAGTTGGGGGACATTTGTACAACCAAGCAACAGAGCCACTGGGTTATGTCGAAGCCACCATAGGAAGGCATCCCTCACCAGAACCACGCTGTCGTGGTAGACGATTGGAGCTCCCAGAACGCGAGGAGACCATGATTCCTTTCTTCACACCCCACATAGTGAAGAAGTTAATAAAGGAAACCATACGTTTTCATTCTAACTTGGCCCAGACATTTGTTTTTCTGCAGATTATTTTATGTAGTTCAGTGACAAAGACACCACTGTGGTTTTAAACTCTTTGTATTGCAGTTCTTTGTGATTGGCACTATATTCAAGTGTTAAGCTATTATAACAACTCAGAAAAAATGATGTTGGATGAATGGATGGATGACGATTTTAGACCAAGTTAGAGTAAAAGCATTAGTCCATCCAGTAAGAAAGCCCTCTCTAAGCTGAATAAAATCCTCTGAAAGTAGCAAGAATTAATGCAAAACATACCACCGTATTCAAAGGACTAAATAACACTATGCAAGATATTGTTTTCGATATTTCCTTACACAAAACTCTGATTCCAGTCATAAGTCAAGCCGTGTGTGTGTGTGTGTGTGTGTGTGTGTGTGTGTGTGTGTGTGTGTGTGTGTGTGTGTGTGTGTGAATTATCTGTTTACTTCATGTTTCAAGTCTTCTTACCCAAACACATAAAGCACATTCGATATCTGAGTTAAGCAATGTACGCATGTTTGTGTGTGTGTGTGTGTGTGTGTGTGTGTGTGTGTGTGTGTGTGTGTGTGTGTGTGTGTGTGTGTGTGTGTGTGTGTTTGCGTGCGCGCGCATACAGTGTTCTACTGCCGTATTGATGGTTCCCTGCTGTTGTTGATATTGTACGTTCCTCTCCTTTTTTATTAAGCAATGTGTATATGTGTAGGAGAAAGGTTAAGTACAATAAAATTCCTTCCATTTGATGATATACTACGTATCATTCCCATTTCAAGTCATGTGTGTATGTTTGTGCCTATTACTCCCATGAAAAACATCCCTAACCTCTTTCAGCTCGGATAGTGACCAAATACAGACAGACTAGAAGATAAAATTACTAGTGACCATGGAGGCTCATTCCTGCCTCATAACTAAGACATCAAATTTCACGCAGCCTCAACAAAGTATTCAAAATGTAAGAGTGATCTAATTCCCTCAGATGAAAACATATCAATTAGAGTATACCACTTTATAATTTTGGAATATGAGGCTCTTTCCTGTACTACATATACACATTGGTCCGGAAGAAGAGGCCCAGCAGAAACTTCACGTAATTGTATTTTATGTGTTGTGGGAACGGCTCAGTCTGCTGGTGTGGGTGTTGGTGTGGCAGAGGGAGAAGGTTGTTAATAAATGGCGCAGGATAGATATTGATTAAAGGTGGCTGGGCCGCCCCCGCAGCACACGAGATATCCCCTGGTGGAGTTGAGAGGAGAGTTATATATGGACTACCATGTATTTCAAGGCTCGCACGCATCATAGACACCTTCCATTCCATTTCTGAGTCAAGATAAATCACAGTCCATTACCAAGCCAGAGCGTGTGTGTGTGTGTGTGTGTGTGTGTGTGTGTGTGTGTGTGAGAGAGAGAGAGAGAGAGAGAGAGAGAGAGAGAGAGAGAGAGAGAGAGAGAGAGCGAGAGCGTGTGTGTGTGTGTGTGTGTGTGTGTGTGTGTGTGTGTATTGGTGAAGTGCCTGGTATACCGCATATGTCTCAAGCCTCCTTCCGTGCGTCGTCTCCGCCTCGTTAATGTTACTTATTGTTGCCGCAACGCTAGACGTCTGGCCTGTGTGTGTGTTGAGAGGTGCAGTGGCCACAAGGTCTGCAACTTAATGGCAGGAAGGGAGTGCAATATTGCAGTGGTGAGGAGGGGGGGGCGGAATGTGCTGGAATTGGTGCGGTTGAGGTGGAGCTGGTGATCTGTTACTGTGTGTGGATGATCTCTGCCTTTGGTAGTGTTAAGACTGGATAAATGTGGACAATAAATGACTCACTGTTCAGTTGAAGAATTGTGACTCTTCCATGATATTCTGAGGAATTTGCTTGATTCCGAAGATCGTATCACTGCATCTCGAAAGTCATTTCTCACCATCTCATTAGTTACTGCAGACGAGTGGATCAACAGTAATACCAGCAGTAAAATATGCAGGGCAATATTGCACTTGTCGGTGTGGATCTAGTTGTTGTGGTGATCAAGATAGCTGAGATTGAGATGATTGCTTGCTATAGTGTTTGGATGTGTTTTGCTTGCTTTGTTGTGTGTGTGTGTGTGTGTGTGTGTGTGTGTGTGTGTGTGTGTGTGCAGTCACGAACAACATTTTTCCGTATTCCACCACTACTTCTTCTCGCTTCGGGGGTGTCCATGACTTTCCTTCATAATGCATCATGTCCAAGCGCATCCTTTATGAGCACAGCAACATGACAGGCCTTTCTCAGTTAGACATTTTAGCCAGAAGAGGAAAGTGAGAAGCAGGTGGGGTATAATATGCAAATTTTCATCTCTGACTGTACGAAAGGTGCAAGACGAGAGAATGAAACAAAGTGGCTGTTTATTGAATTTAACGTCGAAGTGGTGGTCGGTGAGGGTGAGGTTACAGTGTGGATGACTTGTTTGTACTGGTGTGTGAGAGTGTTTGTACAAAAAGGAACAAAAGCATGCCCCTGTTTTGTTATGTTTGATTAACACCTAGTCGATTACTTTCCTTCTTCATGTATTATGTCTAAAAGAACCTTATATGGAGAGAGTAACATACCAAGCCCCTCTCAACTTTGGAATGATAGCCAGTAGAAGGAAACTAAGAAGCAGAAAAGGTGAAGTACCAGGCAAACTTTTGTCCCCAACTCTACAGTATGTGAAAGGTTGGATAAGGGAACAAATGGGTTCTTTGTTGAATCTGGTGTCGAGGAGGTGTTTGCCTGTTACTGATGGAAAGTTGCATGCAAATCCGCAAAATGGAGAATGGGAGGATGACAACAAGGGGAAGACTTACCACAGGGGTGTTCGTTTATTGCACCCTCCTATCTTGTGTGATCCAAAGACGGCTCAAAATGTTGGTGTGAGTAGAGATATTTGGCTGCTTTGTGAAGTTACTAAACTTATTAATGGACGTATAAGGAGAGATTATAAAGAATGAAAAATATTATGTGAAGCAGAAAATGAAGCAGATTACTACTAACACTGGTCTGTTCCCGTAACGCAAGAAATTTGGAATGCAAAATGTATGGAGCACCCTGTGTATGGAGTAAGTATGTTGTATGTTACATACATGTGTATGAGGGTGGGAGGATGACGTGATGCCCTGAGCAAGAATCGTATTGAGTCGTGATATAGATCCCTGGAGGAGTTTTTCTTACAGTTACCATGAATGAATCGTGGCGTTAGATTTCTAGCAATGGGCAGAAAAATCGTGTGACTCACTGGTAGCGCGTTCGCCTCACGATCTGTATTTATTCTGGGTTTGGGGTTCTTGTTAAGTCTTACTTACGTCAGCACCGCAGCTACTTAAAACATCATCATTATCATTGCTGTCACTCTTTGTAGGTCCACTACGCGACAAAGGCCTCTCATTTCTTGATCTACTCTAATATGCTGAATATTAACTTCCTCCATCTCAGTTCGGCACATGTTTGGATGTTATTTCATAGTGTGATTCTTGTCCTCCCCGTCCTCAGATTTAATCTCAGTATACTTAATTTGTTGCAAAGCTTGCTCTCTGCTTTTTGCTGTACGAAAGGCCTGATTACCATATGTTCATATTTGTTTACAGATATTCCAGACATACGAAGACCCTCAACGACCTGCGGTTTCTTTATTCTCGTGGGGTCTGTTGTTCCCTCTACTATATTCTTTGTCTCCTTGTGTTCTTGTCCTTTTACCTCTATACCGATAATTGAACAGCTCTGCGAATGTTTTAGGATATTGAATTTAAAAATGTACTTATTTTTCATAAAGACTTTGGTTGTAGACAAACAAAGAATTATTATATTATTACGTCCTCACCCCACACTGCCACAGGCTCAAACAGCAGTAGTACAGTACAGGAAGGACGTTGCCCAGTGAGTTGGTCTTCCTATGGTCAGCCTTAGGTGTACAGTACACAAGATCAGCTGAGGCGAAAATAAACACAGGCTCCTTAAAGTTCACTGTCTTTATTTTCCAAGTAATTCCATTTAATGCTTTCCAACTTCCCTTCACTGTTCTCACAAGCACTGGAGCTATACACACTTTACTACTGCTATCACACTTAATGCTTGACAACACTTTACTGTTCGTACACTTAATGCTTGCTAACACTTCACCTATTACACAAGTACCGAAAATAATCTTCACTGACAGTAATTACACTCAATGCTCGCCAGCAACGCTTCACAGACTTCAATAACAGCACTGCACTGATACTGCACTACACTCAAACTGAACCAAAACCGCCTGCACTTCAAAGTGAACTGAAACCCGACTGAACTTGAAATAGTCCCCACACCATCTTATATAAGCTTGCATTGCTCTCAAAACTTCTACATTTTTCCACATTTCTGGTGTATTCTAAAGAAAGAGCACCGTTACCAACTCAGAGACATCAAAATATGCTAGAGTTGTCTCACATTATGTAACACTCTAAATCATTTACCATACGAACTTAAATTACATAATTTAACAAGCAATCACTTAAATAAAACATCACAGAAAAAGAGCACATAAATTAATGCATAACTTACGAAATAACTACGCTCACAAACAGCAGGCTAACTGGCAACTCTGACTCGTACCGGAACTAGCAGCCGTAAACTTCAGGAAACGTCGAGAACAATCTCGGCTACGTAACTAGCAAATCTTGCTTCTTAACACTACCCCCTCCCAAGTTCTTTGGCGTCCCGACAAAACTACACAATATACTGTGTACAGACATAATTAATCCTAATGAAACATCTAACAATACACAAAAGTATCCTTCAACTTATCAGGTCTTCTTCTATGCTGCTTCTGACGATGTCCTTGCTCCTCCACACATTCCACTCCTCCAGGAAGGTCTTGGTCCTTTTCTTGATTCGTTTCTTCTCTTGAGGAACTGTCACCATGATCTTGCACTTCATCTCCTAGATCCTCCTCAACATCCTCGGCTACAGGTGAGCACAATTCCTCGGAGACGTCCCAGCTGTACTTTCCTGGTCCATGGTACTCCCACAGATGGTTCACATGTACCACCTTTGGGCGAGACTCCCTGCCTCCTTGAATCCGATATGTAACATCTGATAGGCGGTCCAACACAGTGTAAGGCCCGTCCCATGGGCTTTGCAGCTTCGGTGACTGTCCCTTCTTACGCTGAGGATTGTATAACCAAACTTGGTCACCATCCTTGAAGCTCACCTCACTTGCCTTGGCATTATACTTGCACTTCATCACCTCCTCTGAAAACTTGAGGGCTCCTCGCACTTAATGATGTACCTCAGCCAGCCTTTCCTGAAGATGCTTCGCATAGCCAGTGGTGTCTGTAGGCAGCTATTCACCAGGTGGTCTTCCCATTAACAAATCAACGGGTATGCATAACTCGTGGCCCAACATCAGTTTTGCAGGAGTGTAGCCGGTAGACTCATGAGATGCAGACCGACATGCCATCAGCAATGCAGGTAACTTCTGGTCCCATTCTGTTTGTCCCTCTGCGCAGTACTTGGCCAGTTCTTGTCCAAGGGTCCAGTTGAATTTCTCCACCATCCCATCTGACTGTGGCCTTAGGGGGGTCGTCCTGGTCTTCTTGATCCCCAATAACTTGCAGCACTCACAGAACACAGCAGACTCAAAGTTTCTACCCTGGTCTGAGTGTAGTTCTTGAGGCATCCCAAAATGACAGAAAAACTGATCAACCAACACCTGAGCAACAGTCGCAGCCTCTTGATCGGGGATGGCATAGACTTCTGGCCACTTTGTGAAGTAGTCCATGGCGACACATATATACCGGTTTCCTCTCTCAGTGAGTGGCAAAGGTCCAGCAATGTCCACTGAGACTCTTTACATGGGTGCACCCACCTGGTACAGCTGGAGAGGGGCCCAACCACGTTTCTTGAGTCCCTTCTTGGCACAGCACACATCGCAGCCCGACACCACTCTTCAACATCCTGACGCATGCCAATCCGGTAGAACCTCTGTCGCAGCTGGCTTAGAGTTTTCTTCACTCCCAGGTGCCCACTAGTGATCTGGTTATGGGACTCATCCAAGATCTCGGACCTCATCTTCTTCGCAACCACCAGTTGCCAATTCTTGCTGAGGCCATCGGGTGTCTCCCATTAATGTTCCAGTAGTCCGTTGCAATGAAGAAGGTCCCACTGACTCCAGTAGCTCTTGGTCACAGCCTCACAGGGCTTTACCTGGAAACTTCTTCTCAAGATGGTTGCACTGTACTCTGCTGCAGCCATTCTAGCACTGGTTGTAAGTCTGCATCCTTCATCTGCATCCTCTTCAGGTCTTCATCTGTCACTGGCCCTGTCATTGCAGTAAGGCAGCATTTCTTCCTATGATTCCCATCCTTATTCTACTCCTTGGTGTCTTCTTTCGTCTGCTCGCACACTATTCATCAAGGTTCTCCTGCATTTCTTCCGTGGTGGGTCTTCTGTAGCCTTTTTATCATCCCAACCATTCTGATCCACAAGTAACTCAAACTGTGCATAGTAAGCTTCCCGAGATACTCTACCATCAAATTCCCGAGGTCTCTTTTTAATTGGACCCCCACTACAGCCATGCACTTCAATGGCTTGGTACCTAAAAACTAGGGCATCACAATTAAGGCCAGGACTTAAAACTTCTGCATTCTGATTATTCAGCCCTGTAATGCTACCTTTAGATGCCTGTGATCCATCAAGATTCACCATTCGCTATCCGTTCCTTTCATATGCTCCCTGTACATTAACCTGAGGCTCGACAGTGCAATATTTCTCTACAGCCTCAATTTTCTGACTAATTATCTTAACATGAACAACTACATCCTTCAACTGGTTATCTACATGCTCTCTGCACTCCGTCACTATTTCCTCACTAATAGTCTTCAACTCTCCTCTACTTGCTATTTACCCTCCATCACATTATTGCTTACCTCATACTTTTGCTGCTCTAGCTTGGCATCTACTTCCTCCTTAAGCTGTTGCTGTTCTTCCTTGATTTTGCCCGGGAAGGCATCTAGCTGCCCTTCCATCATCAGGTGTAATTCTCTCTGTTGCTCCTCTAATGCCTCTTGAAGTTGTTCATATCGTTCTTTTTGTTCTTCACATTGTGCCTCTAGTTGTTCACTCTGTGGCATCAATTGTACACCTCGTGCCTGTAATAGTTCTTTGAGTTCTTTCTGTCCTTCATTCAGTGTATGCAGTTGTACTTCAGTTTTGTTCCTGAGCTCTTACTGTTCTGCACTTTGGGCCTGTAACAGTTCTTGGAGTTGTAGACTTTCTGCTTGTTATAGCTCCATAATTGTCGCCAATGGCACCTCGTCCTCCTGCCCAGCTCGATATCTTGTCTTCACACCTTGTGCTGCCATGTCGAAGGTTAGACTCACTCCAGCTCTTAATAAATCCCACTCCTGACCCCAGTGTTAAGTCCTCACCCCACACTGCCACAGGCTCAAACAACAGTAGTACAGTACAGGAAGGACGTTGCCCAGTGAGTTGTTCTTCCTATAGTCAGCCTTAGGTATACAGTACACAAGAGCAGCTGAGGCAAAAATAAACACTGGCTCCTTAAAGTTCACTGTCTTTATTTTCCAAGTAATTCCACTTAATGCTTTCCAACTACCCTTCATTGTTCTCACAAGCACTGGAGCTATACTCACTTTACTACTGTTATCACACTTAATGCTTGACAACATTTTACTGTTAGTACACTTAATGCTTGCTAACACTTATTACACATGTACCGAAAATAACCTTCACTGACAGTAAACACACTTAATGCTCGCCAGCAACTCTTCACAAACTTCACTAACAGCACTGCACTGATACTGCACTACACTTAAACTGAACCAAAACCGCCTGCACTTCAAAGTGAACTGAAACCCGACTGAACTTGAAATAGTCTCATCATCTTAAATAAGCTTGCATTGCTCTCGAAACTTCTACATTTTTCCACATTTCTGGTGTATTCTAAAGAAAGAGCACAGTTACCAACTCAGAGACATCAAAACATGCTAGAGTTGTCTCACATTCAATAACACTTTTAATCATTTACCATACGAACTTAAATTACATAATTTAACAAGCAATCACTTAAATAAAACGTTATTGAGAAAAAGAGCACAAAAATTAATGCATAACTTACGAAATAACTACGCTCACAAACAGTAGGCCTGTCATAAAAAGACTTTGTAGTTACTTGTAGAGAAGTTATATATATTAGACTTGTGGACGAGCGGTTGTTATACTTGAGTAGCTTTGTAAGTAGATAATCTTCTTTCCCATTTGTCATTCAATGACAAGGAGAGGTAAAGAATAGTATGGGACTATTTTTATTTGTCTTGGAAATATTAACAAGTCTCTCACACAGAGCGAAGTATAAAGTAGAGTCCCGCTAGCTATCTCCCAATCTCTCTCTCTCTCTCCCAAGTTGCTAAGCCTTCCTCCCTACACCCTGCCGCTTCTATGGCCTCTCTCCTTCTGAGCTCTCTTTCCTAAATTCTGGTGAAACAGGAGTCATATCACGTGTGTTCCCTGTGGTTGGAAAGTTCTAGAAGCCTGTGTGTGAGTATGTGTGTATGTGTGTTCACCTGGTGATCGCTGACAAACTAACTGCATCATCTCCTGACTGGCTACTTCCTAGTCTGTCGTCAGCTTTTCCTCAGTGTAACTTGCAAGATCATTTCCCATTCCCAGGCCCGCATAGAGCTGTCTATCTGTCTATTTATCTATCTATTTATCTATTTGTCTATTATGATTTGTAATTATAATATGGACTCATAACATATGCTCAGCCGCGCAGCTGAAGGTCCTCCGACAGCAATTATCATTGACATATGCTAATCTATTAGTACATAATATTGATTATAATATTGTATACATATAACATTCATAGTAAATAGCCATGATTCAATAATATTACATTTTAAACAAGTTGTATATATTTTTGAATAAATGCAGTAAAAGTATTTAACTGTAATACAGTATGTACTTGGGTTATTGTAGTGAAATGCATACATGCAAGAAAAAAAAATAGTTTAAAATTAAGATTATGGTAAGAGTTATTAATATTTCATTTAAAGATAATGGTACTGGTATGCCATACATGGGTCATTCTTCTTTGTATTTTTTTCTGTTTATATATATATATAATTAATACTATATACAAAATATGTACACTTCATTCAGGGGGGTTAACTTGGATGTTAACTCTCCCCCCACTAAATAATGACTCCAAATTAGCAATTCCTGCATGCATTCTGTGCATTGCGAACAGCAGTACTGCAGATACAATGCAGAAGATTATAAAGACAGTAGGTGCTGGGCTATACACATAATATGGGTTGAACATACTCAAACTCAAATCTTCCCAGGGCTTCATTGTTTCATTGATCAGTTGCATAGTTTCAAACTTGGGTGAAGTCAACTTAATACTTGTGCTCATGTTTAAGTCCATATCAGGCAGTGGGTGGAAATGTTTGTGTGTATGATTGAGAATGGCGTAGTGATTGATGGTGGATAAAGTAGACATGGCTGGTGTAAATACCGCACAGTAGTCTGGTGCAATGTATAATCTTGATGCTGATGTATGAGATGGTGGTATATCTGGACAGACTATGTAAACTGATGTGTTATGAGGGAAATAAAAAAAACTGTGAGTGTCCAATGCGTTGATGGTGTACAAGTTTATCTGGAGCAAAAGTGAAGTTGCAGTGATGATGAATATTGTCATTTCTGATGATAGCCATTTCACAAGGGACTGTATCAGTAGGCTGAAACGTGAAAATGTATGCAGGACAAAGATGAACAGCATGTAAGGATGTGCGGCACTTTCGTTCAATCGTTGATCCACTTGTGAAAGTGACAGTGTCCCGTCTCTTGGAGACCATGATGAGTTCGGTGTCTGTGTTGATGTTGATGATGACCAAAGTGTTGTTATTTTTATAGGGGAAGGGGTGTATTTGGTATACTGTGAACAGGTCGTCAGTTATGAATGGTACATAAACTACTACTGATGTTGGTGTTAGTGTTGCTTCTAAATATGGATAATATTGCATGAATTCTCTACTGCAGAACAATGGCTTCAATTTATGTTTATGTATGCCTTGACTAACTATCTGACGTAGCTCATGAACTGGGAGTAAGTCAGTTGTGATCTTGCCATCACCAGCATTCGAAATTCCTTGCATAAGCGCCCTAAAACGATCTCTAGTGTTCTCTAATTGTTGTAGAATCGTGTCAATATGTTCTGTGATGATGGAGAAGTGTTGGAAAAGTGTAATGTTTCCCTCCATTTCATTTATTTTATCTACACTCTCGAGAGCTATGTTTTCTGCTTTTTTCAGATTTTTCACAATTGTCTTCATTGCTGAGTTCTGTCCTGTGATGAATTTATCTTGGTATGTTAGTACCTGAGCTATCTTATTAAATTTGTTGTTTATTTCTTTAAGGTCATCCTCTGTAGCCAATCCAAAGATGTTCCCAAGAACTGCGCCACCCAGGTCGAACAAACCGCGCTTTTGGCGAGTACATGTGATGTTGTTCCTGTCGCTCAGTACCTCCGTTCCATAAGATGGGAGATCTTGGATCATGATGAGCATAGTTGACTTTGCCTGTTCTAGTTTCCATTTCGCTAACTTTACCATTTCATTCACTTCCTTGGTGTTATGTGCTTGTGAAACATAATTTCCTATCATGAAGTCCAGAGTTCGCATCGGCGTCGCAAGTCTGTCTAGATAAGTAGGTAATTCATACAAGTAATCTAGACTTATTTCAGTACTCATGACGTCCTTAACGATTGTAGTCGTGGCCGTTGGAGCTATGAGGCATCCTTGTCGTACTATGTGTTGGGGGTCTAAGTGCGCATATCCTCTTGCTATGTAGAGGAGAATCCATAGCATAAGTCCCTTCATCGTAACCTACCGAAAAAAAAAAATCTATTAATTTCCTAATATGGTCATGCTGTGGTCGATGATAGTGATGATGTGCATTACGGTTGATTGTTATTTCATTTATAGAAGGAGTTTAAATCGATATTTAATTCTCGTAAATGATGTACTGTAGATTTGATTGGAACAGTTGCACCTATGTTCGATTGTTTGGTATATGACCTTAATTTCTTTTTGTAATCATTGTTGTTTTCTTGCTAGGTTTCTTGAGGTACGTTCGCCTGTTCGGTTGTATCCGAGGCTGAATAATTATGGGATAATTCCCTTGAAACTCGTTTTAAATGGTCAATATGAGCTTGTTTCTCCTCGCCACTTGAAAGTGACTTAATTAAAACTTTGTTTGCTTTTATGTTAATTACTCTGTATGGGCCCTCAAATTTTGGGGATAATTTATTGTCTCTCGTATGAATGATACCGTAAACAATGTCTCCTAAGCTGATAGGTGAATCTCTTGCCTTCTTGTTAAATGCCTCCGTCATTTCTTCCTTGGACATCGTTAATTGTTTTTTGACTTTTGTGAATGTCCTGGAATTCACGTAAACGGAGTTTAGAGTAATCATCGTAATTGTATATAGGCATGCTGTCACCTTCTAGGAGCTCATATGGTAATTTTTTATCTGTGCCATATATAATGAAATGTGGTGTGTCACCTATGGATTTATTTATAGATCCATTAATTGAGGCTTCTACTCTGAGAATCCAATCATCCCAGCTTGCATAATTTTCACTGAGAATGTGTCATAGCACATCTAATACCGCTGCCACCAAATGTCATAAAAAGACTTTGTAGTTACTTGTAGAGAAGTTATATATATTAGACTTGTGGACGAGCGGTTGTAATACTTGAGTAGCTTTGTAAGTAGATAATCTTCTTTCCCATTTGTCATTCAATGACAAGGAGAGGTAAAGAATAGTATGGGACTATTTTTATTTGTCTTGGAACAAGTCTCTCACACAGAGCGAAGTATAGAGTCCCGCTAGCTATCTCCCTATCTCTCTCTCTATCCCAAGTTGCTAAGCCTTCCTCCCTACACCCTGCCGCTTCTATGGCCTCTCTCCTTCTGAGCTCTCTTTCCTAAATTCTGGTGAAACAGGAGTCGTATCACGTGTGTTCCCTGTGGTTGGAAAGTTCTAGAAGCCTGTGTGTGAGTATGTGTGTATGTGTGTTCACCTGGTGATCGCTGACAAACTAACTGCATCATCTCCTGACTGGCTACTTCCTAGTCTGTCGTCAGCTTTTCCTCAGTGTAACTTGCAAGATCATTTCCCATTCCCAGGCTCGCATAGAGCTGTCTATCTGTCTATTTATCTATCTATTTCTCTATTTCTCTATTATGATTTGTAATTATAATATGGACTCATAACAGGCCAACTGGCAACTCTGACTCGTATCGGAACTAGCAGCCGTAAACTTCAGGAGACGTCGAGAAAAATCTCAGCTACCTAACTGGCAAATCTCGCTTCTTAGCTGTATGAAATAGAATAAGGATGTTAGGAATATAATTATATGGCATTTGCACTACGTATTGTGGTCCAATAAATTTTACATTAGTTACAACAAGCAGAGTAAGGGTGCTTACTTTTTACCATGTCTTGTGTGTGTGTTTGTGTGTGTGTGTGTTTGTGTGTGTGTGTGTGTGTGTGTGTGTGTGTGTGTGTGTGTGTGTGTGTGTGTCAGAAAATTATTTAAGCTTCAACAACAACTTATTATTGCTGCCTCATCCACAACTCTTCTCGTCACAAAGTGCATCCTCCCCCACCCCCCAATAATCCTTTTCCCCACCAGCATCCTAACCTGTCCTACACAATTCTCTCATCCCAGCCCACCAATATTTCCCTTCTCTCATTTGCCTCACTAATGAAAGTTTTAAGTTTTAACAAAGTCGTAGGCAGTTGATTGCATTATTACATTTTAACCCCCCCCTCAGTCTGAAGACGTACTTGGGAATTTATTATTATGAATTTATTATTGTTACGATTTTTTTCAACTAAGAGACCTGTCGATCAGCGCTAGCTCCAAACCCCTCATTTTCGAAAAGTCTCTTCCAAGCTGAACAAAGTAAAACAGAAACTACATAACTTTATTTAGGGGATACAACAGCGCTCTTCACTCTCTGCTTTACTAGCTCATGTCTCGGCCCAACCTTACATCCCGCCTCACGCCTTCTAGCGTGAAACTCCCTCTCTCACGCGATGCAAGTAGGTGGCTGGAAAAGGCTCGTGTATTCTGGTATATTCCTGACAAAGCTGATTGTTTTAAGGAAGACATGATTCAAATAGGTATGCTTTGTTTTTATGTATAGTCTCTCTCTCTCTCTCTCTCTCTCTCTCTCTCTCTCTCTCTCTCTCTCTCTCCTGATTTACCGATCAGCTCACCTCACGTGGAAAACACCCAAACATTCCTTCAAACAACAATACGTCGCTTTACAATCCGGCATCCAATTTCATTTCTAGGCGTGAACAGGCTTGAGTTAAAAACGAATGACAGAAACTTTCCCGAACTACCATGGCCAGCCACACTTTTACGTTAAAGTATATGCTGATTCAAGACTTTGACGATGAAATAATGTGCTGAATTCTATATTGTGTGCTTTTTCCAACATATTTAATCCATCCACTCTTGCCCTCTGTCACTCCTTTCTTAGCTTGGGAGTCTACGGAAAGGCTTTATCTCTCAGGCAATATAAAGGGCAATGTTTTGTTGATTATATGGCCTGTGAGATGAAGCCAAGAATTTCCAAGGCTTGGATAATAATTAGAAGGATATGTGGGCCGATTATTCGCTGTATCCTTTTCACCATAACCTGATCAGCATTTCCTTACTTTGGTGCGTATTTCACTGAGCTCTGTCTCAAAGACGCAAAAATTACCGTCCTTAAACTAGTGTCAGTCTATTCTAACAACTCAGCATTCAAGGAGGAAAGATGGGAATTGTAGGGCATGTTCAGGTAAAACGAACATTGGCAATGGACTGTTAGTGTCTTGCTTTTGTACTTTATTATTCCTGTTTCAGTATCCCTCGCACCCTATGTAAGTGGATTGATGATGATGGTATGTAATAATAGTAGCAGTAACAACAACAATAATAATAATAATAATAATAATAATAATAATAATAATAATGTTACCTATTCTTATTGTGGAGCCACAAGTAGGAAGCTTCACCATAACTACTGTACTTATGGTATGTGTAATATAAACAAGATCTGAAACCATAAGGTAACTTCTGTAACATAACAAGACCTGAAGAAAAATGGTGTCTAAGAACACATGCGTAAGTTTTACGTTTGTCTCAATGACTAGCTAACTGTACGCTTACCGTAACTATAATCATATTCCTTTCAGATCATAAGAAGGACCAAAGCTGTATACCTGGAAAGTTACAACTTTAAAGCTTTTGTGGGTTTCTCTATAATATTTTCCAAAGAAAGAACTAAGCAGATTCGAATTCAGTACTTCCCACTAGGCTAAATGACAAAATACTAGGCCACAATTATTTAGCAAACATTTTCATCACAGGATTTTCATCCAATACCTCTCAAAATTAGTTTCAAAGATGTTTCAGTTTTAAATATGCATTTTTTAAAATAAAATTGAGCATATGACCTTCAATAGGCACAAGGACTTGGGTTACCCTAGGGCACCTTCATGTATAATAATAAGATAGAAGAAAGTGCAATAATAATAATAATTAATAATAATAATAATGCTGATGAAAACAAGAAGCTTTACCATTTTTATGGTGAAGCTTACTTGAAATACGAGTATTATTATTAATCGTGGTGACAACAGATTAAACTTGTTCTCCATTCTTACTGTACTGTACAGTAACAACAAATAATCTTTGTAATAACTCATAACGGCTTATAAGCTATGTAAAATACAAACCAGATCTGAAGACCCTAAGGGAACTTTAACTGTAACATCAAGATATGAAGACAAAAGTGTCGAAACATTTGTAGATTTTCGTTTGTCTCAATAACTGGCTAACTGTAAGCTTAACTGAAACCATATTGCTTTCCAGATCATAAGAGGAACTACAGCTGTATATCTGGAAAGTTACAGCTTTAAAGCTTTTGTGGTTTCCTTATAAACGTGATGCAAAGAAAAAAAAAATGAGCAGATTTGAATTCAGTACGTTCCACTAGGCTAAATGGCAAAATGTTCAGCCAAAATTATTCAACAAACATTTTCATCATAGGATTTTCAACCAAATATCTATCTCAATTAGTTTCAGAGATACGAGTATTTCAATTTTAAATATGCAATTTTTAAAAGAAAACTTAGTATACGACCTTCAAAAATAGATCAAAGTCATTCATATGTGGCACAAGGACTTGGGTTACCCTAGGGTACCTTTAAGTACAATATCATCAAGATCGAAGAAGAAAAAGAGTGCAAAGAATAATAACCGGTTATCTACTCTTATTGTGTAGCCACACTAGAATGCTTCGCCATTTTTTTTTTTTTCATCAACTGTAAGGGTTGAAGCAGCTCATCATCAGAATGTGTGTGTGTGTGTGTGTGTGTGTGTGTATCGTTCGTTCGTTCGTTAGAAGTTATCCTCCACCTGTAGCGAAGGCCGGGCCATACATTGGCCCGGTGCGTACTTTTCGGTAAGGTATGGTTAATAAACAATAAGGTATGTTTAATATAAACAAGATCTGAAGACCGTAAAGTAACTTCTTGTGTAACATCAACAAGATCTGAAGATAAAGTCGTCGAGGAATGCATTTGTATATTTTAGGTTTGTCTTAATAACTTTCTAACTGTATGTTTAAGTATAACCATAGTCCTTTCATGTCATTTAAGGGACGACAGCTTTATATCTGGAAGTTTACGGCTTTAAACCTTTGGTGGGTTTCTCTAAAAGGTGTTGCAAAGAAAAAACTGAGCAGATTTGAAATCAGTACTTTTTACTAGTCTAAATGGCATAATATTAAGCCAATATTATTCAGCAAATATTTTCATCACAGGATTTTCAACCAGATAGCTATATCTCAATTAGTTCCAGAGATATTTTAATTTCAAATGTGCTATTTTTATAACAAAAATGTATTGCACATTCAAAAATAGGTCGTCTTTTACATTTAGCACAAGAACTTGGCTTACCCTCGGCTACCGTATGTATTATCATCAAGATCGAAGCAGAGGAAAGAGTAAAGAGAAATAATACAGACGAAAACAAGAAGTTTCGCCATTTATACGGTTAAACTTAATAATAAAAATGATGGCAAAAACAAGAAGCTTCGCCATTTAAATTTAAAAATATGAGAGAAAAGATAGTCAAGATGTACTATATGAAAAATTCATCGCTAAGGCTGTGGCGTTAGTAAGCGTTTATAAATGAAAATAACGGACAAAACAGTGTTAAGATACAATATGAAAAAAGAAAAACGTTAAAACAGTGGCGTTACTGTAATGATAAGATTTTTTATTATTCTAAGTGCCGCTGCTCACCAGTGTAATGGTAGGAATTTTTACTATATATCTAAGACCGTTATTGACACCAGTTGTACTGTTAAGGTTTTATTAGAGAAAAGAGAGGATGGGAGGTGTGGTAGCTTGATCTTCTTCATGGCTAAGCCACCAATGTATTGACCTTGAGAATAACTTTTTTAACTTACCAACGCGGCTGCCATCAAGGTATCGAGCTTCGTTCGTTCGTTCAAAGATTTCCTGCAACTTTATTGCAGGCCGGGCCATACATTAGCCCGGTCAGTGGGGTATGGACTGGTTAAAAAATAGTAAGTGGGGAGTACAGGACCTAGGGATTGCCTAGCACACACGTCCTGTCTCCTGGCGGGCTTTGTGGTGTGTGTGATCGAGCTTGTTGTACTGTAGTGTAAATCCAAAGCAACTGGTGTGTTATAATTTGTGTTATAATTCCCCTACTCCGAAAATAGATACCAATGAATTACCCGACTTATGTCCAAACCGTTAGGATCAGATTTTTTTTATGCTGAATATGATAGCGTGAGTTTAAATAGGCTCAGGTTCACGAGTTTGTCTCCCAAGTACACCTTGTGGGCCGCCCATTACATGCTTAAAGAGAAGGTAGTTGGAATACCCGATTTTAGAAATGTATTAATTTTAATCATATTCAAAAATGTTTAAATCTGTTGACTCACTTCCCTGCTTAGACTTGTTCTAACAATACTTGAATCAGAATGACCAGGTTGGTTATAATTGGGCATCGTAGACTACTCCTTGGTCACTGGAGGACTCGAGGAGGGACGATTCTAGACAATATGAAATGCCACTTTCTCAATAATACACTCTGCACCTTTCCAACAACAGAACTTTCAACCAATGATGAGACCTAATTATGACACTCAGTTCAGTTAACAGCAAAATCCAATATGACGAGAATTAACACATATAAATCTTCCGAGAATTAGAATACATTCCCAGTAAATCCCTCTTGATTACCCTATTTCCCTTGTGATTTATAATACAGAAAACTCCCCAACTTAGGCTAATGTACAGTTTTTTAGATTTTTGCCTAACACAATGAATGGAGGGGGGGGGGGGATGTATGGAAAGTAAGTGTGGTGCCGTGTTGGCAGATTACGACTTGATTGATGTTAAGATCTGCGGATCGAATGGAAGATGATGGTAGAGCCACACAAGAATTTTGCTATTGAACACACTATTAATCATTCTATTCTCTATAACTCTCAATTCGAAAACAATGGAGAGGGAGATTATAAGGGTTTTTACACTAACCAGAGGATCGAACGGAAGATGATGGTAGAGTCACTCGCTCACAGCGCACACTCGTCTTATATAAGCTCGGATATTGGTCTGATTGCGTTCAAGAATGTTAACTTCCGGCTACAGTTATTACATTAACAAGCATGTCTCGTATCTCTCATTTGGGGATTGACCCTTTTAGAGCTTCTAGGGTCTCGCAAAGATTATATGACGATGGTGAAAATTTGAGTATTATCGATAATGATCACATCACTTAATATTAAGATTTCATCATGACGATTGGATGTTATTTCGTCGGTTATGCTCGGCCTGGGAACGCACAACGATCAATATTTCAAGATTAACAATACATAGAATATTATGAACCGCTTCTCCCCTTCCGGCACTTTCACCATTAGTATTTCTATCACTAGAATGGATTAAGACTGAAAGATATCTTTGAATTTACTCAATTGGAACGCAGTGAAGACTCAGCCAATTTAAAGGTTTGCCAGACTCTGCTACCAGCGTGTTTTATGACGGGGTGTATGGAGGGGAGGAGGGAGTGTGGTCACCTGATGTAATACTTATTGTGAATTACATACTACATAGATGTTCACTTCTAACTCATCTCTACAGTACAAGAAATGACACTTATACTATACTTATATTACACTTATACTAGTTTACACCCATTCACACATTAAATTGTTCTTAATTATTAAATTACACCTATCTTATACCTGGATTACATTTATAGTATATATTAACCTAACTTACTGGCACTACACGGGTTCTTCCTCCGGGAAACAAATTTTTACCATCAGAGTCTTTAACTAATGCACGAGGGACTATGAGACTGTAATGCAGGCTTCCATCTGCCTTCTCTCTCACAAAATACAGAACTTCAACTACGAGAGCAAACTGATCTAAAGTAGCCTTGGGCAATCGTTTGGTCGGAATTACTCCACCTTCAAGGTATCGCGCTAGTTCTTCTCACACAGACTCTTCTCTTTGATGGGCCTTCATTTGTTCTCGTTCTAACCCTAGCCAGGTGGCTTCAGGTGGACGGACTACCACTCAAACCGGACGTGACAACTGATCTGCAACAAAATTGTTTTTCCCCTTGAGATACTGGATGTCATAGTTATATTCTCGCATCTCTAGGATCCACCAGTTCATTCGAGGCGATTTAGTCTTTCGCTTGAATATACCTGTACTAGTGAGAGGTTGGTGGTCAGTAACCACTGTAAAACGGGCACCCCACAGATAATGATGGAAATTACAGCACGCAAGGACTACAGCTAGGGCATCCTTATCTGTCACTGAGTATCGAGTTTCACAGGGGTTCAACTTTTAGAGAAATACCCGATCGGATTGTTGATACCAGCTGATTGAATTTGGCTCAGGGCTCCGCCAACGTGAGTGTTACTGGAGTCTGTAGGGAGTATGAATGGTTGTTTTCCCTGAGCTTTAACCAAGACAGGGGTATTGATGAGGCAAGACTTTAGATGTTCAAAGGCTTTCTGGCATTCATCCGTCCAGATAAACGTTACTCGTGATTTAGTTAGGTTGGTGAGTGGCACAGCAATTTTAGCAAAGGATGGGATGAGCTTTCTATAAAAACCACACATGCCTAGGAAACGACATACCTCTTTCACTGTAGTGGGTGCTTTCATCTTCACAATCGCCTCTACGTTCTTTGGGTCAGGTTTGCTTCCGTATGCTGAGATTTTGTGACCCAGAAAGGTAACCTCTTTAAGACCAAATGTACACTTACTAAGATTCAGTTTTACACCATTTTCAGTAAGTAATTGGAAAAGTTGCCTCAGGCGATCTAGTGAAGTACTGTAGGACACTCAGGAGCCCAGAGAATCAAGACAGTCATCCAAGTAATTTCTGACCCATCCATTCTGTAGGAGTGGTGCCAGTACTGAAGCCATCCGCCTGGAAAAAATCGCAGCGGAGCAGTTAAGTCCAAATGGGAGCCATCTGAATCTACAGAAAGTAACTCCATCACTAAAAGTGGTGAGGTCACGGCTCTTTTCATCTAGCATGATTTGGAAGTAAGCTTCTTGCATAATAAGGGTGGCATAGTATTGATGACCAGCAGCTTGTTCATCTAATTCTTCCAACCGAGGAAGGGGATAAATATCAGTGGCAAGACGTTTGTTGACATGTAGGTAGTCTAAGCACATCTGTTTGCTCCCATCAGGTTTATTCACGAGCACTATCGGCGACAAGCAGGCCGCTGTTGATCGTTCTATGATCTCCCGGTCTTCCATATCTTTGAGCATGTCGGAAATGATCTGCTTGGCCTGCTCAGGGTAACGGTACATTGGTCCACGATTGAGCTGGGGATCATTCACTTAAATGTGCACGGGAGGGCCACTAATGGTTCCTAACTCCTCCTCGTCAAGGATGAAAAGGGGGTCACGACTGAGCATTAACTGTGACAGGTCTTCACGTTGAGCCTTGGTGAGATGTTGCCACTTTTGCCTCAATGAGTTCTTTTAACCTTTGTTCACGCGTCCTACTCTCTCTTGCTTGATTATTTTGCGGTAGGAAGTCGTTATGGATTTGGGTGGTGGTGTTAATTTTACAGGGAGGGTTGTCGATTTTCTCGTAAGACCCAACAATCGTGCCCTTCTTATGTGTCTTTTCCTGCTTAGTGGCATTGGTGAGTGGTAGGTAGATGGTGTTTTCTGAACTTACGTGAACTAGACAGGGGTGACTTATGACTGAATTTGGCTTGTGGGTGAACAATCAAGTTAGTACCTGGGTCTTCTCTTACATGGACGGACACGAATTTGGACTGACAGGGACTAAGCTTTACCACCATAAGGAGGTTGATTTGAGTGAAAAGTTATGACGGATTCGTGACCACTACAGGGTTCACCTTTACTCTTTCAACTTTGTTCTTCTGGCGAGGAGTGTGATTCACTACATAAGGGGCGCCTCCCCATATCATGACCCTCTTTTCGCCATCCCAAATAAGGGGGGCTTGACCCAGTACATCACACTCAAGGATTAGGTCAAGATTGATGTACGAGTTAGGTACTACCAGGAACCACTGTTTATGAGTTTTTTCATCACTGACCCCAATTTCAGTCCACAGGATTCCTAAAATTCTGTGACCCCTTGTAGTCGAGGAGGGTTCCGCCATGAAATTATTTCTCCTATCTGCTTGGCAATCGATTCCTTTATTAGCGTGTAACTGCTGCCTGTTTCAACTAGTGCCTCTACCACCTTCCCATTGGCAATAATACTAATGGTGGGAGAGGTATGACCACCAGCTAGTCATATGCTCGGACTTGGGTCCTGGGAGTTGTTGGTGTTGGAATTAGCATGGGTTGGGGCTTCCTGCTTAGGTCTGGGGCACCCGCGGTTTCCCTGACGACATCCGGGTCTGCGGCAGTCAAAACAGTGACTGGGTGGGGGTTTCCGCTAGCACTCTTGCAGGGTGTGGGACATTGCTTGGCAGTGACTACAATATTTTCGGCGGGGGTCCCCTGATCACTCGTTTGTCTTTTACTCACACACTCTATACTTCCCGCTCTTGGGCTCTCAGTTCTTCCATTTCATTCTTAGTTTCCAGCATGTTCTGACTATTGACCGCGTCTTCAGGAAAAAAGGGGGTAGAACGTGTGCCAGTCTTTTCCCTGTTACTACTATCCTTCAGTGGTACTGCGCTGATTTGAGGGGACTCTCTCTCTGCTAGTAACTGTCGTTCATGTTCAATACGGTCCAGGAATTTGCACAACGGGTACTCGTAACCTAGAAATCCCTCCAACTTCTTGCGTGAAGCAGAAGGTAACCCATACCACAGCTTCTTCTTTATTCATTTATCTCGATTAGAAAATTTCTCATTAGGGAACTTTGACTCGATTACTGCATGTTGACAAATGAATCTATGTGTGAAAGCCTGGGGTGACCCTCCCCAATCATAGCTCATCGATTCCAACTCCTGCCATGCTTGATCGACACTGACCTCTATGGCAAACTCTGTCCTAAGGAGATGTTTAAGTGTTAGCCAGGAGTCTGCTCGATGGTTCCTTTGATGGTTATATATGAATATGGCTAACTCCGAACCGACCCTACTCTTAGCAATTTGCATACGAGCGAAATCTTTAAGGTCACATAGCTCCACTAGCTCGAAGAACATCTCAAATCTGGCCATTGCATCGAGTCCATGCAGCTGGTGGAGTTCCAGAATTGGAATATTCCAAGGCTTTGTTAGACCATTCTCCTTCAATCTAGTGAACAAGTGAGGGATTGAATGAAATAGTTGGAAAGGGTTTGTAGGGGGTAATGGTGTCTCCAGCTCTTCTAGTTCTCTCACTATTCTACGACTAACTGATTGCTCATCCTCCCTTTCCTCAGGCTAAGGTCTATAACTGGCAGTACCATGTCTACTCATAATGAAAAGAGGAAGGGGGAAACTACACTCGACAATAATGGGGGGAATCAGTTCTCCCTACAGCTTCGTTATATGAGAGAATCTTCCGTCACTTATGGCTTATGCCCATTCACCTTCAGTCTCTGCATCCTGCCTTGCCACGTGTCCCCTGATTACAGTCAACAATTTATCTTCCACCCTGCTTCTCCCTTCACCCGTCCAGTGTATCCCATCTGTCAAAGCTTCCACATAGTATCCCTTGTTAAACTGGATTATTTGGTTCCTCATCGTATGCTTTATTTTGTTATTGACCACATTCTGAACTGCTCTGTAGCTGGTGGTAGAAATTGGAAAATTGCCCAAGTAAGATCTAGGTTCTATCAGGTAAATGCAAACTACAGCCTCACAGTTGCTCTCTATAGCCCTTACTACTTGCTTGATATCATTCACTACTCGACCTGGGGATATTTTGGTCGATATCGTTACTTCCTAACCCGAGTATACACAGATCATGTTTCCATTCTAACACCCTGTTCATTCAGTTATCTGAAAAAAATGCTTTTGCTCTTGCTCCAGGGGCTCAATATATTCTCAATTCTACATCCGAGATCTCCAACAATCGAGGACTCTGGCTATGTCTCACTTGGGATACTTTAAGCATGATACCTGGGACTATTTCCCAAACAAGGTTAGGTGGGCCTCTAGTGTACCTTGGTTACGGAGAATACTTATTATCCCACCGCTTTTGTCACCAGTGTAATGAAAGGGAATTTTTATAAAAATGCCACCACTATGAATTGCAGAAACAACTTAGATTACACCACTGGCCACCATTGTAATACGTGTACTGGGAATATTTTATTATAAATCTCACCGCTGGCTACCAGTGTAATGATAAGAAATTTTATTATTCTAAGTGCCACTGCTCACCAGTATAATGGCAGAAATTTTTATTATATATCAGACCGTTATTGACACCAGTTGTACTGTTAAGGTTTTATTAGAGATTGGAAAGGTTGGGAGGTGTGGTAGCTTGATCCTCTTTATAGTTAAGCCACCAATGTATTGACCTTGAGAAAAAATTTTAACTTACCAACGCGGCTGCCATTAAGGTACCGAGCTGCTTGTAATGTAAATCCACACCAACTGGTGTGTCTAAATTCCCCTACTCCAAAAATAGATACCAGTGAATTACCCGACTTATGTCCAAACCGTTAGGATCAGATTTTCTTTTTATCCTGAATAGGGTAGCGTGAGTTTAGATAGGCTCAGGTTCAAGAGTTTGTTCGTCTTCCAAGTACACCTTGCGGGCCGCCCATTACATGCTTAAAGAAAGGGTAGTTGGAATACCCGAATTTAGAAATGTATTGATTTTAATCATATTCAAAAATGTTTAAATCTGTTGACTCACTTCCCTAGTTAGCATTGTTCTAACAATACTTGAATCAGAATGACCAGGTTGGTTGTAATTGGGCATCGTAGACTACTCCTTGGTCAAAGGAGGACTCGAGGAGGGACGATTCTAGACAATATGAAATGCCACTTTCTCAATAATACACTCTGCACATTTCCAACAACAGAACTTTCAACCAATGATGAGACCTAAGCATAACATTCAGTTCATTTAACAGTAAAACCCAAAATGACCAGAATTAACACTTACAAATCTTCCGAGAATTAGAATACATTTGTTGTAGTCCCAGTAAATCCCTCTTGATTACTCTATTTCCCTTGTGATTTATAATACAGAAAACTCCCCAACTTAGGTTAATGTACAGTTATTTAGATTTTTGCCTAACACAACGAATGGGGGGGAGGATGTATTGAAAGTGTGGTGACGTGTTGGCAGATTACGTTAAGATCTGTGAATCGAATGGAAGATGATGGTAGAGCCACACAAGAATTTTGCTATTGAACACACTATTAATCATTCTGTTCTCTATAACTCTCAATGCGAAAACAATGGAGGGGAAGATTATAAGGGCATTTACACTAACCTGCGGATCCAACGGAAGATGATGGTAGTCACTGGCTCACAGCGCGCCCTCGTCTTATATAAGCTCGGATAATGGTCCGATTGCGTTCGAGGATGTTAACTTCCGGTGTCAGTTACATTAACAAGCATGTATCGTATCACTCGTTTGGGGATTGACCCCTTTACAGTAGAGCTTCTAGGGTCTCGCAAAGATTATATGACGATGGTAAAAATTTGAGTATTATCGATAATGATCACATCACTTAATATTAAGTTTTCATCGTGACGTTCGGACGTTATTTCGTCGGTTATGCTCGGCCTGGCAACGCACAATGATCGATTTTTCGAGATTAACAATACATAGAATATTATGAACTGCTTCTCCCCTTCTGGCACTTTCACTATTAGTATGTCTATCACTAGAATGGATTAAGACTGAAAGATGTCTTTGAATTTACTTAACTAGAAGGCCATGAAGACTCAGCCAATTTAAAGGTTTACCAAACTCTGCTACCAGCGTGTTTTATGGGGGGGGGGGATGCATGGAGGGGAGGAGGGAGTGTGTTCGGCTGATGTAATAATGTGAATTATATACTACATAGATGTTCACTTCTAACTTATCTCTACAATACAAGAAATGACACTTATACTATACTTATATTACACTTATACTAGTTTACACTCATTCACACTTATATTAAATTGTTCTTAATTATTAAGTTACACCTATCTTATACGTAGATTACGTTTATAGTATATCTTAACCTAACTTACTGGCACTACATTACGAAGCTTTAAATGTCAAGTCAAGTAATAGACAAGACATTTTTAAGATTCAGTATAAAAAAAAAAATCCTAAGGCAGTGTCGTTACGAAGCCTACCTTAACATTTGCAGTAGAGTCCTCATTGCTTTCTTTTCCCCTAGACCTTCCAAGCCAGCGAGAAAATGGTTCATAGAAGTACACAGTTGACACTTGATATATACTCGACTCCAACACAACTAACTGGAGTATGATATTATGCTCTCTTAACTTCCTAAACCACACCAGACACGACCGACACTCAACAATTCCAAGTGTTTATGTGCTGCACAAGTGGAGACTATGGTAGAATATAGTAGAATATCATTATCATTATTATTATTATTATTATTATTATTATTATTATTATTGTTAAGCTTCGTCATTTAAAGTTCGTATCGCCATTACTTTGGCGATTTATTGTTCATATTATATAGTAACTTTATCTTCTCAGTTACCTGTTTTAACAGGCTTTGCAACACCACTGCTTTAGCGAGTTATATTTTAACTTTATTTTGTCTGTTATTTGTATTTGTTAATAAAGGCTTCGTGACTTCACTGCCTTAGCGATGTATTTTTCATATTACTGTATATCTTAACTTTATCATACCTGTTATTTGTCATAATGTTGACATAATGTGCGTCCAAAGTATTGAGAAGGATATTGAGGTGCAATATGTACAATACATCGCTGAGGAAGAGTTGTGAAGAAATCTAACATCACTTGAGGATGATCCACGCGCCGATGTTCTTTTACTGATTCAGTACTCTCTCTCTCTCTCTCTCTCTCTCTCTCTCTCTCTCTCTCTCTCTCTCTGTGTGTGTTTATATATATATATATATATATATATATATATATATATATATATATATATATATATGGGATATTATATACAGTAGTGTGCACGCAGGTCGTTACCTGCTCCAACTTGGTAGCCCCCGGAAGCAAGGGAAAACAGTCCCATTCGCACACCTTGTTGCTCCACGCATTTTCTGTTATAGATTATTTTCAGTCAGTTATCTCTCCATGCATCATTTCCTTAAAGTTTGTCCTGTGCTATACACATCTCTCAAACTTGTGAATGCTCAAAACTCTTGTCAAATGCTCATGTCTTAAACTCCACCTCTCCTCGGTCTCACCCTTCCTCTCACTCCCTCCACTTCTGATCTTTTCACTTTCTTATCAAATGCAGAAGCATATCTAAGAGCGGCTCGGTCTGTCTCTCGTTCACCAACGTTTTTCGGACGTGATGTGGTTCATTTAGCGAAGGCTCGTATTACGGCCATCATGGTCCCTCATTTATTTATGCTTATTTTACTTTAACTCGACATAAAATTGCCTCCTCCACATCTCGAATGCTAAGTTGTAAGAATACATTAACAACAGAAAATGATTCTTGCTAATAGAGAAAGTGCTCTGGAAAGGATGTAGAGCCAGATTATTTGCAAAAGGACGAAAATCTTGGCCAAGTTAGGGTGGAAAGGGCATATTACTGTTGTTCTTAATCACCATGCTATCAACAATTCATTTCATATGACCATATCACTGTTAAAATACTCCAGTTTACATTATCCAGTACATTACAACTGTTTCCAAACATCGCCGTTACATTGTCATTACTCAATTTGTCATACCATCTCCCCGACGTGTAGATCGTTGGCACTTCGTTTCCAGCACATCCCTTATCTTCGGTTGCCAGTGTTTAAAGCCTAGGCCTCGCATCCACACAACACATTTCCGCTCTTCGGTCCCTGGTATTCAAAGCCCAGGCCTCGAATCCACTCAGCACTTTTCCTCTCTTCCTTCCCCAGTATGCAGGACCTACGCCTAAAATCAACACACAACTTTTCGTCACCAGTATCCCTTCAAGCATGTGCATCTTCGTCCCAAGAGACACTGATCTCTTACACATTTCTCAACACTCCAGTTATTTTTGCCCACTCTTCTATCCTATGAATTACTTCAGGTTTCGCATACACACACACACACACACACACACACACACACACACACACACACGAGAGAGAGAGAGAGAGAGAGAGGATACACACTTATCAACTCGGAAAATCTCTTCCTACTGCAACACAACTGCCAGTAACTTGCAGGCGAGAGAGATTTTTTGTCCGTGGCACGTGGAAGAGACAAGTTATGTAATTATCTTAGGGGAAAAACAGGGGACATAAGTTTAAGGACTGTGGTGGAGAGACTATGTGGTGGTGAGACTGTGGTGGATATATTGTGTGGTGGTGGAAAAAATGTGGGGTGGTGGAGAGACTGGTAACGGAGAAGACGATGGTGGAGGAGAGATTGTGGTGGAAACATTGGGTAGTGGTGGAAAGACTGTGGTGTTCGGAAAATGTGTGTTGGAGAGACTAAGGTGGTGGAGGGACTTTGTGGTGGTGAGACTATGCTGTGGTGGAGGGACTTTGCGGTGATGGAGAGACTCTATAGTGGTGCAGCGACTTTGTAGTAGTGAGAGACTGTGCTGTGGTGGAGAGACTTTGCGGTGGTGGAGACTATGGTGGTGGAGAGACTGGTGGTGAAAAGATTGCGGTAGTGTAGAGTCTGTTTCGTGGTAGCGAGACTGTGTGATGAAAACATTGTGCAGTGGTGGAGAGACTATGTAGCTGTGAAGACTGCGTGGGAGTGGAAAGACAGTGGTTGTGGAGAATGTGTGGTGATGAAGAGACTATGTAATGGTAGAGACCATAAATAGCAGTGGACAGAGTCTGTGGTGTTGGTGAATCTTTGTGGTTACAGGGACACTATGTAGTGATGGATAAATTGAGTAATGATGGAAACACTGTGGGGTAGTGAAGAGATCTGTAAATAATTTGTGGTGATGAACAGACTGTGGTGGAGGAGACATTGTATGATTGTGGTGAGACTATATGGTGGTGGGGACACTGTGGTGGTTTCGAGACTTGTGTGCTTTGGGAAAAACTGTATGGGGGGTGAGACATTGTTGGGTGATGGACATACCTTATGATGGAGAGATTATGGTTGTGCTGAGACAGTATGGTAGTTGTTGTTGTTGCTTATCCATGTCTGTCTGGCTGAGCAGACCCGTCGGCCACAAGTAGGCAAATGCTTCTGTGGAGCTATCCTACAGGTGCAGCACAGCACAATGCACACTCCTTGTGGAAATCCAGGGCCACTTGTGGTAGACAGCGCCTCCCCTTGATTGGACCAGGGTCCTTCCCACGGCAAGGTATTAGTGAGACTGTGCAATGAAAATTTTGTTTGATGGTGAGATTGTGTGATGGAGATGGGGACTTGTACTGGTGAGACAAAGCTTGTGGTAGTCTGGGAAGTATTAATAATTATTTGCAAGATTAAAAACTGTAACACGATCATGTGTGGAAGAACAACTGGCTTAGCACTTTCAGAAGATGTATGAAATTTTTTCGTAAAACATATACCGGGTACACACACACACACACACACACACACACACACACACACACACACACACACACACACACACACACACACACACACACACACACACACACACACACATATATATATATATATATATATATATATATATATATATATATATATATATATATATATGTAAGTTATCTGGCCTTACCAGTGTGGGACTCACGTAATGTTGTTGGATGTTAGCAAAAATTAGGTATGCAGACAGACTGATAGCTAAATATACAGAGTAGTGGTCATAAGTGCAATACTTCTATATGATTTTAAAGACTGCACCTATCTAATAAGTGTCTTGTGAAATTACATAACCCTTTCTCCGCAGTGCACAAACTCAAGTATTATGTTCAGACTCAATCTTTTTTTTTATTCTTTATTGAGGGAAATGGTAGCACCTGAAGGGTTATGAATTAGTTCCATTAACTGCTTTAGTATTCCCGACTCAATTACCATTTCAGTATTCCCCACTCACCCTTTCAGTATTCCCCACTCACCCTTTCAGTATTCCCCACTCACCCTTTCAGTATTCCCCACTCACTTACCCTTTCAGTATTTCCCACTCACTTACCCTTTCAGTATTCCCCACTCACTTACCCTTTCAGTATTCCCCACTTGCTTACCCTTTCAGTATTCCCCACTTGCTTACCCTTTCAGTATTCCCCACTTGCTTACCCTTTCAGTATTTCCCACTCACTGAGGTGTCATATTCCTGTTAAATGAAGCCAGTTCTGTTCATACGAAAAAATTTTTGACTCTCAATACGCTATGAGATGGCTGGAACGCCCCCAACTCCCCCCCCACACACACCAAAAAAAAAATGAGCAAAAGGACGAGGAATAACTGAAATAATGTGATGAAAAACGTTTAAGGTAAATCGATAAAACCGTTGCAAAGTGCTTTTTTTTCTGCCATAGTGTGCGAGATTTAGGAATATGGGAACCAGCAAGTGATAGAGGAACCACACGCAATCCACCCCCCCCCCCTCATACACGTCCCCCATCCCCCGCTCTCTCTCTCTCTCTCTCTCTCTCTCTCACTCACACACACACACAAGCACACGGACTATAAATTTGCGTGACTGCCGGTCTGTCTGTCCCTTCGTCTAATTGCTTGCCTTTCTTACTGTCAGTTTATTTTCCTGTCAGCCTAATTGTGTATATTTGGGGGGGTTAGCTATTTATCCGCCTGTCTATCTGTCACCTTAACTACCTACTTACCTACATACCTACCTACCTGCCTACCTACCTATCAGTCTACCTGTCTATCCATCTATCTACTGTATCTATCTATATCTATCTATCTATCTATCTATACACTATATGTATAGATAGATATAGATATAGACAAGTGCTCGAAGGGCCCCTCGCGCTTGCTCCTGCGGAGGGCTCAAACGTTTATGTGCTGTTCTTGTGTAACTTTGTCAGTTGGATTTTTTGCAGCTAACCAATTGATCGTGTTATTTTGCAGCTTCGGGAATGGAACCCAGTTTAATTTAGGTCTACCTCGGGGCAAAAAATTCTACGGAGATCCTATGCCGGGCGCCAGGATCTGCGTTTGTTTTGTCAAGATGTGATCGCTCATTAAATATAGTAAAAGTTTCTCAATCGTTATGGGACCAAGCTTTTTCACATCAGTGAATTTTTTGCGATTTCTGTGCCAATTTTGGTGCCACAGACTCATAAATGACCAATTGAAAGAGAGATGCAGTAATAGAAAAGGATGTAGTAGTCATTTAGGTTGGATCTGGGTAAAGTAGGCTCGTTTCGCTTAGGTTCTGCGAGGGTAGGTTAGGGTTGGCTGTTAGGTTAGTTAAGCGTGGGACAGGTTACTGGATCACGGAGGAAAATGGATAGAAGTTGTGATGGGACTGAATGTGATCATCTGTTAGCTCCATTTTTCTGTAGCGACATTGCCGATTGATTTTATCTTTTAATTGGATTACTAGATGGCCATACTCACTTACTGACAGATGTTTTGAATCAGCATCAGACCACTTTCTGGACCCCCCTCCCAAAAAAAAATACAGCACACAATGATGCCAGTTATATAGTAGATATCTATCTATCTATCTATATACTTAGGTTGCTTCCCCAAACGAAAGGGAGGTAGCCGAGACAGGACGACACGCTCCGAATTTACACATCCTCACACACACATTTATTCGTATCTTAGCCCAGAGGGGAGAAGGGACAGATCCTAACCGCACCACACCGCACAAGGGTCAACAGCGCAATGTAATCAGCGACATCCGTGGCAGGGCCCGACAGCTAGCTGGTTTACCCCTGCCACATCATAATGGACCCATCCCCTTACCTGCACCTGACCTGATCAGCTGATCAGACCGAATGTGGGAGAACATTCCCTCGGGGCCGCGTCACCATTTATTCATTTACAATTTCTCTCCAATCATTCCTATCATGCGCAGCCACTCTTCCATGCTCAATAGACATGCTTCTCGTATCTAACGCTCTCTTCACACTGTCCACCCATCCTATTCGTGGTCTTCCTCTCAGCCTTACACCTCTCACAACCGATCCAGTTGTCTTTTTCACTAATCGCTCTTCATCCATTCTCCTCATATGCACAAACCATCTCAGCACTCTCTGCTCAACTCGATCAGCTCCCGCATTGCTGGTTATATTAGATATATGTCAGATATTTATTTGGAATATTAATTTTATTTCGGCCATAAAATTCTCTCTCTCTCTCTCTCTCTCTCTCTCTCTCTCTCTCTCTCTCTCTCTCTCTCTCTCTTTGAAAGTATCTATCCACACACACACACACACACACACACACTACCAAGGATATCCGGAATTGCCCTGGTAAATAGCCATGGACGTCGTACAGCACACGTCAACAGTGTCTCTGACTCCTGAAAGTTTCCTCCTTCTTTCAGGGTGGCTGACTCAAGGGGATCATAGCCAGCCTATAACCTGATCCTGGTGGAGGTATACCAGTGCAAATATTCGTTTCGCGGGGGGGGGGGGGGAAGACTATCATTACTGCTATCACCACTGTCACCATCATCGCTACCATCATCACCACCACCAGTATCACCAATACCACTATCACCACTACCACCATCACCATTACTACACTCATCATTACCACCATCACCACTACTACTATCACCACTACCACCATCACCATTACTACTATCACCACTACCAGTTTCACCAATACCACTATCACCACTACCACCATCACCATTACTACACTCATCATTACCACCATCACCACTACTACTATCACCACTACCACAATCACCACTCCTACTACCACTACCACAATCACCACTACTACTATTACTGCCACCATCACCACTACTACAATTATCGCTACCACCACCACCACTAGCACCATCACCACTATTACTATCACTACCACTATCACTAATACTATTATCATCGCCACCACCATCACTGCTACTACAATAATCGCTAACACCATCACAATTATTATTATCATCTCTGTCACCATCACCAGTACCATTATCATCGGAAATATATATACATATAAAAAAAAAAAAAGAGTTCCTCATCCTCCCTTGCTCTCCATATAATCTTACCCATTCCTTATGTTTTTATTCAGTCCAGCTGCACTGAGTAATACCACTCTCTCAACAACACAACTCACCCACCTACATAACTGTATGAGGTACATCACCCGTTATCTAGCTACATCTCACTTTCACCTACGAGTGATCCATCCATTCCGTTCATCACTTATACCTCCCATTTACCTATACCACCCACCCACCTACAGCACTCTCTCGCTGACGCTACCTTCCTCATACACCACCCAGTAACCACTGTAGATTAGTGGTCTTCACCGATTCCAGTTAGCCTAAAAACCTGGCCGGTGAGGAGGTCTGTCCCCTCGCAAAATTTCATTATCTTATATAAGAAAATTAACCATATTTCCCATCTTCGTTTCTGTTTACTAGTACCTTCCTATCGATTCATTTATATTCTTATCCGTTCTATTCATTTAGGCTTAGGTGAGTTGCATCACTCTTCCACATGCGCTACCCTCCAAACTACATCACCCACTCACCTACACCATCTACCCACCGACACCACTCTTTCACCTAAACCACCCTCCCATGTACCCCTCACACCTGTACAACCCACTCTCCTACATCACCCTCTTATCTACACTCCCTTCCCACCTACACTATCCAGTCCAGTGGGCTTTATCATATTTATAAGATACCTAGAGTAAAAGGGGAAGACCGTAGGGTCCCACCCCTTTTTTTGCGAGTGTAGATAGGGATCTTCACTGGTCCCATTCAGGGATAATCCTTGTCAGGGTGGAGGTCTACCGCTGAGGAAAATTTGGTTTTCTCATGCAAAAAAATCTGAAAAGACATTTACCACCGTTCCCCTCTCCTCTCTCTCTCTCTCTCTCTCTCTCTCTACTGTATATATACTGTATTATACTGTATAGAGAGAGAGAGAGGAGAAGGAGGAGGAGCCTTTGTGGTACAGTGGTAGAGTGTGCGTCTCGCATGCTGGTAGAAGCGGGTTCGCCTCCCGCCAGAGCTGTACAAACTTTGGGAAGCGTTCACCGAACCAGTGACCGCTTTGGCGGACATAATGGATGCTGTGGTTGAACCAGTGTCGTATACTAGTATGCTTGCACCCAGTCGGCTTAAGGCAGGTTGATTATACTTGGTTCACAGACTACAAACACATCCAAAGGCACTCCAACTTTATAATTACACTGACAAGCACTTCTCAGTTCTCACCCTATATACACTCTCTGCCAGACAGCCTAAGCCACTGGGTAGAGATAAATTGGCTGTATCGTCCCTGCTTCTGTAGGAATAGGCCGGTCCTGCAGTGGACCTCAACGGCTGATGATGATGATGATGATTATTATTATATCTATCTATCTATCTATCTATCTATATCTATCTATCTATCTATATATATATATATATATATATATATATATATAACCAATTTGCATCCTGATCCTTTTACGTTCAAATGCCCTCATTGCCTCCAGGAACTGAGAGGTGGTAAACAGGGAAATGAGATAATAAGTTGTGTCTTCAGTGTTAGGTTCAAATATTCTCTGTTTCAGTTATTTGTTGCACCCATCTAGAAACGGCAGGAACTGTGGCATGGGGATCTCCCACAGCGCTTCAAATGAAATACTGTGAGCCCTCATAAATTTCTCTTAATCCATTCCAGCTAGTGCCCTTTCTATTGTTTTCTTTCCTAGCCCATAATATTATAACAATTCAAAAAACGTCCTTATACATGGAAACCGTTCTAGTGTGACAATCGTCATATATTCCCTAAGTTGTCACAATATCGTATTAAATTTATGCTTATCGTTCTCAGTTCATATATTTTTTTTTAATGCGAGGAGGAAGGAACCAAAGGCCACGGGCCCGCAATTATTGTTCCTTCCAAGAGAAAAACAAAATACAAGAGAGAGCCAGATTCAAGATCCGATCATTTCGAGATGCCTGGACACACTGCGTTTGAAAGACTGGAGATCATAGGAAGCAAGAAATACAGACAGAGGGAGACAGTTCCAGAGCTGACCTGTTGCATAAATGAAGGACTGGGAGAAACGGCCAACTCTTGCATTAGAGAGTTGGACAGAAAAGGGATGAGAGAGTGCGCTAGACGGGTGCTAGGCGCCAGTTGTAGAGGTGGAGGAATGCATGCAGACAGTTCAGAGGAGCAGTGACCATACAATATTATGTTAATGCATTTAATTTGTCGTTAAAAAGGCTTAATATTTGTTTGAAAGGAGAAAACATACAAGCTGCATCTTAAAATCTGATAGAAGTAGTCATATATCTATATCAACCCACAAAAACAATACCATTACTGCTAAAATGGCACCTATTTTTGAATGGGCTGTCCTGTTGTAATGACAGAAAATAATGAATGTCATACAGCAGATTTGGAATAAGCACCCATGAATTAAGTTATATCAAGTGTTAGACAAATTCTACTCCGAAATGCCTTCCACTTTTTTTTTTTTTTTTTTTTTTTTTTTTTTTGTAGGAGGGCCAGTAGCCATTTCTTGCACCTGACTTAGTATTTCTAGTTAACACAAATCTTGCAAAGAATGTCCTTAAATTCAGCAGTGTATCTGACAGAGTAGCATGGATTGTAATTTGACCAGGTAAAAGATAAACCTGAAAATAATACAAGTATATGCACCGACTTCTCAAAGCTCAGATGAAGAAACAGAAACATTATCTCCCAGATTATGGCTGAATCGGGTGAGAGGCGGCCTGCAGTCCTATTGGACCTACGATCGAATCCCGGCTCGGGCAAGGAACAGTTTAAGGGTTTGACTTTCATAAAAAGCAGACTTTACTGATCTGCCAGAGACCCGCCGACATGTAAAAATATCGCCGCTAGTACCATTTCACCAGTCTTGTATGAAACAGCCCTAGCATGTATTCAATATGGACGGTGGGTGTTAGCGCCGAAGTGGTGACATATGGAGGTGTGTAGGAGGACTACACGGCCTTGGGATAGGCTCTGAAGCCTATCCCCAGAGTCGGAAACATTAAAAAAAAAATACTCATGGGAGATTCCAATTCAAAAGTTGGCAAATCGAAAATGGAGAACCATTTGTGGGAAAATTCGGAATGGGAGAAAGGAATGACAATGGGCAAATTCGGAGTAGAAGAAAGGAGTGAGAGGTGAGATGGTGGTATATTTGGCTGAAATGTATAACATGAGAATAATCAATAGCTTACATTCCTTCACAAAAGTACAGGGAGAAAATGTACCTGGAGAAGTCCAAATAGAGAAACAAAGAACGAAATCGATTTCACTATAGCAGATAAGAATAACTCGATTATAAATGTTGCAGTTATTTACAAAGTAAATATTGGAAGTGACCCTGGAATGATGAGTTTAACAGACAGATTCAATTTCAGAAGTGGAAGAAAAAAATCTATCTATCTATCTATTGCCAGACGCCTCAATCCCGTTTGGGGTGGCCACAAACAAATCGCCTCCAAGTCGCCCTGTCCCCCGCCATTTCACTCCCCTGCTCCCAACTCACACATCCCTCTCTCATATACCTCTCCACCCCATCCCTCCATCTCATCCTCGGCCTCCCCCTCCCTCTTCCCCCCTCCACCTCACTCACATACACTCTCTTCGTCAGTCTTTCACCCTCCATCCTCTCCACATGGCCAAACCACCTCAGTGTGTTTCTCATAACGCTTCCTATCACATCCACATCCACACCACAACGCTCCTTTATATCCTCATTCGTCAGCCTGTCTCTCCATGTGACTCCACAGGCTCCTCTTAAATAACTCATTTCCACTGCTCTCACACTTGACTTGTGTCCTTCCAACAACGTCCAAGCTTCACTTCCATACGTTAGTGTTGGTATTACAATACTGTCATATAGTAACTTTTTCATTTCCATGCTCACTTCCCTGTTTCTTATCACTGCTTTCAAAGAAACAGCAACCTTTCTTCCCTGCTGTATCCTTTCGAGCACTTCACCCTCCAAACTTCCATCCTTACTCATCATACTACCCAAGTACTTAAACGTACTCACATTTTCCAATTCCTCACCATCCAACCTCGCTGTACTTTCACTGACTTCACCTCTCTCTCTCTCTCTCTCTCTCTCTCTCTCTCTCTCTCTCTCTCTCTCTCTCTCTCTCTCTATATATATATATATATATATATATATATATATATATATATATATATATATGAAGCAAAAAGCATATATGGGAAATATAATCCCACATAAGACGCACGGTTTGAGACCTGAAAATTGAGAGAATTGATGGAAAATCAATTAATCCGTTTTTAGATAGATGTCAGAAATATTTGACTTTGTATAAATAGGTATCCTCAGTCGGGCACCAAGATGTAAGAAATTTCTCATACTTTCTAGTAAACAACTCGTAGGTCCTTACTCGTCCTTAAGATTGTCCTTAAGTAAATTCAAACAAGTCTCTTAAAGTTAGATGAACAATAATTTACACCTTAATTCACCTAACTATTCCTCTTTCCCCTTTGAATTGGTCAATTCGTAAAGGATACTTAGCTAGGTGTCGGACAGCAGATGACGACGAGCCTACTTTCCTGTTGGTTGCTTGGGCTGTCAAGTGTCCTTGAGGTGCATATGTACAAACGTGCTGGCTCGACGATGTCTAGGAGCAGAGTGAGTGAACTAGGCAAGCCTCTAACTCCCTCACAAAATGGTAGTGTGCCAACTATTAATTAATTACAATATTAAATACAGTTAGATTACATCATGATATATACAGGGTGAATCTAGCTAATTAATCTTAGTTTAATTTAACTAAATCCTAACCAAATATTCCCTTCACCTATGTAAATATGTTAAACCTACATCTGCTTTTCTGTGAGGCTTCTCATCCTCTAGTCACGTCATCTAACACGCAGACGCAGTTTAGGTCAATTGAACTTTCCAAATAATTACATGTATTAACAATATAGTTATCCATGAAAGTTTAACGCAGTAGCATTTAATTTATCAATAATAAGAATTATTAAAGAGAACGCAATTTCTGGGTTGAAAAAATCGCTTGAATAGTTGTTAAAGATCTCAGGTTTTCCTCTGCTTTTTAACCAGGGACGACTATTTTAAAAGGTAGAGAGCGCAACTGATCTGGGGGAAAATATTTCCCACAGCTTGGGGCTGGGCGAAAAATGATACACTGTATCATGTAATATGACCCTTAGGCAGGAGTTCCCTCCATAGTTCTCGAGAACCCTGTGCTGCGGCCCAACTAGGTCACGCATCCTGACCCGTTTGATCTCTACCATTCCCTGTATTTGGGGTAGCTGCTAACTCAAGGGGTACCAGTTCATCAATAGTTTTTATATTGGTATGTCCCCTACATTTTATCGTTACGAGTCTCAGCACCCCTCTGAATCTGGGTGCGTGGAGATCACCTTAGCTAATGGCCACTGGGATCTTGGTTGTTCTGTCTTCACCAAGACCACATCTGCTATGTTTATAACAGACTTGTAACTGGCAGCCTGAGCTCAATAAAATCTTTCTTGTAGGCTCAAAAGATATTCTTCACTCCAATGTCTATTCCAAGTATCTAATACCCTTTTCAGACGTTGATACTCTCCCGCAGATATTGTCCTAAATCATTATTTTCAATGGTAGGATCATTTACTTCTTCCTGGATATCCACACAAGGCACAGGAAGGAGTTTTCTGCCATATAACATATGAGCTGGTGTCAAGGCCTCTATCGAAACGCTAGTGTCGTCTAAATAGGTTAGGGGTCTATTATTAATCCTATTTCAATTTCAGTTATCACTGCTCTTAAATCCTCTCTTGTGATCTTAGTTCTGTGTAATGTTTTCCTTAGACAGTTCTTGACAATACCAATCATCCGTTTGGTAAATCCATTTTGCCATGGTGCTCTTGGAGCTATGAACTGCCAGGTACAATTTCGGATTCCCAGTGCCGACTTAACCTTTGGGTCATTCATTATGTTCAAAGGTAAAGGTGCTGCTCCAACGAAATTAGTTCCCTTGTCGCTTATTAATTTGTTAGGACAAGACCTTCTAGTGGCAGATCTTCGAAAGACGTTCAGTAATGTCTTTGAACTCAGATCTTTCGCCATTTCTAGATGGACTGCCCTTGTGTAGGTGCAAGTAAATAGACAAATGTAAACTTTATGGAGAGTTCCCTCACCCGTAACAGTTATAGCCCCTGTGTAATCCACTCCAGTTACTTGGAAGGGCCGACTTACATTTATCCTATCCTTTGGTAAGGCAGGTGGTCCTGGATAGTCATATGGTCGTTGTTCATACCTCCTACATGTGATGCAGCCTTTGAGATATTTCTTTATGACCTGTCTACCCTTAGGGATCCAATACCTTTCCCGGATTCGGGCCAAAGTCTGCGGCACAC
The DNA here is from genome assembly GCF_032717465.1 of Coenobita brevimanus. NCBI lineage: Eukaryota > Metazoa > Arthropoda > Malacostraca > Decapoda > Coenobitidae > Coenobita > Coenobita brevimanus. The sequence goes on along the minus strand of NC_137021.1, from coordinate 36,832,825 downwards.
CTCCATGGAGAGTAAATTCATGTGCTTCCTTTACAATTAACTGTACAAAGTATCCGTTCTTGGGTAATAATATGGGATGTTTAGTATGGAGAGGCAAATCAGCCTTTATTATTCAGCCCCGGCATCTAATCAGACCCTTTCCGTCTAAGAACTAGCCCAAATCTTTTATCAGCTTATTCTTGTTCCCAGTGCCTTGGCCTAAAAGGTCATATATCTCTCCATCATAGTTCTTTTGTATTCTTTTCAGCCAATATTCCATGGGATCTAACTTCTGAAACCCCACTTTCTTATCCAAAAATTCAGCAACTAATTCAGTAGTGTTAATAAGTTGTCTTATTGATGAGAAGCGGCTGATATCAATTACATCTGGCTCAGGTACTACAGGATCCAGGTTTACTACACCAACCTCAGCAATACTATACTGTTTCTGCTCAGGCCGGTCTTTAGTGAGTAACCATTTAGGACCTTTAAACCACTAGTTATCTTTGATTAGTCACTTTACATCCGAACCCCTCTAGAGCAGATCAGCTGGGTTTAGAGGATACATCATGAATTTAAATTTGGAAGACAGCTCTTTAATAGTCTTCACTCTGTTATGGACGAAAGGAATTTTACTCTCTTCCTTCCCTATCCAGTAAAGACAAATCTCAATGTCAGTCCTTATAGAGATATCCTCAAACTGAGTATCAAGAGTAGTGGTCAAATACCTGGCCAATTTAGTTCCTACTTCAATGGAAGCCAATTCCATTTGAGGTAGGGTTCTTCCTTTAACTGGTGCAACTCTGGCGCTGGACATGTTCTTAGGCTGGTAGTATTAAACTACCTCTTCCCATAAGCAAGCTCTTCGTCGCTCCAACCATAGTTTTAAAGCGAAGAGGTTCCTCGTACGGCGCATGAAGAGGTCTCTTGGGGTTAAAAAGTACTGGAATATGAAGCAGGAGCATCACCCGCCTCTTTCCAAATATCTTCGTATCTTTTTTTATACTGATATCATATTCATGTAACTAGTTAGTACCTTTACATTCATGAAATGCATTTGTAATTTTTTGAAATATTTGTTATCATTTTTTTTGTGTGATACTACCATTAATTATAGATTTTTAGGAGACTGGTGCTACCCGTTTATGATCAAACTACTGCTACCACTATAGAGCTCAGTGACTGCTACATGTACACAGCCCAGTCACTGACTTCTATCATTCCCAAGTTACCTGTGTCTTATGCAGTGGTGATCCAGGCAACTTCACCGCTTATTTCCAAGAGCACTTTATCTAACAGACTTGTAAACCATTCCACTTTAAACCATTCCACTTTTCACTATTGTCTTCAGAAAGGCAAGCACGTGGTATATTTAAGGCCGTGGTTAGATTACTGCCATCGCCGTTAAATTCTAGCTGCCGTAATCCTAATCACTTCCTTTATACGGTAGCCATAACTTAACCTAAATAACCTAACCTAACATATTTCTAACACAGCTGAAAAACCAAACATGACTGCAAACTTCTAGCGGTTTAAGCTGAACTGTAGCAGTATTAACCTTACCTAACCAAAACTGACCTGACCTGACCTAACTTAACCTGTTTCTAACCTAACTGAACCACCAAACCAAACAACTAACTTCTAGCTGCCGTAATGCTAACCGTGTTAGGATAACGGCAGTTGCCGCTAAATTCTAACTGCCGTAATCCCCATCACGGCCCTAAACTATACCACGTGCTTACCTTTCTGAAGACAGTAATGAAAAGTGGAATGGTGTACAAGTCTGTTAGATAACCTAACCTGACCTAACCAAACCTATTTCTAACTTCACTGAACCACCAAACAAACCGCTAAATTCTAGTTGCCGTACTCCTAACCACCATCGGACCCCCTCTCAAGTATTAAAGTATCAAGTAATAAAACTATTTCCTACCAATGGACTGATTTGAAGAAGTTGTTTATCAGATTTAGCATATTATTTTCGCAATATATCACACTAGAGAGTAAACATAAAACAGATGACGGCAAACTTGCGCTTCTCCGGCGTGCCAATCTCACGATTTCTCTCCCAGAGAGCACCCCCGCAGCATACCAACCCTTCCGTAGCCTCCTTCTGGGAAGAGGCTGTTCGGCCAGGGTTTAAAGGTACCAAAGTGGGAAGTGCCTCTTCACGAAGATGCTTCGCGAGAAGGGGAAGAGGTTTTTAATACTACCAGCCTTACTATCCTCTCCTGTTGCTCAATAAGCTACTGCTCCATAGGCCCTTTGGGAGGCGTCACACAATTTGTGTAAGTGTGACTTCTCGCTACTGCTTATTTCCCTGGGAATATAAATGCCTGATGTGGTCTCAAACTCCTTTCTAATCTGTTCCCATTGTTCCACATATGTCTCACCTAATTCCGTGTCCCAGTCTAACCTTTCTCACCAAGCCTCCTGCACTAAACATTTGCCCCTAATAACTATAGGACTGACCAATCCTAATGGGTCAAATAACATGGAGACCTGACTTAACAAGGACCTCTTGGTGAGAGTGAACTTAATTGGTTTCAAACATTTCATCAGCTGTTTTACCCCTGTTAAGACCTAACACATTTTTAAATTTGGAAATGTCAGAATTTGGATACTCTTCTTGTATTTTATTCCTAAAAAGCGGTGAACTTGTAATCCAGCTCTTAAACGGCAAATTTGCCCTCACACATTCGGAATTAGCTACTTCATAAGCCTTCAAAGCTTCCGACTCTGTATCAGAAACACCTTGCAAATTATCCTTGTAAAAAGCCTGCCCTATTTCTGGCATTTGGCATTTTCAAAATGATGCTTTAAAGTGTTGCAAAGTAGGAAAGGACTAGCACAAGAGCCAAAGAGCACCGATCGGATACAGATTTCAATGGACTATCCTCATTTTGAGGATCATGAGGCCAGAGGAATTTTGTAAATTTCCTGTTCTCCTCTCTCATTCCTATTCTGAGAAAAGCGTTACTAATATCTGCTGTATAAGCATAAGGTTTCTCTCTAAATCTTAGTAACACATTCCCTAGCTTCTCTGTAAGTGTAGATCCAGAGTACAGGCAATCGTTCAAGCTAGCTGATCCCTTGGACGCTTTACTACTACAATTGAATACTATCCTTGTGGGAGTAGTTACTGAATCCTTGCTTACAGCATGATGTGGTAAGTAATGTCCTTCTTTGTTGTTAACAGGAATTCTACCTCCTCTATAAGTTTATTCTTCAATTGATCTTTTATAATGTTATCATATATGGTTAGATGTTCTGGTTTGTCTCTCAACTTCCTTAGAAGAGCATTTAACTGAGCTTTAGCTGCTTGGTAATTTGTTGGTAACTCCGAGTGGTTTAGTTTCCATGGTAATCCAACCCAATACTGTCCATCCTTAAATTCCACAGACTGGTTATACAAATCCAAAGTTATTTTATCTTCAGGGGTTGGTTCCTCAGAGTGTATTCCTACACTGTCTAGGTCCCACAACTTGTGTACAGGTTCAATATTTTCATCCAAGAAGTCATATATATCTGAGTAGGTTCTAGTTCTGCACCAATTCTAGCTACCATCAATGACTGTGTGGGGGTAACAAAGCCTGAGTCTACTAGTTTGGCCTCTCCTTTAACTTGTTTTGGAAAAGGCAACTGACCCATAATAAGGTTACCTCCTGGACTCTTGAACAACTGTACCTTATTCTTCTTGAAGGTCCTATGTAGCAATCTCCCACTATAATCAGAACCAATTATCATTTTGATGGGACCCACAGTATCTTATTCCACATTCCGTTTAGCCAACTTTATCCCTGAGCTTTGTAGATGATCAGAGGTTTCCTTCAGTCCTTTTATATATATATATATATATATATATATATTATAGATAGATATTATAGATAGATATAGATATAGATATATTGATAGATATAGATAGATAGATAGTTAGATAGATAGATAGATAGATACTTGTCTCCATATTATCAAGTACAGCTGCTGTTATACAGCGTTTATATCTGCCTAACTGTATTACAGGTCTAACTAAATCAAAAGACTGAGCTTTCTTATTTGTTAAGAATCTGTAATGTCTAGATTTACCTTGCCAATAATTCGTAACTTTAATTTCTTCACAATGTCTGCAGAAGTGAAGGTTTTCTGAGCACCCGTATCAAAAAGGGTACATGCTAATAGGGTTTCTATTCTTAATCAATACCTCCACATCAGCTGCTGGAACTGTAGCTGGCATTACAACTCGAGTATTCCCCTTTGCAATTGTCATATTGACGCTTGCAGGTTTGGGAACCTCATTTTTCATCCTTGGACATAGGGAACTATTATGATGATCCTTTTTGCATTTAAAACAAAGATTTAATTTAGTCTTACAGTCCGCGGAAGTATGTTCGGAAGTTATACAGATTATACAACACCCCAGTTCCTGAAGCTTTCCTACTCTAGAAGCATAATCAGGATACAGTTGACAAGATGCACTAGAATGTTGCTCCCCGCAAAATGCACAAACTTTCCTGTCCTTTACCATGGAAGGTTTTACTTCCTTAATTTCATCAGCTTGTCTATTCCTTGGTTTTAATAGTTTATCCTCAGCTTTTAAGAACTAAGGAAAGTACCTATCTCTTCCTTAGGAACATATTTAGGCTTCTCTGACTTAGGTTTTCCAACCAGTTGGTTAGTGGGTTTTTCTTTATTTCAGTCTTCTGTTTAATCTCAGTAGGTTTTACTGTTCCTTGCAAATGTTTACAGAGTTGCATCAAGCCTTCTTCAATCTCTTCGCAGGAGAAATTATCCTTTTGGTACCTACCATACAAAGCATCCTTGCTTTTTGGTAGAAGCTTTAAGGACACAATTCTTGAAAGCACCCAATCTGATGTCTTGATATCTTATTAAGTACCTAAGGCCTTTAAGTTACAACTCACTGCAATTCTAAAATTTTGCAAGGAATCAAAATCGTGTCCAGGTATGGGTAGTTCAATTAGAGCCTTCAGTAAATGAGTAAAAACTTGCTTCCTGTCTTCGTAATTTTGTCTAAGGATGGTCAAAGCCACCTCATAGTTATATTCTTCTACTGGTAAATTCTTTTATCAGCTGATATGGTGTTCCTTTGACCTGTCCTAACAGATATGTAAGTTTGCTGACCTTAGGGAGATCTGTTCTATCACGTACTAAATATCTGAGTTGATCCCAAAAGGACTTCCAGTTTTGCTCCCCATGAAACTCCAGAAGCGTTATTTGTGGTAACACAGCCCTACTCCGCTTTGCCACAATGTGTTTCCGCGGCAGTCTCAGCTAATTTTGACTCTAGTGTCTTTACTACAGCTAAGTTATTCTTCTAATTTACCTTCAAACTTCGTAGTTTCTGATTCTAAGAGTTCCTTATCATCAGCCTTTACTATAGCCGCCTCTAAAATTATATAACCTTCTTTATACTTATTCCATCAGTCTTTCAGTATATTTAGGAGACAATTTAATTTCTCCCTAGACAGAGGTATTTCGTCCAACGATTGTTTGCAATCATTTATGGCTCAAGTTACCCATCCAGCGTTACTACTAGAAGATTTTTGCAACCAGGAAACAGACATGTTGACTGATTTCTAATTTAATAATTAACTACGGGTTCCAACCACAGACTTACCCGAGAGTAGTAATTATCTGATTATTTTAAATTTTGAAGAAGGTAGGGCTTAAGTCCACTATATCAAACCTATCCTCCTGGGTTATTAAACATCTAGGATTTGTATTTTTCCCCCCACTCAATTTCCAAATACTCATTTTCCGGCTCAGCTAATCATTTAAATTTTGAGGAGTGTAGGGATTAGGTCCGTAACTTCAACCTTACCCCTGTGGGTTGTTAAACCTCTAGGGTTATATTTCATCCCCACACTTAATTTCCAAAATACCCATATTCCCCGAGCTCAAGATATTTATCTCTTAGTACACCATAGGCCCACCCATAGCTTGTATAGCATAGAACTGTCCTCTCTTGAGTTCTGTATAATTTATAAATTTCTGCAGAACAGGTTCTCTGCAATGACGGTTCCAATGTATACCATCGGCCTTCAATGTTGCTTGGAAGGGCTTGGTGTTAAAGTGGATAAAATCGCTCCCCTTCCTAATTCGTTGCAACTTCCTGTTGACAGCTCTGCTAATTAATTTATATGTTCCACAGCAAACTGGACAGCCATATGGTAGGTTTCTTGGCTCCAGGAAGGTTATGGCTACCGAGGATTTACATGAGCCTTCTATGGCTCCTACCACGGCTAGAATATTTTCTACAAATTCATTAACTTCCACCTCCTCATGAATATCATTTCCTCCCAGGAAAAGGATAATGCGGTCATGCTCCCAATCTAATACGGCATTCAGCCTTTCATCGTTGGAGAAAGAACTTGCCCTTCCATCCGGAGCTCTGTATATGCGTATTTCCACGTCATCCACTTCAACCAAACGTGGTAGCAAACTGTGCCCAACAAAAGCAACTTTAAACACATTTAGTGCTTCGGCACACATCTGCTTTCCTCACTCTCTGGGTGCACCAAAAGTGTCAGAAATATTTGACTTTGTATAAATCGGTGTCCTCAGTCGGGCACCAAGATGTAAGAAATGTATAATATTTTCTATTAAAGAACTCGTAGGTCCTTACTCGTCCCTAAAATTGTCCTTAAGTAAATTCAAACAAGTCTCGTAGGGTTAGGTGAACTGTAATTTACATGTTAACTCACCTAACTATTCCTCTTCTATCTCCTAGCTAATCCCCCCTTGAATTGGCCAATTCGTAAAGGATACTTAGCTCGGAGGTGTCGGACAGCAGATGACGACGAGCCTGCTTTCCTGTTGGTTGCTTGGGCTGTCAAGTGTCCTTGAGGTGCATATGTACAAACGTGCTGGCTCGACGATGTCTAGGAGCAGAGTGAGTGAACTAGGCAAGCCTCTAACTCCCTCACAAAATGGTAGTGTGCCAACTATTAATTAATTACAATATTAAATACAGTTAGATTACATCATGATATATACAGGGTGAATCTAGCTAATTAATCTTAGTTTAATTTAACTAAATCCAAACCAAATATTCCCTTCACCTATGTAAATATGTTAAACCTACATCTGCTTTTCTGTGAGGCTTCTCATCCTCTAGTCACGTCATCTAACGCGCAGAAGCAGTTTAGGTCAATGGTACTTTCCAAATGATTACATGTATCTACAATATAGTTGTCCATGAGGGTTAAATGCAGTAGCATTTAATTTATCAATAATAAGAATTATTAAAGAGAACGTAATTTCTGGGTTGTAAAAACCGCTTGAATACTGTTAACGATCTCAGGTTTTCCTCTGCTTTCTAACCAGGGACGACTATTTAAAAAGGTAGAGAGTGCAACTGCTCTGGGGGAAAATATTTCCCACAATAGCAATGAGAAAGTCAGTGTTGGGAATATCCTTAAGAGACAGGATAATATCAACTTGGGTGAGAGACCAGACCAAAGTACAAAGACACTGTAAAAGTTACAAAATAACAGAAATGCAGATGGGCAGGCCATGTAGCAAAAATAAAGGATAACTAATTGAGCAAGAGGCTAACTGACTGGACTCCAAGAGCTTGTAAACGAAGCAGAAATAGGCCAGACTGGAGATGGAGAGATAAAACAAGGAAGTTTGCAAGAAAAACGTGGCAGAGATTGGCTCAGTCAATGAATTCACGAAGTTTGGGGGAGGACTTTTTTCATCAGTGGACTTGTCATGGCTGCTGCTGCTGCTATTTTATATATATATATATATATATATATATATATATATATATATATATATATATATATATATATATATATATATATATATATATAAAGCTACTTTTTTCATAACATAATTTATTCCCTTAGTTTCATTCATTCATCATCTAATCCTGTGTTGCCCCATGAGGAACAATGGAGATATGGGCTAGGCAAGTTGGTCCTGAAATTTAAGATGAAAGTGACCAGCCTCAATCATCACCGAGTGGCATTACGTGAGCAGTAAACCCCAACCAGCCCTTGGATGTAAACCTGCACAGGCTCAATCCGATTGGAGCGCCTTAATTACCTACTAAACTAAGTAACCCGATACGGTAAACTTGGGCACTGTAAATGACAGAAGTAATGAAAGGGTACAAACTCAGGGTAATTTACATACTGAACTGTACAGAACCTTGGAAGTGAATTCGGTCGCTTACTGAACGTCTTTCATAAAATAAAATAAAAAAGTAGGAAAAACAAGAGAAAACACTTCCTGACTCGCTGATTTCTGATCGTCAACTCACTCACTCTGCACAGACGTACCGTTTATATACCCTTATGAAACATTCTAGAAATTTCCACTACATTCTTCAAACTTCATTTTTTTTTTCAAGAGCCTTCCATGACCTTCCATTTATTCTCTTCGGTAACAAAACATTCTACGACATTCTCAAACTTCATAATTCGTTCTCTCTTATATTTTGTAGAACCTTTTAACTCTTTTTCTATTATCTTCCTTTCTCGTAACATTCTTAAACAGATATATTTAATTTAATGAGTTGCGTTTTTAGTAATATTTTCATTCGAATTTTTCATTCATTCTAAATGGGAGCTTAACCACGTGCACGGCCTTGACACACACACACACACACACACACACACACACACACACACACACACACACACACACACATATATATATATATATATATATATATATATATATATATATATATATATATATATATCCCTTTCCTTGACCATTTTTCTCTCTCCCTCCTTTATCCTCAGTCAGTGGTGTGAATGTGTTCCTTTCATCCGGTGCTCCTCTCACCTCATCCTTCCAGCAAATTGGTCCCTTGATTACATTTTTCATCTTCCTCACACCACACACCTCACGTGCACCACACAACCTCCAGAAAAATTCTCTAGACTTCTTTCACTTTGTTTTCTCTTAAGATTCCTATTTTTCTGTTAATTAAACGTAGTTAATGCCTGCAGACGATTTTGTTCAACTGAGTCATAGGTAATACTGTCATCATTAACCCTCTGCGGATCGGGACAATTATATGATTCTTTTCCAGCTAATACCACACCATTTTGTTCAGCTGATGATGAATCGGTGGATTATGAGTGTTTCCTGCATCAAACCCACGAGTACCACCGATCGCTAGGATGAAATGTCTAAGCTATCCATTTATTTTTTTTTCTCCAACTGTATATATCTGTTTGCCTGTTCATCTGTCTAGTGCTATTGATGTATCCCGTGAGGAGTATCTCTATAAAAGAAATTCTAGGCGCTTCTGTCTTTACTCAGTAACGACCTTCTTCCCAAGAAACACTGCCATCCTCCTTAATATACGCTTGCATCCTTACACATCACCTAATTTCTTGATCTTCCTCTTTTTCTCCTTCCACTCTCATCACCGTCATAAACTCTTCTTGTCAGTTTTTCACTTTCCTTTCACTTATTTCCTTTCCTCCTCTGGTTCGTCCTTTACTTACATTTTATGCACTTTCTTTATCATATACCTCCGTCTACGCTACCATTTACCTCATACCATGCAACTTCCCATCTCTCTCTCTCTTTATGTGTTTGTGTGTGTGGGGGGGAAGGTATTCAGAATACATACGACCCCGAAATGAGCTGTCTTGTGTTCGCTTCCCCGGCTTGCCATAAAGCTATTAGGGAAAGTCCTATTTCTTCCCTGCATGTCCCTGGCTTATGTGAAACAGAAACCTGGATTTTAAGTTGGACGGTTTCGTGTTGTACACCAACGGGCAAGAGTTCGCCGACAGTCCCTGCCAGGTATATGTTTCCAATCATTGCCTATAGAGGGCGCAGCTCGTCCACCAGAGTAAGGGAGAGGAGAGGAGACTGAGAGGGGGAGCGGGAGGGAGGCAACGAGACGGGAGGGAGCACAGAGGGAGAGAGCCTGTGTCGATGGTAAATGGGACATACCGGGTGTTTTATTATTGTTGTTATTATTATTATTATTATTATTATTATTATTATTGTTATTATTATTATTATTATTATGTATGGGACAAGAATATTGTAAGAAAGAAGGACGTAATCCAGTGTTTGCCCTTAGAAAACGGCTGACATCTTTTGTACTTTTTCTCATTCTTGACGATTCTTCTCGTGTGAAGGAAGCACTAGTGATGTCCAAAGGCTAAAGGTTTGATAAAGTCTAGCAACCCATAAACAACGGCTTGAATTTGATGCAGACGATCAAAGACACCACAACAAAATCCCCATCGTCTAAGGGTTAAGGAAGTAAGAAATTAATTTCTTTATGTCAGATAATGTGAAGGTAGAGTGTGCGGTAGAAGGACGTAAACTAAGAGGCAAGGAGGGGGGAGGGAGGGAGAGAGAGAGAGAGAAGGGGGGGGAACAAAGGTGTTTGCAGGTGAAACACGTAGAGGGAAATGCCTAGTTTGGTGGTATTTGGGAATCATATAATTACATACTGCAGAAGCGTAAGTAGCTGATAAATAGACTGTTATGATAATACCTTTACAAGGTATTAATGATCCTTGTTATTTTGATGACGAAAAGGCAGGGTCAGTGCTGCATTATTACATTTCTGATGTTACATACATATATACCATCTCCATTCGACCAACGGCTTTGCTATGCTGCGAAGTGATCAACCAGTCCCCTTCTGTCGGAGTGGCATAATGTCTATCACACAGTACAATTATTCTATTACCTTTCACCCTCCTATTTCTGAAGTATGTAATTATATTATTCCCAATTGCTTTCTTTCAAACTAGGCACGGCCCTTTACGTGTTTCTCTTGCAAACGCCTTGTCCCCCCCCCTCTCTCTCTCTCTCTCTCTCTCTCTCTCTCTCTCTCTCTCTCTCTCTCCCCTCCTTGCCTCTTAGTTTACGTCCTTCTACCGCACGCTCTACCTTCACATTACCTGACATAAAGAATTTAATTTCTTACTCCCTTAACCCTTAGACGATGGGGATTTTCTTGTGGCGTCTTTGATCGTCTGGATCAATTTCAAGCCGTTGTTTATGGGTTGCTAGACTTTATCAAACTTTTAGCCTTTGGACATCACTAGTGCTTCCTTTACACGAGAAAAATCGTCAAGAATTGGAAAAAGTACAAAAGATGTCAGCCGTAGAAATCAGTAAGATGGAAGTTGTGAAAGCAATGAAGAAAGTCAAAATGGGGAAAGCCCCAGGAATTGATGGAGTGTGTGGTGAAATGCTGAAGCATGGGGGAGAGATAGGAGTAGAATGCATGTGGAAGATGTGCAGATTGGCCTGGGAGAAAGGTAGAGTCCCGGAGGATTGGAAGTCAGGTATAATTATTCCCCTGTACAAAGGAATAGGGGAAAAACAAGTGTGCGGTAGTCACAGGGGCATTTGTCTTCTTAGTGTAATAGGAAAAGTATATGGTAGGATACTTATTGACAGAGTTAGGGAAATAACAGACGAATTAGTTGGAGAAGAACAGGGAGGTTTTAGGAAGGGAAGAGGTTGTGTAGATCAGATATTCATTCTTAGATCTTTAGTGGAAAAGTTTCTAGAGAAGGGAAAGAAGTTGTATGAGGCCTTCATGAATTTGGAAAAAGCATATGACAGGGTGGATAGACAAGGATTGTGGAAAGTATTAAGAATATATGGAGTATAGATGGGAAGTTGTTGAATGCCGTGAAGAGTATGTATGAGAGTGCTAAGGCTGCAGTGCGTGTGGATGGTGAACTGAGTGAATTTTTCTATTTGAAGGTTGGATTGAAACAGCGATGTGTCGTGTCTTCATAGTTGTTCAATCAGTACTTGGATGAGGTTATAAAATAGATACAAGGGTAGGGCAGTGGATGCTGGAGCGGTCCCAATGAGAGAGGGCTGTGTTCAGAAACTCCTTGTACTGTTGTTGGCAGGTGATACTGTGTTATTAAGTGAAGACAAAGGGGAGCTGCAAAGCTTGGTGGATGAGTAACGGAGAGTGTGTAAGAAACATAATCTAAAGGTGAATTTAGGGAAAAGTAAAGTTATGGTCCTCGAGAGAAGTGAAGTCAGTGAATGTAAAGTGAGGTTTGATGAAGAGGAAATGGAAAATGTGAGCGCATTTAAGTACTCGGGTAGTGTGATGAGTAAAGATGGAAGTTTAGAGGGTGATGTGGTTGAAAGGGCACAACAAGGAAGAAAGGTTGCTGGTTCCTTAAGAGCAGTGATAAGAAACAGGGAAGTGAGCATGGAAGAGAAAAAGTTACTACATGACAGTATTGTGATACCAACTCTAACGGATGGAAGGGAAGCTTGAACCTTGTTGGAGGGACAGAAGTCAAGAGTGAGAGCAGTGGAAATGAGTTATTTGAGAGCAGCATGTGGAGTCACATGGAGCGACAGACTGACAAATGAGGAAGTGAAGGAGTGTTGTGGTGTGGATGTGGGTGTGATAGGAAGTGTTAGGAGAAACACACTGAGGTGGTTTGGCCATGTGGATGACCAAGAGAGTGACAGACTGACGAGGAAAGTGTATGTGAGTGAGGTGGAGGGGAGGGAGAGGGAGGGGGAGGCCAAGGATGAGATGGATGGATGGAGTAGAGAGGTATAAGAGAGAGGGGGATGTGAGCTGGGAACTGGGCAGTGAAATAGCGGGAGACAGGGCGACGTGGAGGCGATTTGTTTGTTGCCACCCCTTGCGGGATTGAGGCGTCTGGCAATAGATAGATAGATAGATTCTTCTAACTGCTATAATGCCGAACATTTGTCTCCCAAGTTAATCACAAATCAGATGTTACCTTCTCCATTACGACTCATCGGTTCATTCTGTTATTCATCCTCCTTGTATTTTCTGTGTAACCCTTCCAACTGAGGAAAAAAAAATAATTTATAACCCCTTTCCCAAATGAATGTCTACAGTAGGCAATCATTCCTGTTCGCTCGTATTAACCTCCATTCATTCATTATTCTTAACGTTTTTTCAGCTAATGTGGCACCCAGTTCTTGCACTAAAATTTGGTCTTCCTCTTTCTGTCTATGTTGAAACAATGAACGGAGCTTAAGAGGTTGACGACACAAGTTTCGGTGTTTGTCATTCGCTGACCATATGGTAGGAAGACTTAAGGAACTTGACGTCACGGGTAACGGAAAATCCATTGGTTCGTTAGGAAAGCGAGCAGAACTTAGGGAATGGCGTTACAAGTCTTGATGCCAGTTAATAAATAGGAGCTTAATGGGATGAGATTGTGCACGGAACTGGCAGTTGAGTTTACATTGACTAGCTGAACTCATATGAAGTACCACTCTGTCGTTGCTGTACGATTAAGCTAGTCCAATCTTAGTACAATTATTCTAAACACACTGGACTGGGTCTGTTGGAGAATGAGTAGGTGTGTAAGAAAGGTGAGTGGGCCCCTCTCTCTCTCTCTCTCTCTCTCTTTCTCTCATTACCACATTTTAGCACACACACACACACACACACACACACACACACACACACACACACACACACACACACACACACACACACACACACACACACACACACACACACACACACACACTGCCTCTCACCATTGTATTTCAACGTTGTTATCATCGACCACACAATTATCTTGCTTTGCGTTTTTTATTGCAGTATGTAACGTCATTCTCTGTCACATAATTAACTCATTCCCTACAGTGACGTTCAAGCTATTTTATTCTTGTCACCTTCAAGCGATTATCCTCAGCTGAGAGGGTATATATTCAAATGAAGAATTTGCTGAACATCTGCAGAATCTTGAAGAACATAGAATAATGGCGACGCTGCATGGGAGGGGCCTAATAGAATAACGTCTTTCTCTTTCGCATCATTAGCCTCCCCTAACATTCCGTTACCTAGTTGATAACCAATTACGTTTTCACTCCCTGATCATCACGACGTTCTGGATTCTTCGTCTTCCTTTTCTTATTTTTTTACCTTCACCTGGATGGTGTCATATTTTATTTCATTATTGCTACCTTCAAGCTACTTAATTAGTCTCTGAAAAACATTCTCGTAATGAAGAGGTTAAGAAAACCTTACCAGTTCCTTCAATTATGTCTTCCCTAAGAATATATATATATATATATATATATATATATATATATATATATATATATATATATGATAAGGTGTATGCAGGGATGCTTAAGAGTAGTGGACAGAATGGAATGAAGTGCTTGTTGGAGATAAGTAAAAGGGCATGGATGAGTGAGACTGTGCCAGCAGAGTGGAAAAAGGCTGTGATTGTACGCCTGTACAAAACTAAAGGTAGGCGGAGTGAGTTCAAGAATTATCGTGGCATAAGTTTATTGAGTGTGGTATGGAAGGTATATGGAAGAGAGATATCGGAAGGCCTAGTGAGTGATGAACGGGGTGGCTTCATGAGTGGCAGAACATGTGCGGATCAAATATTTGCAGTAAGACAGATTGCAGAGAAGGCTTGTGAGAAGGATCAAAAGGAATTTTTGACATTCATGGATCTGGAAAAAGCATACGACAGGGTGAATATAGAAGGATTGTGGAAGGTTTTACTCATGAACGGTTTAGATGGTAAGCTGCTAGGTGCCGTCAAGAGATTTTATGATGGTAGCGAAGCATGTTTCACAGAGCCACCTGGTGAACAAGCCTACATCTTTTCTATCCTTAATGACCTAGAGCAGCTTGTACAGCACCCTACCCGTATCCCTGACCGCCTTGGAGAGAGCTCCAACATACTTGACCTCTTCCTCACAACTAATCCTTCTGCTTACTCTGTTAATCTTTTCTCTCCGTTGGGCTCCTCCGATCACAACCTTATTACCTTAACCTGTCCTATCACTCCGGTACGGCCTGTGGACCCTCCAGTGAAACGTCGTCTGTGGCATTTTGGAGCCGCGGACTGGGAGGCCCTCAGGCAGTACTTCTTTGATTTTCCCTGGAATGATTATTGCTTCCATGGCCGTGAGCCATCTGAGTGTGCCTTGCGCATTACGGAGGTTATTCTCTCGGGCATGGAAGCATACATTCCTTTCTCATATCCTTTGACTAATGCAAGAAAGCCTTGGTTTAATCACGCTTGTTCTAATGCTGTCTGCAACAAGGAGAGGGCCTACAAAAGGTACCGGAGCCAACCCACCCCTGAATCACACCATCTTTACGTTTCTGCCCGGAATCGTGCTAAGTCTGTTCTTCGCTCTACTAAAAATAATTTCATCCATACTAAATGCTCTCAACTCTCCGACTCGAATTCTTCCCGCTCCTTCTGGCATCTTGCCAAAAATCTTTCTAACAACTTTACCTCATCATCCTTCCCTCCTCTTTTCTACTCTGATGGTTCTGTAGCTATTTCTTCTACTGATAAAGCAGATCTCTTCGCACAGACTTTCTCCTCCAATTCTACCTTAGACGATTCCGGTGCTGTTCCTCCATCACTTCCCCCCTCTGACTTCCTCATGGCTGACATTAAAATTTCTTCAGTTGATGTACTTTCTGCCATCACTGGCCTCAGTACTAACAAGGCATATGGGCCTGATGGGGTCCCTCCTGTTGTTCTCAAGAACTGTGCTTCTGTGCTTACACCCTGCCTAGGCAAACTCTTTCGCCTTTGTCTGTCAACTTGTACCTTTCCTTCTTGCTGGAAGTTTGCTCTCATTCAGCCAGTCCCAAAGAAGGGTGACCACTCCCAACCCTCCAACTATCGTCCAATTGCTTTATCTTCCCTCCTCTTTTCTACTCTGATGGTTCTGTAGCTATTTCTTCTACTGATAAAGCAGATCTCTTCGCACAGACTTTCTCCTCCAATTCTACCTTAGACGATTCCGGTGCTGTTCCTCCATCACTTCCCCCCTCTGACTTCCTCATGGCTGACATTAAAATTTCTTCAGTTGATGTACTTTCTGCCATCACTGGCCTCAGTACTAACAAGGCATATGGGCCTGATGGGGTCCCTCCTGTTGTTCTCAACAACTGTGCTTCTGTGCTTACACCCTGCCTAGGCAAACTCTTTCGCCTTTGTCTGTCAACTTGTACCTTTCCTTCTTGCTGGAAGTTTGCTCTCATTCAGCCAGTCCCAAAGAGGGGTGACCACTCCCAACCCTCCAACTATCGTCCAATTGCTTTAACGTCCTGTATTTCAAAAGTTTTCGAGTCAATTCTTAATAGAAAAATTTTAAGGCATCTTTCCTATCACAACCTTCTTTCCGATCGTCAGTATGGGTTCCGTCAGGGACGCTCCACTGGCGATCTTCTCACCTACCTTTCAGACTCCTGGTCATCCTCCTTTCGGGACTTTGGCGAAAGCTTTGCCATTGCACTTGACATCTCAAAGACTTTCGATCGAGTCTGGCATAAATCTTTAATTTCCAAACTGCCCTCCTACGGTTTCTATCCTTCTATCTGTGCCTTCATCGCTAGCTTCCTTTCTGGTCGTTCTATAGCCGCTGTTGTAGACGGCCATCGTTCTTCTCCTAGATCTATCAACAGTGGTGTTCCTCAGGGCTCTGTCCTATCACCAACTCTCTTCCTTTTATTCATCAATGATCTTCTAAGCTGTACATCTAACCCTATCCACTCATACGCTGACGACTCCACCCTTCACCTTTCCATTCGGTTCCCGCAACGCCCATCTCAACAGTTACTTCAACAAGCAAGGGATGAGGCTGTGGCACACCTAATGTCTGATTTGGCTCGTATCTCTGACTGGGGTAAAAATAATGGTTGTCTTTAATGCATCTAAGACTCAGTTCTTACACCTATCAACCCGACAAAATCTTCCACAGGTATACCCACTAATGTTTAATAATATTCAGCTTAATCCTGCATCATCCTTGAACATGCTTGGGGTTTCATTTACTCGGGACTTATCTTGGAAATATCATATTACATCTCTTGTAAAATCTGCTTCCAAGAGATTGGGTGTGCTAAGCCGACTCCGCACTTTCTTCACCCCTGCACAATTGTTGACTCTATACAGGGGTTTTATCCGCCCCTGCGTGGAGTACAACTCTCATGTGTGGGGAGGCTCCCCACATACAGCTCTTCTCAATAGGGTGGAGACAAAGGCTTTTCGTCTCATTAACTCTCCTCCTCTTACTGACTCCCTTCAACCTCTGTCTCTTCGCCGCACTGTTGCATCTTTATCTCTTTTCTATCGCTACTTTAATGGTCACTGCTCCTCTGAACTCTCTGCTTGCATTCCTCCACCTCTACGAAGGGCGCGAAGCACCCGTCTGGCAGCAAACTCTCATCCTTTTTCTGTCCAACTCTCTAATGCAAGAATTAACCGTTACTCCCAGTCTTTCATTTATGCAACAGGTCAGCTCTGGAACTGTCTCCCTCTGTCTGTATTTCCTGCTGCCTATGATCTCCAGTCTTTCAAACGCAGTGTGTTCAGGCATCTCAAAATGATCGGATCTTGAATTTGGCTCTATATTGTATTTTGTTTTTCTCTTGGAGGGAACTGTTACTGCGGGCTCATGGCCTTTGGTTCCTTCTTCCTCGCATTAAAAAAAAAAAAAAAAAAAAAAAAAAAAAGGCATTATTGGGCGTCTAAGTGAATGGTTCATGATCGGTGTGGGCGCGACAAGGTTATGTGATATCCCCACGGTTGTTTAATATATATATGGATGGTGTGATGAGAGAAGTAAAATCACGAGCAATGGAGAGGAGGATGGCGTTGGTAATGAATAGAAAATCTATCTATCTATCTATAGCCCGACGCCCTAATCCAGCAAAGGGTGGCCGCAGACAAAACGCCTCCAAGTCGCTCTGTCACCCAACATTTGACTACCCTCCCCCCAACTCACCCCTCCCCTCCCTCATATACCTCTCAACTCCATCCCTCCACCTCATCCTCGGTCTACCTCTCCCTCTCCCTCCCTCCACCTCACCTAACATACACCCTCTTAGTCAGTCTTTCATTCTCCACTCTCTCCACATGTCCAAACCACCTCAGTGTATTTCTCCTAATCTTCTCAACCACATCCACATCCACCCCACAGCGTTCCTTCACTTCTTCATTCGTCAACCTGTCCCTCCACGTCACTCCACATGCTCCTCTCAAGTAACTCATTTCCACTGCTCTCACTCTTGACTTGTTCCCCTCTTGCGAGGTCCATGCCTCGCTTCCATACGTCAGGGTAGGGATCACAATACTATCATGCAGTGACTTCTTAACTTCCATACTCACCTCCCTATTTCTCATCACTGCTTTCAGTGTACCAACAACCATCCTTCCCTGCTGCACCCTTTCACGCACTTCATCCCCCAAAGTTCCATCTTTACTCATCACACTACCCAAGTACTTGAATGCACTCACATTCTCCATATCCTCACCATCCATCCTCACTGCACACTCTGTGACTTCATTCCTCTTAAACACCATAACTTTACTTTTGTTTACATTAACTTTCAGATTCCTCCTCCCACACACTGTCCCAAATTCATTCACAAAACCTTGCAACTCCCATTCATCTTCACTCAACAGTACTGTATCATCAGCAAACAGCAACACCGGAAGCTTCCAAATCTCACCCTCATTCATTAGAGCCACCCCCACATCCACTGCCCTACCCTGCACCTCCTTTACAATCCCATCCATGTATATATTAAACAGCCATGGAGACATCACACAACCCTGTTTCAGTCCCACATTGAGATCAAAGAACTCACTCAGCTCACCATCCACTCGCACCGTAGCCCTAGCTCCCTCGTACATACTCTTCACAGCACTCAACAATTTCCCCTCCACTCCATATATTCTTAATACCTTCCACATACCTTACCTATCTATTCTGTCATAAGCTTTCTCCAAGTCCATGAAGGCAGCATACACTTTCCTTCCCTTCTTTAGATACTTCTCCACTAAACATCTTAGAACAAATATCTGATCTACACACCCTTTTCCCTTCCTAAATCCCCCTTGTTCTTCTCCAACCAGCTCCTCTGTCATATGCCTAACCCTATCAATGAGTATTCTACCATATATTTTACTAGTCACACTAAGTAGGCAAATACCCCTATGGTTACCACATACTTCTCTCTCCCCTTTTCCTTTGTATAAAGGAACAATTATACCTGATTTCCAGTCCTCTGGAA
>NC_137021.1:36803792-36808792 GCF_032717465.1 Coenobita brevimanus | reverse complement strand
TAAATTGCTCTTAACTACTAAATTACACTTATATCTAGATTACGTTTATAGTATATCCTAACCTAACTTGCTGGCACTACATGGGCCCTTCCTCCGGGAAACAAAATTTTACCATTGGATTATTTTTAACAGAAGCACTAATACACGTTCCAAGGATGTACGTGAGGATGGGACAGACTTACCGACTTGAGTATGAGTCCCCTTTTAGAACACACCTTCCTTTGACACTCTTCCCACAATAAGTGGCACCTGTCTGTCCATATAATACACCGCGTACCCCAGGGGGTCGCTTCACGTCACCAATGAATTTATTACACACAAAAAATATATCCAGTGGCGAAGAGACACCCCAGTTAACCTCCTGCCTGAGTAATGGGTGGACTCGTGCTCTCATTGCCAAGATCGTCACAGGGGCGCTTCCCATTCACACTCACTGTCACTCAGTCTCACTCACGCTTCTTCCATTAGATACTTTTGTTCCCAGCCTTCCGCCTAGTGACTGACGAGCGCTTGACAGGTCCTGAAGTCGCGACCACACCCTAGGCCGTGTTAACTGTAATGTCAGGGGTAGGTGCACACTGCCTCTCGAAGTAAAGTTCTCTTATTATCCCCACTGAACTGGGCTGAGCCCAAGAAGATGAACCTATTCTCAGCCTCTTTGTCTCTCCCTGAAACAATAGCTCTTCGTAGTCAATTGTCAGTCAGTCCGACCCGCACACACAGTTCCTTATCCCTCTCATAAACCGTTACACTCTTTAGCCTTCACAGACTTAACATTCCTCGATGAGTCGGCAGAGAGGCCGTCTTTCACGGAGTGGTAATTGTTCTTCTATCAGATCAGGTATAAAGGCACTTTCTAAGGGTTCCAACAGCCACTTTTCACTACCATAATAAGGTTTCACCTGCCCGGCAGTTTTCTATAATCGTTTTCCAGTAAAAACATTTTCCAATATATACACACTTCCGTCCAACAACATTTCCATTACACGACAAGGACCATCCCACTTCACATTTAACTTCCGACATGTACCGGGCACCACTGTTTCCCTCTTGACCCACACTAAGCTTCTCACACTGACAGTCTGATTCTTCCTTCTCCGATTGACCACGTCTCGGTATCGGCGTGCCATCTTCTGGTGCATTTCCCTGATGAGAGTGTGCACAGTGGCTAACTCGTCCTCTTCGCTGTCAACCGAGGGAAGTTGCGCGTTCACCAGCCTGGGAGGATGGTGGGAGAAGGCCAAGTATGGCTGTTGTCCCGTTTAGATGTGAAAAGCCTGATTCATGACAATCTGAAATTATACTTATTTTACACATATTATACACTTATACTTTTTCTACACTTATACTAGTTCACAATTATTCGCACTTATACTAAATTGCTCTTAACTACTAAATTACACTTATCTTATAATAGCTAGGTTGCATTTATAGTATATCTTAATCTAACTTGCTGGCACTATATATATATATATATATATATATATATATATATATATATATATATATATATATATATACATATATATATATATACATATATATATATATATATATATATATATATATATATATATATATATATATATATATATATATATATATATATATATTTTAACGTGTCTGACTCTAAGCAAAGGCTTCAGGTCCTATTCCCAAGTCCCAGTAGTCCTTCTTGGGGCCCAGTAGTCCTCTTACATCTCCACATGTCACCACTTCGGCGCAAACACCCACCATCCATATTGAGTACATGCTAGGGCTGTCTCATACTGGCTTGGTGTACTGGTATTAGCGGGGGTACTTTTATGACATGTCGGCGGGTCATCTGGTAGATCAGAAAAATCTGCTTTATATGAAACTGAAATCCTTAAACTGTTCCCTGCCCCAGCCGGGATTCGAACGTGGGTCCATTAGGACTGCAGGCCATCTCTCTACCGATATATATATATATATATATATATATATATATATATATATATATATATATATATATATATATATATATATATATATTCGAACGTGGGTCCATTAGGACTGCAGGCCATTTCTCTACCGATATATATATATATATATATATATATATATATATATATATATATATATATATATATATATATATACCGGTATATTCATTAACCCCTCTGTTCCTGTACCGTAGGCCCTTACTAGGCTGAATAAAATCTCTTATTGCGGGATTAAATAAAGTGATAAATACGTAAACGGATTAAAGGAAATAATATTCTAATAATCATAATTTCTATTAGGTCAGTATATCCTTCTTGTGAACACAAAACTATTTTATTTGGTTGAGTACGAGTCATAATTGTATGCCTGAAAATATGAATAGTCCAATATCGCTGTCAACTCAAAACCAGGAGGCAATTCCCACTAACTCAGGGGGCTTCATTCACCTCAGAGGGAAACACAATAACCTGTCAGTGATGGCCCTTTAAGTCATATATTGTACTGTTTAGTTTCTTCTCGTTAGGTCGAGGCGATTTTATAGACTTTAAAGAGACCATTGGCAGTGATGTGTTTAGAATCAGTTTTCAATAAACCATTCTTAATCAGATTTTTTTTCTTTAAGTTGAATAAAATTGGATGATATGATGAGAGAGAGAGAGAGAGAGAGAGAGAGAGAGAGAGAGAGAGAGAGAGAGAGAGAAATATAACTACATTAATGGATAACAGTTGTTCTCACACTAACTTTTTTCATCTTTTCTCTAACAACTTTTGGCGATTTAATTTAGGCAATTTTTAACCTCTTAATCTGATTAATTTTTTTTCCTCTTGCTATCTCCAGATAATATTATTGACATCATCATCACCATCATCAACCTGAGTCACTCCATTCTAGGACAAAGGTCTCTCCCATAGTTATCCACTGTGGCCAGTTGGTCTGTTCCTCTCCATCCCAGCGAATTTCCGAAATTCATCTCGTCATCTGTCTGCCTCTTCCTCTTCCCCTATTTCTGATCTGCCATTCATTTACACTGATTATCCATCCGTTAACTGTTCTACTAAGGACGTGACCTGCCCTCGTCCATTTACTGACCTCAGGAAAGATTTTTCGCAAAGGAGTAGTCAGCTATGTTTTTTAGTTGCCTGTTTATTGCATTATTTCCCTAACCAGAATGAAATCGCCTAGTGGTAGCATGATTAACAGAAAACAATATATGTCCTCAAAATGAAGTAGTTAAAAAAGCTGTCGCCGTGGCCTTGGCACTCATCGTCGCAATAAAAAGTCGCCAGTAACCCCGAAAAAGTTCCGATTAAGGTGGAATTAACGGCGGAAAATCGCCAGAAGAACCTTTCGTGTGACATCATCTTTCCACCTTCAGCCCCATGGCGTACAGAGACACAAGTATTTTCTTAAAATCTGACGAATATATAGCAGAAAAATCGAATCATCTGAAACACGCACAATACTCTAACCTGGCATAGAATTCCCATCTCTCCGTCTTGAATGCTGAGATATAAGAATACACCGACACTAGATTATGATGCATGTCACGAAAATATGCTATAGAAAGTATGAAGGGCTATTGCATGGCCTCATTCTGCCACATACTTAAGTAAAATAATCCGCAAAATGCGAAAAACTGGGCCATGTTAGAGTAAAAACAGTACAATAAAGATGGTATGTTCAGTGTATTTCGCCAGGTGTAAGTTTTCTTCAGACGGAACTGGAAAGATATATATATATATATATATATATATATATATATATATATATATATATATATCTTTTTTTTACTGTACATTATAATTTATTCTTGCTATTTCCAGGCGGTTATTGTTTCCTTACGATGGACTATCAGAACTAAAAATGTTTAATAATGCCTTCCTTGCTTCCATCGTTATTAACGGTCCTTTGTACTGCCTCATTCGTTATTTCCTGTGATATATTTTATTAATTTATTTTTACTAACCCTTACACTTATTTTTGATTTGTGAGATTTCTTGTCATCAAGGGGTAATGGAAGGCAAAGGAAAACAGGCAACGAAACAGTGCCCCCTTCCTTTTTTTGTTACTGGTGCTATGTTGATTTAGCAATATAAATATCATAAAGGAAACTTTAAGATTTCAAGTGCTAAATAAGCCGCAAAGAAGAGGTACCACGAATCCCCTTATGCCATGTCGAATACAGACTCGTGTTCCACTAATTACCTGGCACGCTTTACTAACCCTGCAACAATGTACACACCTCTGTTTTCTTTGCTAACTAATCTGGAAACTTTTATCAAAGACACACAACGTAATTACAAGCAGCAAAATTTTTACACAAAGTTCGACTGAAGAAGAGTAAGTGAGAGTGTTCAATTATCCAGTATAGCTTGAGTTGAGTAAAGACTGTTGTGGATGGCGGGGTCCACCATCCGCCCACTCGATGCAGTGCAACTTAAGGTGTCTCTTCTGTGAGCGATAAATCCCGTGGTTTATTTATTAGCCCAGGAAATTGGTCACCTTTCCCTTCGCCTTAAGCTGGCCCAGATTTTCATCCTTTTACAGGTTAATTCATATAGTCCAGTGTCAGAAAAAGACAACACTGTGGCTGTGCATCCTTTGCATTGAACGACTTAATGACTAGCTTTATAGTCAAGCGTTATTATATTGTTATAACTAATTATTGAAAATGGAAAGAGGCCAGTTTTATGCCAAGTTACAGTAAAACAAGTGTAGGATGGGTGGTAACGATATGACCTAGTTAATCTCTAGATACCATTTATCTAGTTAGTCAAGGAGGTTCAGTTGGGTCTGGCTCATGAGTTTATATCCGAGGGGTGGTTCAGGTTTAGTTGATATGGTGGGAAACATAAAGAATAAAACGCCAAGAACTCAGGCCCGTGCTGTCGAAGCAAAGCCTCACTTAGTACATGCCTCCGCCAAGCCTTGCACACGACCTGACATACAACCTTCATGACAGAGTTCATTATGGGTCGAAATGAGACTAATGATAAACAAAGTACACCTCATATGACGTTGAACTTTGAGCACT
>NC_137021.1:36581292-36801292 GCF_032717465.1 Coenobita brevimanus | reverse complement strand
TGCATATATAAAGAGAAATATCCAAAAATATCTTCTTTTTTGAGCTCATAAATTGAGATCACATTAAGATGCATCATATCACATTGTAGTGAGGTATTCTGGCCATAAATATAACTAAGAACTATTCAGAAACTTTTTCAGACGAAAAAAATATATAAAAATGTATTGCATATATTCCAAACTGTAAGGGGAACTGACCTCTTGTTCCTAAACAAAACTTCACTTAATTATCAAGTAGCTACCTCACTGACTCATCAAATGCATACTGAAATAACATAATATAATGTTAAACACTTCTTACTGGTTCTAATGACACCCACACACCTACTAAAACGCACACAAATCAACACACACACACACACGCACACACAGGCACATGTCATGAAGGCACCATGGAGCGTATTAACGAGCTACACACTATAGTCTTACACACACACACACACACACACACACACACACACACACACACACACACACACACACACACACACACACACGAGCGCGCGCGCGCGTGTACAAAAACACCTATAGTCTGTATTTTTCCAGTAATCTGTCTGTCCGAATTTAGGATTTTTTTTTTTCAGTAAAGAAATATTCATTAAAACAGTCATAGCAAGATTCTGTTTGAATATATTGTAAATTGTTTACTGCCCAATACTTACAACACTTTTCCACATATAATCGTACTAATCACGTTCTTACGATTGAAACTGTTTGGTCTGTGTGAACAAAGTTTTGCAGGGTTAAAAAATGCTGATTCTTTTTCCATTTGATTCATAATTTTTTTTTTTTCACCCACACATATTCAAGCTAGTTTAATAGGACTTATAAATAATAACATCTGAAGATTACCCTTCTTACCCATATCATTATTTTTTGCAAATATCGCACTCTTTTCCAATAAACTTGAATTATTACATTTTCCACAAAATGTCCGAAGTTTGGGCGCTATCCGAAGTTATGGTGTTTTGCGGTACTTCATCGGAATCATAAGGTTAATTAGTAAATCCAATGACGTTTATTTTTTAGTTTATTTTTGACTTTCCCTGATGGTTTTCATTAAGTTAGGAAAGACTTGTTGGAGAGAAGGGGTTGTTGAATCTATAACCAACTCCTTCCTTTGGAGAAGTCTATCCTTAGCTAAATGAGTATGCAAAAGTGGTGTGAACCTAATGTTAGCAAGGCCAGCGCAGTGAAAGGAATAGTTTCTTTGACACCTGTAACTGATGATCTGCCCAGAGATTTCGATAAATCTCTTGCTATAGACAGTGCACATCGCACAATTAATGACGTCTCTGCCATGATGCATCTTCTATTATTCCTTGCAGATGCTTCTATTCAAATTATGGAGGGCCTACGACAGTGAAGGAACTAATGCAGGCTACATCAAACTCTCCAAATAAAGCAATATAGAAAATAAAAACTTGATTGACAGAAAAAAATCGAAAGGCAGTTAATGAAAAATTCGCTTAACGTTTTAAAAGCGCAGACAAGATATCTCATTAAAACAATGTTACTATCATCCTTCGCTATTTCTCATCTGAGGATATGATGAGGTCAGTATGATAATTAAACAGAATCTCTCTCTCTCTCTCTCTACGTATATATATATATATATATATATATATATATATATATATATATATATATATATATATATATATATATATATATATATATATGTAGGTGGGGACATTTACCATCCACTCATTCGATGTAGTGCTGCTCTCGGGTATCTGCCCTTTCCTCTCCTCCATCCTTCTTTCCTTGCGTCCTCTTCTGTCTTTCCTTCATCCTTTCCTCGTCATTCTGCCTACGGGTGACTTTACACTCTCTCTACTGTCCTTCATTCATTCATTCTTTCCTCTTCCTTTTGCCTGTGAGTGATTTTACTCTGAGTGACAAGCCAAATTGTTTCCTGTACACTAGGAAACCATTTACTACGCTAGGTGGTAACCATATAACCAAATTTTGGCGCCTTGTGGTTTAGTGGGCAATTACAGCGCTCCAATCGGATTGAGCCAGTGAATGTGTATATCCAAGGGATGGTTGGGGTTTATTGCTCATGTAATGCCACGCAAGGATGAGTGAGGTTGGTCACGCTCATCTTAATGTCAGGACCAACTTGCTTAGCCCTTCCCTCCTACGCTCCTCATTGTGCAACATAAGATTGGATAATGCGTGGATGTAATATACAGTATATATATATATATATATATATATATATATATATATATATATATATATATATATATATATATATATATCATCATCATCAACCATTTGAGTATCCACTGCAGGACCGGCCTATCCCTCCCGAAGTCGGGACGATACAGCCAATGTATCTCTACCAAGTGGCTTAGTCTGTATGGTAGAGATTGTATGTAGAGTGAGAAGTGCTTGTAAGTGTACTGTAGTGTTGGAGTGGCTTTGGATGTGTGTATAGTCTGTGAACCAAGTGTAATTGGCCCGCGCAAGCTGACTGGGTGGAAGCATACTTTATAGTAAGCAACACTGGTTCAACCACAGCACCCTTGTGTCCGCCAACGCAGAATGTGGCCGGGTAACACTCCCAAAGTTTATTACCCTGGCAGGGCGCGAACCCTGGCTCATCCGTGTACGAAACGCACACACTACCACTGTACCACAGAGGCGCTCTCTCTCTCTCTCTCTCTCTCTCTCTCTCTCTCTCTCTCTCTCTATATATATATATATATATATATATATATATATATATATATATGAAATACCTGCTCGGCAGAGCGAGCCAAACACCACAAACCCTAGGAGGAGGGTACAGGGAGGTGACACCTAACCCACAAGATGACGGGGAGGCTTTTTTTTCACCTGCGAGCCTTCTGAGCATAAGGGACATACCTCCCCCGTGACCCAACGCCCCTCTTCCTCACAGCCATACCACCAGGCAGTATGCAGTCTGAGTGCACTACACTCCGACGGAGGAAGCACTCACCAGAATCAGGGTGGGACTTGCATACGAAAAGTCCCAAGCAAGCCCTCAGATGCCATATCCACCAGATCAGCCTCCATTAAAGGAGAGGACTCAGGAGGAACCTCCAGACTTGCTACACCCCAGGGGAGCAGCAGCACAGTAACGCCCACCAGGTCTACTGCGAGTGGAGTGACCACCTGTTCTTCATCCTCTGCCACCCACCTTTGGGAGCCGACACATCAGCACGTCCTACGGGCGACCTTCACAGGAACTCCCCAGGAGGGAGGCGGGCCCAGGGGTAGACTCCACCAGAGATACCACTTGGGACAGGCCACTGGTCATCCCCGAAGGCTGCCCCAACCATGACGAACGGAGGACAGACTCCACCGGAGCTGCGGCTTAGCCCAGGAGTGCCCACCGGGCCTTCCCCTCCTGTCGTCCCCAGGACAGGTGCCCCAGGCCCGACAGCAGAAGAGCAGATTCCACTGGAGCTGCGACTTTCACCAAGAAAGCCCACCAGGCCTCTTCTTCCCGGCATCGCCAGGTTCTGCGGCACCTGGAGGAGTCCCCTCAGACTCCTCCTCCACCTGTCCCGAGTGGGAGCTCAGGCAGTGCCCAACGGGGCTGCCTGGCCAAAAGAATGTCCCTCATGTCTCCCTCTCGCACCCCGGACAGGAGATTTGGCAGGGTTCGTTAGGCCCGCCAAGCCGGGAGCAGGCCTCTGTTTGCTCCCCCTCCGTGAATCCCGGGACTCCTATAGAGGGCAGTGCCTCTTGCTTAGCCTGCTCCTCCTGTGGCAGAGCAAGGCGCCCCTCTCCCCACCTCTCTTCTCGAAAGGGTGGGATCTGCTTCCCCACAGGTACCCTGCCAGAGTCCAGTCAGAGTGAGATGTCCTCAAGGCAAGGTGTCCTGTCACTGCAGCACCTCCTTCACCACCCCGAGGTGCTGCTGGACTCCCCCAGAGAGAGAGGCTGCAGTCTACCCCTGACGGCCTCCTCCCGCAGGCGAGGCCACACCCCCTGGAGTCAGTGGTACACCCCCGACGCCTGCTGCAGCTGCCGGACCCCCCCCAGCACAGGCAACCGCAGTTCCCTCCTGACGGCCGCCCCTGCCGGACGAAACCACTGCCCAGCCAGGGCACCGCCCTCTCCTCAGCCAACCCTCGGCCTGGACTTCCCGAGGTCTGACCCCAGAGCCCCGACTATGACTATGGGCTAGCGCTGTGCTGCGTGCCCCCTGGCCCTATTCTGCCCTAGCCCAGAGGACCCTGCCTTGCCCAGGGCCTCCATAGAAAGAAGGTCACCCACCACACCGCCCACCAACTCCAACAGGACCCGTGGCGACCTCACAGGTGACCTACCCCTGGACTACATTCCGGATCGTCTGCCCCCGCAGCCCGAAAGCCACCTGCAGTTCCTGGCGTAAGGGCCTCCTGTCCAACGTACCCGGGCACCTCTCTCCGCCTACCCGGTGAGTAAAAGACTCTGAGGCTGTTTGTCCCCTGGTGACTGTAAGACCCGACCCCAGTGCACCAGCCCCCCTTCTTTCCCAGTGCTCCCAGTGTTCCTCTCTGCCCCCCTCCCCCTTATGTTGCCTCCTCCGGGTTGCCCCCGGGTTGCCCCCAAATGTGAACTATCCCCCCCAAGTGTTATACACAACAGACTCTCTTTTCCACCCCTGCAGTACCAGTGTCGAACCCCTCTCCTCCCCCCCCTTGGACCTGTCTAAGTCAATGTAAGTCGAAGGTGGTATATAAGGTATACTTCCAGTAATCAGCCTCGTAAGGAAATCTATGCTACCATAGTATTTTTCCGCCCCCCTTTCCAGCCCCTGTCACGCAAATAGACAGTAAGTGTTATATTCTCCCGTCTTGAGTCACGCACACGTAACATAAGGGTGGCTAGGGTATCGTCTGTTTCACGCGGATGCATATAACTAGCATGGGAGGCCGTTCATATATATATATATATATATATATATATATATATATATATATATATATATATATATATTGTTACATAGCCTATGATTTCATCATCCTTTGTGTAATTCTAACGTACAGTATGCTGCATGTTTGATCACGAGCGTGTTCTACCTCACTTCCCCCTTCTTCTACCCTTATAGTAAAGTCGTTCTTTCTGTTGTTCAGAGCAGGATTGTCAACTCTTTGTCCCCTATGGCTTCATTTGCGCGTCCTTCTTACAAGTTGTATCAAGCTCTGCCGGCCCCTATATAATGAGCTCAGTCTCTACATGAATTGCCACTTAGATCTACTCCTCATTTTGCTCACATCTCTGTCCTCCCCTGTACAGTTGTTATTATTGTGAGTGCTCAGGAAGTCTCCAACCATCTAGCAGCTGTGTAATTTGAGTATAAGTGTTATTAAATTTTGTTCTTGTACTGTATAGCATAAGGTGTTGATTCGTGGGCCTAGTAAAGTTTTTGAAATTCATATTGTCAACCAGTGGTAATAATATTTTGTATCTGTAATAATATATCTTGCGTTAACTGAGCATTATCCTGTGTTTTCTCATTTTATCAGGGCTGACTTAGATAAATTTACTCATGCTAATTTCGTGTTAATAGAGGCTATTGCAGTTAACCATATATTTAACCTGTTTTTTGCCATTACATTATCCTTATGAGTCTTGAATGTTTTGTTGTTAGTTTGAGCATTAAACTTTAACTTGTAATTTTACCTAACTCTTTTGTTTTGAACCTGGAACTTTACGGGACAGTAGTGATTTTTGGTATTCTCACTTAAAGTGTACATTATCTTTCTCCCTTCCGTAACAATATATATATATATATATATATATATATATATATATATATATATATATATATATATATATATATATATATATAATATAAGGACCTCAGCATATACTGCCCTCTATGTCACGCGTTTGGGTACACTGTTCAGAGATATATGTGACTGTACTTGCCGTATACCTGAGGACGGAGCACACCTGGTGTATTGTGTGGGCCAAATGTGTATCATTGTGCGGGAATTGCCCTATATGAGAACAGGTAGTTGGTCAAACTCGCTGAACTAGGTGGAAACAGTGTAAGAACTAATCATCTGAGACTGTCTTGTTATTTTGTATCACGTAGTTTTGATCACGGATTGTGTGTGAAGTTGTTTGTTTTTAATATATAAGCGTGTCTTTGACCAGTTGTGTTGTCTGTGACTGACCCGGTCGAGAACAAAGAACCCAAGGTCGCACTGTACCTGAGCCCGAGAAGGCGGGACTCAGAATACGCTGCATAACAATATATATATATATATATATATATATATATATATATATATATATATATATATATATATATATATATATATATATATATACACACGAGTATATCTATCTATCTATTTGTCTATCTATCTATCTATATACACACACACACACATATATATATATATATATATATATATATATATATATATATATATATATATGTCTATCTATCTGTCTGTCTATTTATTGATAGTTTGATATAGATAGATATAGAAACTGTATAGATATAGATATACTCATATCTATATATATATATATCTGTATATATATCTATATCTATATCTATCTATCTATCTATATCTATCTATATATATATATATATTGTGTGTGTGTGTGAGTGTGTGTGTTTACTGGAAAGAGAGAGAGAGAGAGAGAGGGAGGGGCAGTGAATGTGATGAAGGAAGGAAGGGATGGGGTAAGACAGTGCGTAAAGGATAGGGAGATGCAGGGCAGCGTGGGAGTGAGATATAGGGGAAGTGTTGTTGTAATGAGTGAGAGAGAAAGGGTGCTGGTGGGAGCGGAGGCGAAGAGGGACAGGGAGAATCCTGAAGGCAGAGTGGACAGTGACGGCGGCGGGAAGGAGAGAGGATGGGGGGAAGGGAGAAAAGATGGGATGGAAGGAGATAGGACGGCAGGTAGGGAAAGGAGTAAAAGAGGGTAAAAGGGTGGTAAATGGTGTGGAGGCAAGGGGGGAAGAGGGAGTGCTGAATAAAGCTCTATGATTTGCTACCAGCAAATGATTCTCTTATAACGAAAGTTTAACTGAACCTGCTGCTCATTCTTAACCTCTTCAATTTAGTTTTTCTTTTGTTTTCAGTCAGACAATTTGACTAATCGTGAAAGAATTTTTGCACTAGAGGGGTAAAATTTTCTTATTTTACCTAGCCAGGACATGTGGTCTTTGCTAAGGTAAATAAAATCGCCTGACGGTTGCGATAAGAAAAATATTTTGATTGAAACGACAAAGCCTACAAACGTAAATACATGCAAGGTAATACTGGCCCTAATTTATGGAAAAACTCTAAACCGGTGCTGATGTAAAATTCGTCCAAGTCACACACCCTGCACGCAGTTATGCAATAGTTTCCTGTAAACCTAAAACCTCTGAATGCAAAGTTTTTTCGTCCTTTGAAGTATCTTTAGTAAATACACATAGGAAAAGTACATATACATCATCATTATGCCAATGGTTTAGAAATAAAGTTGCAAAACACATCCTTCAAATCAGCATTTTTAAAGTTAATTGTCGTTCCCTCAACACTGTATACAAAGCTTAGGAAAAAGCCTCTTTTAGTAGCAGGGCTAACTAATGTTAAGTATTTTGAACGCCTCCTGGTAAAATAATCGTCCCTTAAACTTAAATATAACCCTTACTTTTTCTAGACATGAAATATAAATGACATCAATGAAGAAAAGTGGTTAACTGTAACAACATCTTGTAACCAATACCATACAAGTATACCACTGTTTTTGGCTTCACCCACTGTACATTCTTGATCAAACCTCTTCTCTACATACTCACCATCCAATCTAAAAGCACAGCAAGGAGGATGTGAAGGAGTGACACAGGGTAGTGAGGCTACACAGATCAACAGATAGTACGACAAGTCTTCCACACCTATAGTACACGCATCGTGGAGCGGCGGGTAGGGGAGGGTAACTTCCCAAATGAAAGCAAACGGTATTTCTCGGACGTAATGACCAATTGCTCTTTGGGACTGATAAACCAAACCTGGAAAGTGAGCTGTGCATCTTACCGACCGTGAAAGACGTGTGCAAGAGGCCCGCTACAGTACATACCTACGCTCACACATCTTACAACTTCACCAAAGATTTACAGAACTGATATATTCTCTCTCTCTCTCTCTCTCTCTCTCTCTCTCTTTGTCGATGAGAGATGGAGACTACAGAACCTCCCTTATTCTAATTTTAAGCGTATAGTAATCTTCCTTAATGGACCACAGTGCATTCGATAGGCTTTAATCATTATAAGTAATCCTGCCTTCTCCCTGCCTCCGTCTGTCCCCTTTCTCTACTTCCCTGCATCTCCTTCTGCTGGCTGGTTTACTGTCCCTCCTTCCCTTCCTCACTCCATCTATCTCTCCCTTTTTGCCCACTTCCTCCCTTACACCCTTTCCCCCCCTATCCCTCCCCTCCACCGTAGTCTCTCTCTCCCTGCCATTCTCTCTCTCTTCACGCCCTGTTCCCTCCCTGTCTCCCTCCCTCCCTCTCTCCCCTCCTCCTTCCCTCTCTGCCCACCTCTTTCCCTTCCCCCCTGCCTGCCTTTCATGTTTGTGTAATGTGATCACCAGGACACACACTCGTCCCTCACAAACATCGGAATTACCTTACATTATTCTCCTGCATCACCACACACACACACACACACACACACACACACACACACACACACACACACACACACACACACACACACACACACACGTCCGCGCACTACCCAACTGTACGGAAAATCCAACCCAATTTATTTTTGCTAATCACCTGATTACACACACACATACACACACACACACACACACACACACACACACACACACACACACACACACACACACACACGATGTCTGCGTACCAGCCAGTAATGCAGTTAATATATGCTTTAATATTTTTCACAGTTAATTTAAATATGAACATAATGGCTATATGATTAGGCAGGTCGCTGAAATTGTGCCATAAGACTACGGTGAATATTGACCATCTCCACTGAATTGGAGGGATTTTTTTTTTTTTTTACACAGACTTTTTTAGTAAATGTATGAAACTAGCATGGGCGTCGAAGCCCATTCCTTTCGGAAATGGCGATAAAATGGCAAAGGAAAATATTTCAGTTATATATAATTTATCAAACAAAGATCAGTGGCGAACTTGCCCTGTCATTGTAGCCTCGCAGTCACAAAAAAATGAACTCACATGGTATTATATCATTAGGATTTTTTTTCCATCAACGATCAGACCACAGAACATTGTAAGCTTAGAATTCCTGACTGATAGGACTAATATTATCGGTCATATCATAGCAGGGTGCATTGAATTTCCAGAAAAAGAAAATGCAGAAATAAAACGCATTCTTTACTCAACGGTATGAATAACGTTATAGAACAAAATACCTTTTCGTGCATCCATATGCAGCAAAAAGAAAATAAATTCTTCGCAGATAAAAGTCAGACATGAGCATTTCATCACACCACACCAGCAAAATCTATTACACAGGTTACCACAGTACATCCCAAATTTTATTTGTGTTCTCAGTGACCATCGCAATTAACTTATGAGGTCTTTTAATCTCCAAGTCATGCTCTCGTAGTCTCCTTTTTCCCTTTTTGTTTTCCTTTTTTCTTATAATTCTTATTTCAAATAGTCACCCAAACAACAAGTGCAGTATATCATTCTTTCTCATAAACACCTGAACAGAGACAACACACACTTTTTCCCATATTCCCAGCCAACAATATACAGCAATAGTTAATCTCTTCACATTAACTCCCAAAATGAAATTGCTCGCTGTCAACAAACAATTATATTTTTCACATCCCCAATCAACCTATCTATCTATCTATCTATTGCCAGACGCCTCAATCCCGTTTGGGGTGGCCACAAACAAATCGCCTCCAAGTCGCCCTGTTCCCCGCCATTTCACTGCCCTGCTCCCAACTCACACCCCCCTCTCTCATATACCTCTCCACCCCATCCCTCCATCTCATCCTCGGCCTCCCCCTCCCTCTTCCCCCCTCCCTCTTCCCCCCTCCACCTCACTCACATACACTCTCTTCGTCAATCTTTCACTCTCCATCCTCTCCACATGGCCAAACCACCTCAGTGTGTTCCTCATAACGCTTCCTATCACATCCACATCAACACCACAACGCTCCTTTATATCCTCATTCGTCAGCCTGTCTCTCCATGTGACTCCACAGGCTCCTCTTAAATAACTCATTTCCATTGCTCTCACTCTTGACTTGTGTCCTTCCAACCACTGCAGCAAAATTTTACACTTTCACATATCAGCTCAAAAGGGAACAGCAGCACCTCATCCTTTCACATATCCATCCAAACAGAAGCAACAGCAACTCATCCTTTTACATATTCACCCAAAAGAAACAGCAGCATCTTATCCTTTCACACACATACCCAGACACAGACAACAGCATCTCATCGCTTCGCATTCACGCCCAAGCAGAAACAGCAGCAGCTTATCCTTTCACAGATCCACCCACCCCAAAAACAAACAAAAACATCTCATACCTTCACATACATATTCAAACACAAACAGCAGCGTCTCATCCTGTCACAGACACACAGAAACAACAACCCCTATTTTCACCCACCCACGCAAGCACCAGCAGCAACATCTCGCCACACACCAGCATCAGGTCGTGAATGCAACACAGGGCGCCGTTTCCACAAGAGATCCTGGAGACCAAAACTTCCGTCGAGTTGCTCTAACTCTTTCGGCAAAGGGTGACCAGGCCCAAAACTTTCTATTTGGCCTGCTTGCAAACCACATTAGAGTAACAATAGTTGAAATTAACGAAGTGAAGTTTAGATAGATAAATAAATAAATAGATATAGACACAGATACACAAACCACACAGACCTTGGGGTCCTTACGATATAGTCCGGCCTTGATACTGATAAAGTAGGAGAAAGGGATAGCACAGCAGAAAGCTTTCTCCAGAGAAAGAGGGGGTGAGGGGTTTGACAGAAAGACTGATGGATTGGTTTATATTCAAATACGAGTGTCAGTAAAGTCATGGATATTATTCTTCACTACAAAAGATGTTCATCTACTCATCTCAAGAAAACACGTGACTCACAAAACCTTGTTCTTTCTTAAACCCACCATATCTTTCTCTTATAACCCATCTCTTATCTCTCCTACCCTATTGACCACTATGCGATATACGTGTCCGAAGAACAGGCATACTATAGAAAGAGACTGGACGTGAGAGCTGTGTAGATTGGCGTAGTGGAGAGGGAGATTACCTTTTGACTGGAAAGAAGGTTTATTAGTACCATTATTTAAAGAGAGAACTGGGAGACTAAAGAATGTAGGAACCACTGAGATATCTGCTTGTCGACTTTAGTTTGAAAGAGTGGTGACAGTACTGAATGAGAAGTGAATAATAATGCAAGAACCACAGGGATATAAGCTTATCAATTTTAGAATGAAAGAATGAGGACAGAGAACTGAACGACAGGCGAAACTCCTTATGTTAAAAGCGAAGTGGTGTTTATCAAATGTTTGCGGGATGTGACGGGGCATAAATGAGTATTAAATTGTATAAAATTTGCTTGTAACATTAATGATTTTGAATGATACGATGATACTAGAGACAGGCATGGTTGATGGTACTCGGAGAACATAGAGTGCAAACTGGGCTACTCAGAACCATAGAGATTAAAAATATAATCGTCTGGAGCTAGAAACATTAATGATGTAAATGCAGCTGTGAGGATGGCTGGTTCATTGGTACACTGACATAAGGCCACCTTTGGATAAAGCTAAGTCGACGACCATTCATCTCAGTTCCTCTTCAGTCCGATCCAGCAACCAGTTAATGAGTTCTGAATCCTTTAAGGTAATTTAGTCACATACAAACCCCTTATATCTATTGTATACCTTTCCTATTAGTCCTTGTCTGAATTGGCAAATGACCTTTTGCAATTTTTACCATAAATAATTACCCTCTCTATCAGTAAAAATCAGAATTAGTTTTTTTTTTTTTTTTCCACTGTCTTCACGTTACTGTTTACTCTTATTTGGCTGTGGAGCGCATTTTTTTTTTTTTTAAAGTTCGTAGCTTTATTAACTACAGGCACCACAAGGCGCCGCTGGACACAATGGTGGTGTTACCAGTGCTGTACGTGGCAGGTACAGATTATAATTGACAAATATGTCATTGTACATGTGTTCAATAGGCATAACGCCTCACTAGCTAACTAAGCTAATTATACAATTGGTAATAATTGCTGTGAATGTTTCATATGATATTCGGCTATTAAAATAATAACGAAATAATAATAATAATAATAATAATAATAATAATAATAATAATAATAATAATAAAAACATAGCACTAATAACTAATAATAATAATAATAATAATAATAATAAATAATTATCACTACAGCATCATCGTCATTATAATGTACAACTACAATAACAATATTATATTGTTATTAGAGTGTTTTGGCGTATCATAGTGTTGTACAGTATGTGTTGTGTGTAGGTTAGCGTGGTGGTGGGTGAAGAGCCACCTGTTCCATGGTAGCTTTATTAACCCCTTCAGTCCGATTATAATAATTGTAAATTTTTGCCACTAACATTATCATTTGCTACTTTAGAGTGATGCATGATAGCAATCGGGTTCAGCTATTTCCGAAGGTGAATACAGTGGTCACGAATGAGTAAAATAAGCAAAAATAAATGTACAAATAAATGGTCGTCAGATTGCATGGTATAGGAAAGAAGTATAAGCACATGATCTTACAGGCAATATCAACTCAGCAATATGACACCAAGTACATTCACATTAGGTCAAACCATTTCATATTCAGGCAACGTTTATGAACTGGTATCTTACCCAGACTGGATATTTTAGATCCACTCAGTTCCCATTATGTCAGATCAGAAGTAATTATGTTAGTTAAAGTCTAGTTAGGTCAGTTTTGGTCAAGTCAGTTAAACTCCAGTTAGGTCACATAATGTCCAGTTAGGTCAGTTAAGGTTGACTGAAGTCACGTAAGATCCAGTTAGATCACATAAGGTACAGTTAAGTCAGTTAAGGGTAAATGAATAAGTTAAGGTCCAGTTAGGCCACTTTAGGCTCAGTTAGGCCAGCCTAGGTTCAGTTAAGGTCCTGTTAGGATACTTAAGACCAGTTAGGTCACGTAAGGTCCAGTTAGGTCAGCTAAGGTCCAGTTTTTTTAATGCAGGGAAGAAGAAGCCAAAAGGCCAGAAACCAGCAAGATTGTGCCTTCCAAGAAAAAGTAAATATGAAACAACTAACAGACACTCAAGTACAACATCTGCTCATTTGGAGATTCCTGGACACACTGCGTTTAAAAGACTGGAGATCATAGGCAGTAGGAAATACAGACAGAGAAAGATGGTTCCAGAGTTGACCTCTTCCATACATGAAGGACTGGGAGTAACGGTTAACTCAGGCATTAGAGAGCTTGGCAAAAAAAGGACGAGAGATTGCTGCTGGACGGATGCTACGCTCCGTAGTAGTGGTGAAGGGGTGCAAGGAGACAGTTCAGAGGATCAGTGACCATTGATATAGCGAAAGAAAACAGATAAAGATGAAACAATGCAGCGAAAAGACAGAGGACGAAGGAGGCCTGTAAGAGGAGGGGGTAAATGAAACGAAAAGCCTTTGACTCCACCTTGAGAAGTCGTGTCTGTGGGGAGCCTCCCCGCATATGAAAGTTGTTCTCTACACAGGGAGAATAAACCCCTGTATAAAGTCAATAATTATGCAAAGGTAAAGAAGGCACGGAGTTGGCTTAGCACAACTAATCACTTGGAACCAGGTTTTAGAAGAGAGGTAATATAATCTTTCCAAGATAAATTCCGAGAGAATGATGCCCCAAGTATGTTCGAAGATGGTGCAGGATTTAATTGGTTATTGTTGAAAATTAGATGATACTTCCGTGGAAGATTCTGATTGGTTGATAGATGTAAGAAATGAGTTTTTGATGCCTTAAGGACAACAAGATTATGTTTGTCTTAATCAGAGATATAAGTCATGATCATATGAATGAATAGACTTAATGCTCAGCTTAGGTTATTGGTGAATAGAAGGAAGAGAGTTGGTGATAGGAAAGAACCCTGAGGAACACCACTATCGATAATAGTGGCCGTCTACAGCAGCGGCAACAGAACGACCAGAAGGGAAGCTAGAGATGAAGACAAAGATAGAAGGACAGAAACCGAAAGGGAGCAGTCTGAAAATTCAAGATTTATGCCAGACCCAACTGAAAGCCTTTGGGATGTCAGGTTCAATTGCAAAGCTTTCGCCAGAGTCCCGAAAAGAGAATAACCAGGAGTCTGAAAGGTAGAGAAGATGATCGCCAGTGGAGGGTCCCTGGCGGAACCCATACTGGCAATTAGAAAGATTATGACAGGAAACTTGCTCTATTTTTTTTTTATTGTTATTAAGAATGGACAAAAAAAAAAAGGACGTTGAAGCAAATTGACGATAGTTCGAGGGCTGGGAATCGTCACCTTTCTTTGAGACAGGCTGAATGAGAACAAACCTCCAGCAAGAAGGAAAGGTACAAATCGACAAAGGCTAAGAAGTTTACCTAGGCAGGGCGTAAGCACAGAAGCACAGATCTTGAGGACAACATGAGGGACGCCATTAGGCCCATGTGCCTTGTTAGTATTGGAGTCAATGATGGCAGTTCGGATACAGCAAGGTCATTTAAGGCCCATTCAGGGCAGTTCAGGTTCAGCTAGGTCAGTTAAGGTCCACTTTGGTCAATCAAGGTCCAGTTAGGTCAGATGAGGACCATACAATCCATTTCAGGTCCTTTGGTATTCAGTCTGGTCAACTAATGTCTACTTACTGTAGGTCAGTTCAGGAACCCCATTTATCAACTGTCTCAAGTTGTATTAAGACTGCCTGTATATATCCATACCATAACCTTTACAACAGTAAAGCTTTTCACGATTAAGGGACGAGCTGGCAAGCTCTCAACAAGCTTTATATTCAAGTTTGAATGTTGTTTGTGTACTAATAAAACTATGAATCATGTCACAGTCGGCGACCTTATTTATAAACTCTCCTAAACTTAAAATATGAATAAGGTAGGACTTATATGCTTACAGAAGAATAATACTTACAGGTACAAACACTGAATACTCAAATTAGGGCAAATATTAAAGTGCAAAATGTCGAAAGACAAAAGGGTTGGCGAAAATAATTCAGGTTTTATGAAAACCTGCTTCTCTTGCAGATTGGTTAGGAACATTTATAAATACCCCCCCCCCGTGCACACAAACCCGTCCATATCAATCCAGGTGCTGTCAGGCCAGATAATATCCAGTCACATCCTTGACATCCATTCTGACCCCCTCTTCCCCACTTCTGTGTGTGTGTGTGTGTGTGTGTGTGTGTGTGTGTGTGTGTGTTCTTTGTCTCTGTCATATCTGTCTGCCTCTCCCTTTCTCTCTCTCTCTCTCTCTCTCTCTCTCTCTCTCTCTCGTGTGTGTGTGTGTGTGTGTGTGTGTTCAACTCTGGCCTTAGAACTGAAAGCCTGTTCCATTAGGTCCATCAGTTATTTTACGTGACACATTCCTTCACTTGTTACAGCTTCAGCGCTAATACCCACCGTACATACCGTTTACATGCTATGTCTGTGTCATTCTAGACTAAGCTGACGCAATTGTCACCCACCATCTCATGTCACCACTTCATTGCTAATACACACCGTGCACACTGGATACATGCAATGGTTGCCTTAGTCAGGATGGGCTGTTGTCTGTCATGTCGGTGGGTAGTGTGGAAGATCAGTCAAGGTTGTTCTAATATAATCAGTCAAACTGTTCCTTGCTTTAATCCCGGATTAAATGCAGACTTTTGAACAGCAGGCGACTTCTCTAACCACTCAGCCATCGATTTCAGCCAGTCAGCAAACTTCAGAGCCAATTAGATTACCTCATGTTCAGCTAGGATACTTTTTCGATTTATTCACTGTCATTCAGACTCATTCAGGCTTCCCTTGACTTATTTTTTTTTTTAATTCACTCACTTTTTTTTAAGGTTCTTGCGGTACACTTTCATCTGAATAAAATCTAGTGTTAGCTGAAATAGATTAATAGAATTGTCCAGACCTTGAGAGTGTAAATATAATATTTACCACAGTAAAGGGTTAACATGTGTTCCTATGACCCAGGTATTGTACTGTGTTACTTCGTTCTTTTACCGTAGTTTTTATGAAATTCTGTCCAATGACTCATTCTTCACTTAGTTCGTACGATCTTCGCATCATTTGATTCAATTTAGGAAGGACCTTTATCTATCTGTCTATATACCTAGGCTGCCTCCCTCAAAGAAAGGGAGGTAGCCGAGACAGGACGACACACTCCCAATTTACTCATCCAAATACACACATTTATTCGTTTCTTAGCCTTAGGACCTTTATGACGGAGAATATTAATACAGACAAGCCTTAACACTAACAGTTTTCAAAGTCGTTCCTTAGCTGCACAAAATCATATGATGGTGGAAGAATAAATAAAAACAAAACCATCATTGAAGTGAAGTGGTAAATTCAAATCCCTCTCCTATTTTACTGGATTTTTGTCTTCCCCCTCTCACTTTTCCTTCCACTAAATTCTCCCGACTGCAATTCTCTGTGTGTGTGTGTGTGTGTGTGTGTGTGTGTGTGTGTGTGTGTGTTTCCTTCTGTTTCTGTTTCCCTCTCTTCCCTATAATTTACTACCTTCTTTCTCTAGTTCCATTGAAAATCATATATCACTAACAATTTCCTTGCTAATTTAACCCCTTCAGTAAGGTGACGTTTTAAATACATTCTTTCTACATACAGGAGGTTTCGTTGTACCTTACGAGCCAGACTTCTCACACTAGACGTAATGAACAGACCAATCATTAATGGCCATGTGGAGAGGATGGTGAATGAGGGACTAACGAGGAGAGTGTATATGGGTGAGGTGGATGGGGGGAAAGGGAGAAGGGAGACCGAGGATGAGATGGAGGGATGGAGTGGAGAGGTATATGAGAGAGGGGTGTGTGAGCTGGAGGGAGGGAAGCGTAATGGCAGGGGACCGGGAGGAAATGAGGCGATTTGTTAGAGGCCATCTCTTACGGGATTAGGGCGCCTGGCAATAGATAGATAGAATAACACTCACTCTCTCTTGACTCACTCTGTGCTGAAATAGCATCATCTGGCGCCAGCTGGAAGAAAATCTTTTACTAGTCGTGTCTTGGCAAAGGAAAGTTAACATTTTTGTGCTCTGGGCCTCTCCTAAGCTAAATCAAATCCAACAATTTTGATAAAAATAAAGCAGAAAAAGGCTTCATCAATTGAAAAAGTTAGCTGCCTTCACTACTAATCCCATATTTCTCTCTCCCTCCATTACATTTTTTCCTATTATTTTCTCGCCTAATTGTCGTTATCACTTTTACATTCTCTTCCTCATCAACTTTCACAGTCTTTTTCCATCAGTCTCGATATACGAGTAGCTCTCCCACCTAAACTAAGCGGAGATTTTCGTAACATTTCTCATTATTTCATTCAGCTCAGTGGCAGAATAAGAAATGCTAAGGACTATCAAGGCACATCCTATCAACACATTTCATTCTTTAGTAGCAGCATAATCTAGAGAATTTTTTGTTACAGCCCGAACTATCAAGGCGAAGTGTAAATTTTGGGCCAAATTAACTCACTCCTAGCAGGAACAAATTAAGTACTCTCTTTTAACTAATGGCCGACGATTTCATTCAGCCAAAAGTGAAATACTGAAGGCTACAGTAACCCATTATTGATTTGGAAGACTCAAGTATTTTATTGCAGTTAATGGCAGGCGATTTTATTCAGATGGAAATTAGTTATAAGAGGATGAAACTATGGAGACGGACAGAGCATAGCGTCTCCTACTGTATTCATTCGTCCCCTCTATTCATAATTGCCTCTCCTCTATTCTCCACAATTATTCCTCTTCCCAATATTGCTGTTTCTCCCCTGCTTATTGCGTTCCTCGTGTTCAGTTTTATTTTCTCGTTTCCTTTATCCACCACCTCTCAGATCTTATTCACATGTCCTTACTATATATGTCTGTTTTCCCTTTGTTTTCGCTTTTTTTTTTTTTTTTTAATCCACTATCTTTGACATTCAACTGTGTTTCTCACATATTATCCATATCATTCCTCCTTCTTTTTCCCCTGACTTGCCTCGTAAATTATGGTCTTCAGATTTTCTTCCTTTTTTGAAGTTCAGTCGCTCATCTCTACCACACTGTTTTTTTTTTTTTAATTCCTTACGTTATGTAAGGAAGAGTAAAATTATGGTCTTCGAGAGAAATGAAGTCAGTGAATGTACAGTGAGGCTGAATGAGGAGGAAATGGAAAATATGAGTGTGTTTAAGTACGTGGGTAGTGTGAGGAGTACGGATGGAAGTTTAGAGGGAGAAGTGCTTGAAAGAGTACCGTACAACAAGGAAAAAAGGTTGCTGGTTCCTTGAAAGCAGTGATAAGAAACAGAGAAGTGAGCATGCAAGTGAAGAAGTTACTGCATGACTACTATGATACCAACTTTAACGTATGGAAGTGAAGCTTGGACCTTGTTGGAGGGACACAAGTCAAGAGTGAGAGCAGTGGAAATAAGTTATTTGAGAGGAGCCTGTGGAGTCACATGGAGAGACAGACAAATGAGAAAGTAAATGAGCGTTTTGGTGTGAATGTGAATCATTGAGGTGGTTTGGCCATGTGGAGAGGATGGAGAGCGGGAGACTGACGAGGAGAGTGTATGCGAGTGAGGTGTAGGGGAGGAGAGGGAGGGGGAGGCCAAGGATGTGATGGAGGGATGGAGTGGAAAGGTATATGAGAGAGGAGGATGTGACCTGGCAGCAGGGTAGTGAAATGGCGGGGGACAGGGCGACATGGAGTCAATTTGTTTGTGGCCACTCCTTGAGGGATTAAGGCGTCTGGCAATAAATGGATAGATAGATTGACAGATTTTACCCCATACTTACCCTCTTACAAACTTCCATTCATCTTTTCATTATTCCATTCTTCATTATTCTTGTTTCTGTCTTTACTTTCCCAGTTTTCATTTTTTTTTTTTTTTTTTTTCATAAATCCACCCCTTGCTTTTCTCCTACTATCAACCTTTTCAGTTACCTGTGCTCCACTTTTTTTTTTCTCTCTAGTCATATGGCTTAGTATTGTTGATTGTCTTCCCTTCTCCATTTTCAGTCATCATTCTTCGTCATTAGCGTTGCCATTCCTTTTAGTTCCTTCTGTACTGAATCTCTTGGCATACGGAGGAATAATATGGTTAGAAACCCGATTTATAAATGGCTTAAGAGGCTTCTTAAGGCCTCTTCTTTAGCGATTTATTTATTATCATTTGTAATCTATCTGCTTCTAGTATTGACATAGCTAATACCAGCAACATGTAATCGGATACTGAAGTGTAATATACAGAACTGCTGATAAGGAGGAGGTATTACGTGACTTTCAGAGCCATTTCCACGTAAAATGTGCTCATTTTGCTCATATTCTCAC
Source organism: Coenobita brevimanus (assembly GCF_032717465.1). Taxonomy (NCBI): domain Eukaryota; kingdom Metazoa; phylum Arthropoda; class Malacostraca; order Decapoda; family Coenobitidae; genus Coenobita; species Coenobita brevimanus. The sequence goes on along the minus strand of NC_137021.1, from coordinate 36,781,760 downwards.
TTGCTTAGGCGGCTCTCTAGTACCCCTTCCTATCCGATTTAGTTTCTTTTATACCTCGTCACTCTCTTGTATGCCAATTATGTCTTTTTAATCTTTGGTTTGTATAAACCCAATTTGTAATCTTATCAATTTTATCTACTGTATGTTAACGCTCAACGATTTTTGTTCTGTAAAGCAAAGTCCTGGCCGTGAGAGAGAGAAACGAGACAGCTCTTCATCCTTTACATGTGAGGGATTTATATCAACTGAATGAAACCGTTTGTGGGTCGCCTCAGTAAAAACAAATTTACTTCTGTTGTCTATGAAAGGGATCTAGGAGGCGCTAAGGAAGAGGTGCCGGGGAGCTTTCTTAACCCATGACTATTAATACGGGCATTTGTGTCATGTTACCAGTGGATTCCTTGTCATACATTGCAGCCCATGCGCTCTCTCTCTCTCTCTCTCTCTCTCTCTCTCTCTCTCTCTCTCTCTCACTGCCCAAGCCACTTTTGTTTGTGCTATTTCACATATGCATTACAGCATTACATGAAAGACAAAATATAGAGATCTTTAGCGTCTTCAGTCTAGTAAGGCATTTCTGTATCAAATTTTATCTTCTCACGATTTTATTTCTTTAACTTACGGGAGACACCTCTATTTAGACATAGCTCTAGCCTTTATTATTCCTTTGAGTTCAGAAGATCTTTATTATATTGAATAAAATAGTCTGGAGGCAGCAAGAACAATTTGCAAAAATACATATCCGGACTAAAAGGGTTAGGAAACAAGATCCTACCTCTCTCTCAGCAGCCCTTCACGCATCACATATTTTATGCTCGATCTGAGTACTCACACCGACTTGGGTTGAGCAGTTCTACACACAAATGCTCTCTCTCTCTCTCTCTCTCTCTCTCTCTCTCTCTCTCTCTCTCTCTCACGATGATTATTGTAATGGCCCAACACACTGTATAACAAGATTCAAGGCACCCCTTCCCAGCAATCCCCTACTCCCCACTTCATCCCCTCTCTCCTCGGGGCTCTTCACAGTTGTAGTCATGTCTCAGGAACCGGGACACCTTTGGCTGAATAACTTTATAGACCCAACAGGCTCACGGTAAAGACCCAGCCTGTTGAATTCAGAGTTCATGGTTCCCTTCTCGCCCCCAGCCCTACATATCACAACATTTCTCTGTATGTTTATATATCTATAAGTCTATCTATCTATAGCCAGAAGCCTTAATTCCATAAGGAGTGGCAACAAACAAATCGCCTTCATGCTGCCCTGTCCTCTGCTATTTGGCTGCCCTCCCTCCAACTTTCATCCTCCATCTCATATTTCTCCACTCTTTCCCTCCATCTCATCTTTGGTCTCCCTCTCCCCCTTTCCCTTCTACCCCGCTCACCTACACTCCTCTAATCAGTCTCTCACTACAAGCTTGTGCAGGCCACATTTCAGCAGCCTGACTACCCTTGTTCATGATGCCTTCCACACTCAACCACAAAGCTCATACTATAAACTTTAGATTTCATTTCGGTGTACTATAAGATCAAATGGTCATCCAGGGAACTATTGGCGCTGGACCGTTGGTAAATAGACTGCATCTAGATTGCATGACTGGGAGACTTAATTCTACTTTCTTTTTCTTTCCTTTTTAAAAATATCCTAGTATCATCTACAAATTTCCAGTCACCTCTTCCTATTACTCGTTTGACCATTCCTGTTTTAGTCTTCTTTATCCCTACTAAGTTTCAGTCTGACTTGGCAGGCAGTATCTCCTTCCCTCCCATTTTTTACCTCGTATCACTGTCTTGATCGATCCTGTTCATTCTTTGAAATTTGATTTAGAAGTGACGTCGCTCTTTTTCTCACTTCCTTTCCAGATCCAACTCATTATCAACTGCTTCAATGTCTGCTTCTTTCTTTCTTTTCATTTTTTTTTTTTAATTCTCTGTATCTCTAGTTTTCGTATTTGCTTCATCTGCTCCCTTCTATTGTCAAGTCTCATCCTTCTCGCTCTGTCGCCCATCCTTGCCTCGCATACTCGTTAGCCATAATTTTCTTCACCCTCCATCACCACCACTAGCCAAAAGGAGGCTGAAGTCAGAGTTTTACACCGCATGCAGACTTACTTTCCAGTGTTAACCCCCTCAGTCCCACAACATACCTTTTATTCTACTCATGAAACTTTCGGATGATTTATTTTTTTATGCTGGAACCTTTCAGAGAGCGATCATGCTCGTCAGTCGTTCACTAAAGTTTTTCGGACGTGAAGTACTTCGCTTCAGCAGCGAATCCCCGTATCACGGCCCTAATGGTCCCGTATCTGTCTAGTACTTGTGTATTGTTTTCAGAGTAGCAAGAAAAATCTAGTCGTGACGGGGTTCATGGAGGCTTTCTAACCTCGTCACTACATGTAGGCCAAGTCTACCCAGTGTTGAACAAAATCATCTGGAGTTTGCAAAAATAAAGTATAGATGCTGCCTTTCGCTGAAGGGCTTTAGATGGTGCTTCGTAGTTTTGATACATTGAACGAGGAACGGTTAATAATGACATTGCTAAACGTAATATTGTACGGTAATCTATAAGGCTCGAAAAAACAGCAGAAAATCTTCTTTTGCTCTGATATCCTGGTTACATTGGGAACCCATAGTGCAGTGGTAGCACATTCAGCTCGTTAATCAATGACCCCGAGTTCTAGTCCCGGTCCGGTCAGGTTCTTGGACTAAGTTTGTTCCCCACTGGTCACTGTTCGTCCAGCAGTGCAGTTGGGAATCTGAATGTAGCATCGACCACTCCAGATAGTACGTAAGGGAAGGCTGGGGGTGCACAGCATAGGGCTCTGCCCTGGTGGAGGTGGCAGCCATCAGGGGGTCTTCAGAGAAGATTATGCTGCCGGTTGATCAATTGTTCCGGTGGTGCCAGTGGACCAATGCACCCTTTCCCTGTTAGGAAGAGAATCCAGGGGAGTAAAACCAATGCCTCAGCTATTCTTATGAGTCAAGGAAACGAAGAAATGGCCCACAGTCCCCGGCAGCCTTTAAATAGGCAGAGGGTGCGAAGAATACCCGGGCTCAACAAAATGAAACGCTGAAGCAAGATATAAGGTTGGCTACAGTGAACATTGGAACACTGGTGGGAAGAGGCAGAGAGGTGGTGGAGGTGTTTAGAAGAAGGAGAGTGGACATCTGTTGCATGTTTGGTGAAGATGAGAGATACAAGCTCTAGTGGAGTGGAGGTGAAGTAGGTGCAAACGGAGTTGGTATCATGGTCAAGGAAGAACTTGTTGAGGATGTAACAGAGGTTGTGAGAACGGATGACAGAATCATGAAGATCATGGTGGTATGGGTCAAAAAAGTAACACACGTTTCCTCAGTTTACGCTTCCCGACAGGGAAGACCAGAGGAGGAAAAACGTATATTTCTGGAAAAGCTGTCTGATTGTTTGATGGAGGTACCGGAGTCCGACATACTTATAGTGTCGGGAGACATGAACAGCCATGTAGGGGCAAAGAGAGCAGGTTTGAGGATGTTGTGGGTGAATATGGATTTGGCGTAAGAAACCCGGAAGGAGAGGAGATGCCAAGGTTATGCCAGAAGTACAATATGAGAGTGGTGAACACCTGTTTCAAAAAGAGGAGAGAGCATCTCATTATATTTAAGAGTGGCGAGATGAAATCACAGACTGATTGCATCATGCACAAAAAGTGCCACGAAGTGGTGAAGGATTGTAGGGTTATACCAGAGAAGGAATGCCTTACTCAGCATAAGCTTGTCTGTGTTGACATGAGAGTAAAAATGAAAACGAATATGAGAAAGAAGAGGGAGAAGAGGATTAAAGTGTGGAAGGTAATGGAACAAAATACAAGAGTATTTGAACAAAATCTTGCTGAAAGATTGGATCAGGAATATCACAGTTAGGACGAAGTGAGAAATACAATAATGGACGTTGCAAAGGAAGTGTGTGGAGTGAAAGATGGAGGAAGACAGGAGGGGGAGACCTGGTTTTGGAATGAGGAGGTGCAAGAGGCTGTAAAAGAGAAAATGGAGATGTTTAAAAGATGGCAGAGATACAAAACAGAAGAAAGTAAAAGAAGTTACAGAGAAAAGGCAAACCAAACCAAGACCGCAGTGGCAGCAGCAAGAGCACAAGCATGGCAGGAGTGGAGTGAGAGTCCGAATAGCGAAGAGGGAGTGAGAAGCACGTTCAGAACTGCAAAGCAAATGAGGAGAGAAGGAAAGGATATCAGTGGAACAAAATTCATAATAGACAAAAATGGAAACAATATGGTGAAGGAGGAAGAAATTATGCAAAGGTGGAGGAGGTATTTCCATCAGTTTTTTTATGAGGAGAATGAATATCAGCTTGAGGAGGACCAAGAAGTTCAAGGACCGTTAATGGAGGTTACAGAAGAAGAGATCCAGAAGGCATTAAAAGGAAAGAAGGGAGGCAGGGCTCCAGGCCCATCTGGAGTCACCAGTGAACTATTGAGGGGAGCTGGAGAAACAGGAGAGAAAGAGTTGTTGAAGATGTTTAGAAAGATAGTAGAGGAAGGTACAGTGCCGGAACAGTGGGGGGAAAGCTACTCCATCCCCATCTATAAAGGAAAAGGAGATGCGCAGAAATGTGAGAACTATAGAGGAGTGAGGCTATTGGAGCATAGTATGAAAGTCTGGGAGAAGATCTTGGAGGCAAGGTTGAGGGAGATCGGAAAGATTGACGAGAACCAGTTTGGATTTCAGCCGGGCAAGTCAACACTGGATGCCATTTTCATCATGAGACAATTACAGGAGAAGTATGAGAGAAGAAGGAGTTGTTTCACATATTTGTGGACCTGGAAAAGGCTTTCGACAATATACCAAGGAGGGTGATTGCATGGACACTGAGGAGGAAGATGGTGCCCGAGCGACTGGTGGCACTGGTGATGGCTCTGTATACAGATTCAAGGTCGAGGGTGACGGCAATTGCAGGAACGCCGGAGGAGTTTGGGATCGGAGATGGAGTTCACCAAAGATCGGCGTTAAGCCCCCTTTTGTTTGTGCTAATGATGCGGGAGGTGACGAGAGATGTGGTAGGTGATAGCATATCGCAGCTGGTTTATGTGGATGACCTGGTGTTGACGGCGGAGTCAGAGGTGAGGGTTGTGGAGGTGTTTGAGGCCTGGAAATGAGACATTGAAACAAGAGGACTGAAGGTCAACAGATCAAAGACAAAGTTGGCAGTAGGTAGGGAGCCAGCAGTGAGATCGCAGAGAGGAAGGTATCCATGCGGAGTGTGTGGAGGGGCAGTAGGTGTAAACTCTGTGTGGTGTTCAGGTTGCTCAGAGTGGTGCCATGGCAGATGCTCTGGACTCAGGAATGTAAGGAGAGCTGGAGGGAACTTCAGGTGACCAGCATGTGTTTAAGGGCCAGTAGTGAGACCCCAGGAGGTAACAGTGGAGGGTGGTGTGTTGGAGGTGGTAGACAAGTTCTGCTATCTTGGTGACACACATGAGTTGTAAGGGCGGAGCACAGACAGCAGTGAGGACCAGGATCACAAGCGCCTGGAGAAAGTGGAGAGAGTTGGCAAGTTTGTTAGTGAACCAGGAGATACCGCTGGTTCACCTTGCAAGGATCTTCTGCGCCTGCATCAGACCTGTGTTGCTGTATGCTGCAGAGATATGGGCACTGACAACAAATTCGGAGAGACTCCTGTCGACTTGTGATCACAGGATGGTGAGGTATATGGCAAGAGTTAAGTGGAGAGACAGTGTGTCAAATGAGCTGGTGAGAAGGTGTGGAGTGGAGAGCATAGAGGATAGGATTCGGAGAATGAGACCGAGATGGTTTGGTCATGTGCGCAGAAGAGAGCAAGTTAACATTTTGAGAAGGTCCATGGAGCTGGAAGTAGAAGGAAAAAGATCAGTGGGAAAACCAAAGAGAACTTGGAGGCAAGTGGTTACGGAAGATATGAGACGTTTAAATATGAGAAGAAGACGCGGAAGACAAAGATAGATGGAGACGACTCATATCACGTCCAATCCCGGCACTGGGAAGAGAAGGACGCTAAACGAAGATGATGATGATGTCTTTGTTAACGATCCCCGTGTAGTTAACAGCCATTAATCTTAAAAATTCTTCTTCTCAGGCTACAATCGCCCCATCAGTTAATGTTGGGGTACTGGGTGAGCAAAAGTATTGGTTATGACTGTACACATTCCCCTTTGCATCAGTCCCTGACGAATATCTGAAAGTGAATGCAGAAAAGAGTACAGTTATGGTCATAGTGAGGAATGAAGCCACATAATGAATAGTGAGGTTCAATGTACAGGAACTGTAAAACCTGAATATCTTTATATACAGTATTTATGTACTGTGATGAAAAAGGATGAAGGGATAAAGGACGAAATATAAGATGGAGCAGGGCGGGGAAGGAAGATGATAGGTATATGTTGGGCAATGACATGGAGCAGGGAAATGAGCATGAAAGTAAAAAGGCGTTGCTCATAAGTTCTATGATCCTCATTTTAAAGTATGACATTGAAGTTTGGACTCCCTTATGGGGACATGAGTGAAGAGTGAGAGCAGTGGAAATGAGTTAACTGAAAGGGGATGTGGAATTACGTGGAGAGACAGGCAGAAAAATATGAATTTTAAGAATGGGTGTGGTGTTGTCGGGCATGTGCTGGAAAATACTAGAAAAAAATACCTGGAAATGGTAAGGACATATGGAGAATGGAAGATTGACTAGGAGAGTGTAAGTGTGTAAAGTTAATGGGAAGAGGGAGAGGGGAAGATATAGTATGGAACAGAGGAATGGTGTGGAAAGATATATGAGTGTGAATGTGGGAGATGGAGGGAGGGCAGCGTGATGGGAGAGGCCAAGGCGTTATGAGAGCAATTAATTTGTGGCTATCTCTTCCAAGGTTAGGTCATCTCACTGTAGATAAATGGATCAGTATTTACATCCATTCTCTCCATAGCCGTGTTCTCTCTCTCTCTCTCTCTCTCTCTCTCTCTATCTATCTATCTATCTATCTGTCTGTCTGTCTCCAGTGCACTTCCACCTCACATATTTCCGCAATACAATCTCAGTTTCCCTTTCGCGCCAGTCGTCTATCCATCCACTATATCTGAACGAATTTCGGTGCATCTGAAAACCATGCAATATATTATTTTCAGACAATTCCATCTTCACTCGATTACGGACCTTTGAGAACGAATCCTTTTTATATTTGGTTTCCCTTTTCTTTCAGTCGTTTTTCCTCCCCTGTAATTCTTGTGACCTAAAATTTATACAGAATTCTCGAAAGTGAAAACTCGATCCCATCTTTTACCTGCTGCGAAGCCGACAAGTCTTAATGGTACACCTGGGTATCATCTTATCTGTCTGTTTGTCTGTCTGTCTGTCTGTCTATCTGTCTGTCTGTCTGTCTGTCTATCTGTCTGTCTGTCTGTCTGTCTGTCTGTCTCTCTCTCTCTCTCTCTCTCTCTCTCTCTCTCTCTCTCCTTCAAGGAAATTTCGAATATCTGCTTTTGGAGAGCCGTGAGCGATATTCTTATGAAATACAAAATTGTTCATCTTGAAATTTTCAGTTGACGCACCATGTCTGCTGTTGTGTCATCTGGCACAGCTGACTATTCGGCGATTTTCAATTTCGGCTATATAGAGGCACCTCATCATCCTTCCCTCCTCTTTTCTACTCTGATGGTTCTGTAGCTATTTCTTCTACTGATAAAACAGATCTCTTCGCTCACACATTCTCCTCCAATTCCACCTTAGACGATTCCGGTGCTGTTCCCCCTTCACTTCCCCCCTCTGACTTCCTCATGGCTGACATTAAAATTTCTTCAGCTGTTGTATTTTCTGCCATCACAGGCCTCAATACTAACAAGGCATACCGGCCTGATAGAGTCCCTCCTGTTGTTCTCAGAACTGTGCTTCTGTGCTTAAACACTGCCTAGGCAAACTCTTTCATCTTTGTCTATTAACTTGTACCTTTCGTCCTTGCTGGAAGTTTGCTCTAATTCAGCCAGTCCCAAAGAAGGGTGACCATTCCCAACCCTCTAACTATCGTCCGATTGCTTTAACATCCTGTATCTCAAAAGTTTTCGAGTCAGTTCTTAATAGAAAAATTATAAAGCATCTTTCCTATCACAACCTTCTTTCTGATCGTCAGTATGGGTTCCGTCAGGGACGCTCCGCTGGTGATCTTCTCACCTACCTTTCAGAGTCCTGGTCATCCTTCTCTCTGGACTTTGGCGAAAGCTTTGCCATTGCACTTGACATCTCGAAGGCTTTCGATCGAGTCTGGCATAATCTTTAATTTTCAAACTGCCCTCTTACGGTTTCTATCCTTCTGTCTGTGCCTTCCTTTCTGGTTGTTCTATAGCTGCTGTTATAGACGGCCATCGTTGTTCTCCTAGATCTGTCAACAGTGGTGTTCCTCAGGGCTCTGTCCTATCACCAACTCTCTTCCTGTTATTCATCAGTGACCTTCTAAGCTGTACATCTAACCCTATCCACTCGTACGCTGATGGGTCCACCCTTCACCTTTGCATTCGGTTCCCGCAACGTCCATCTCAGCAGTTACTTCAACAAACAAGGGATGAGGCTATGGCACACCTAATGTCTGACTTGGCTCGTATCTCTGACTGAGGTAAACATAATCTTGTTGTTTTTAATGCATCAAAGACTCAGTTCTTACACCTATCAACCCTACAAAATCTTCCACAGGTGTCCTCATTAATGTTCTGTAATACTCAGTTTAATCCTGCATCATCCTTGAACATGCTTGGGGTTTCATTCACTCGAGACTTATCTTGGAAAGATCATATTACATCTCTTGTAAAATCTGCTTCCAAGAGATTAGGTGTGCTAAGTCGTCTCCGTTCCTTTTTTACCCCTGCACAGTTGTTGACTCTATACACGGGTTTTATCCGCCCCTGTGTGGAGTACAACTCGCATGTGTGGGGAGGTTCTCCACACACAGCTCTTCTCAATAGGGTGGAGTCAAAGGCTTTTCGTCTCATTAACTCTCCTCCTCTTACTGGCTCCCATCAACCTCTGTCACTTCGCCGCACTGTTGCATCTTTATCTCTTTTGTATCGCTATTTCAATGGTCATTGCTCCTCTGAACTATGTGCATGCATTCCTCCACCTCTACGACGGGCGCGTAGCACCTATTAGGCAGCAAACTCTCATCCATTTTCTGTCCAACTCTCTAATGCAAGAGTTAACCGTTACTCCCAGTCCTTCATTTATGCAACAAGTCAACTCTGGAACTGTCTCCCTCTCTCTGTATTTCCTGCTTCCTATGATCTCCAGTTTTTCAAACGCAGTGTGTCCAGGCATCTCGAAATGATCGGACCTTGAATTTGGCTCTCTCTTGTATTTTGTTCTTTTCTTGGAAGGAACAGTTTTTGCGGGCTCGTGGCCTTTGGTTCCTTCTTCCTAGCATAAAAAAAAAAACAAAAAAAACAGCGACTTTTTTTATGAAATACAAAGTTGTTCAGCTTGAAGGTTTGGGTTGAGTTGACACGTCAGCTGTTGCATCAGCTGATGCATCAATATTTTCGTCACAGGTCTATAAAGATAGTCTCTTCTTGTTTAAATTATGGATGTCCGTGGTAGTAGAATGGGATGCCTCCACGTGGTGGCAGTGATGTGACTGTGGATCCTCTGCCTGGTCAAACAAACGTCCCTAGCTCCTTTCCCATCCCCCAAAGGGAGGATGGTGAACTGCAGAACAAAGGTATCTTCAACCAGCAGTCCAAATGGTTCAAATTCGGCTGGGCCTGGGGTTGCAACTATTAACACTACAAGAATGACTATGGTTCTTAGATTTGATCAGCCTGCATCCTACAGTAGACCGTAAATGGAAGAACTTGATTTATTGTACCAACATTACATGCTTCATAAATTACTGCGTTCTCGGGTGTCTTTTCATATCTAAGTCCACTCACGTTGCATTATAAGGTCTTTGTCCCCAGCAGTTTGAGTTTGTGGACTGCTCGAAACTAATAATTTTTTCTTCTCTTTAAACCTTATTCATCTGCCACTGGATTTCGTCTGGATCATCATCATCATCATCATCATTACTCTAATCCTCTTTCTTACCAATATATGGGGTCGGGGGGATCCAGAGACAGGGACAGGAATGTAGAAAAGCTGAAGAAATATCAAAAGATTTTACACTAACCAGTTTAATAGTAAAAGTACGGTTAGGCTGGCTATATAAGGCAAGATAAGGTTAATGCATGTGTTAGTTGTAAGAGCTGAGACAGTAAAGATGGCCAGATTTATGTATTTTGGGTGGTAATAAAGGTTAGAGAACGATAGCTCTAACAATGCAAATCATGGCTGTGTAGCATTTTCTTCCTTATCAGCTTACCTGTATATGGCTGTGTGAGATGTGGGCCCGTAGATTTTCCATCAGGATTTCAGGTTGATCGTAAAGACTCTGTATTACTACTGGATGCTTTCTTGGGAGCCTTAAGGTTACACCCACGAAGTGTAGTTGATCTCTCACTCTCATACAGTCTTTTAGGCCACAGGTAGAGAGTTCCCTTTATGTGTGTTGCCCAGTGTCACCCCTACACTGTTTACAGATAGAACTGTCTCTCCAGCAGAATTTGCAAGAGGTCTACTGGTCTCAGCCTGACTCAGGAAGTCCACAGGTGCCTCAGTGCAAAACATCCGATTGCGTACTCGTACATTTCTCTTTCCCTCAGAGTGTAACAAATATCTCCCGATATGTTTTGCTGATACAGGGAATAATAGAAGACAATTTAGTAAGTAAAACAACATCTATATGTGAGTAATAAGAAAATTATATGCTAATATATTATACTAATAATATGAGTGTACTACTTACAGAGAACAATCTGATCATAAGTTCGTAGTAAGCAAGAAAGAACTGAAAAGGGGATTGGACAATTCAAATGGTCAAAGTGTTAGCTACTGAATAAAAAGGAATAAAAGTGAAGTAAGTGGAAAACAAAATGACGCCTGAATATGATGAAAAGAAAAAAAAAATAGATAGGCCTAAAAAATTATGGTACAGTTGTAAATGGGACATAAAACTTTAGGAAATTTGTGGAGAGCATTGCAGCGATTGTTTGCGTGTGATGACTAGATGCATGCCTGCTAGTACAGGGGTATCATATGGTAATAAAGAATTATATCTATAAACGGAAAGAGAATTGAATAAAAGGAAATTAGTAGTACTTGTATACAAGATAAAATGCTGCACGAAAAGTGAAACAGGAATAAGTGAGCACGAAAAGATGTAGGAAACAAATATCAAACAGGAAAATGAAGAAAAGAATAGAAGGAGACAGGGAAGTGGAAAAAATAACATCAAACAACGGTCGTGATGAATAAAAATGGCAGAGACAGATAATGGTGGCCGTATTAACGTTCTCAGATTCCAGTGTCTCACTCCCAGTTGATTATAGTCGTGTAGAATTGGATGCAATAAAATAAAAGACTTGTGCTACCTGTGAGAGGCTTAAATAAAGAATTATCTATCAAAGAAAAGAAAAATGAGGTAAAATAAGCAGTCAGGGTGCAAAAGGGAGAGATTAAAACACTGAGATAGGAGAAAGGGGAGGAAAATGAGAAAAGTAATCTTGAATGAATAAGAAATCTACATGCATAAAGAAAGTATAATTTAATGAAAATATTTAAGCAAAACGATAATGGGAAAATTATAGAAAGAAGAATCACAAATGCTAAGCAAGCAGAAGTTTGAACAGAAACAAAGAAAGTTATAGGGAAAAGAATAATGAAAAAAATGCAGGATGTTGAAAAAATAAATGAAGAAAACCAATGAAGTATGAATGGGAAGGAGAACAGGAAGAGAAGATAGGAAACTATTAAAAAGAGGGAAGTATAACTAGAGGAAGGGAGAAGAGTATCTGTATCTATATCAGTATCTATATCTATGTCTGTCTATATCTATCTGTCTATCTATCTATCTATCTGTCCGTCTATCTATCTGTCTATCTATCTATCTATCTATCTATCTATCTATCTGTCTGTCTGTCTGTGTGTCTGTCTGTCTGTCTGTCTGTCTCTCCTCTCTCTCTCTCTCTCTCTCTTTGTATATATACGAGAAGGAAAATTGGCTTGGCAAGAAATGTAGAAAACAAATCAATGTAAAACAACAATAGGAACTGTCTGTTTTTCCTCCAGTCTTTCAAACGCAGTGTGTCCAGGCATCTCGAAATGAATGGATCTTGAATTTGGCTCTCTATTGTCTAGTTTTTGTTTTTTCTTGGAGGGAGTAATTTGCAGGCCCCTGGCCTTTGGTTCCATCTTCCTAGTATAAAAAAAAAAAAAAAGTGGAATAAGAGAGAGTCGAAAATGATAGCGGTTAACTTAGAAGTATGGGTAAAGGAGAAAACAACAAGAGGATGACTGAGAATGAAAAATGAGGTCTTGTGAATAAGTGGAAGACGCTAATTAACAGCCAAACAGGATTTCGTAGGCAATCTGGAATAGGAGAAACAGGAAGAGGAGAATGACCAAAAGCGAGGAAGGAATGTACTTAGAGGAGCAGAAAAACAAGAAAGGTGATAGGAAAAAAAAAAGGAGGTAAAAATAAAATCAACGAAACGCGAATAAGCTAAAGAGGGGAAAAGGGAGAACCAAACTGGAAGAAAAAACCTAGATGGGGAAAAAATAAGGAAGATGTAAGTAAAAAGAGGGAACTCCCCCCAAAAATCAATGAAACAGGAAGAAGTGAACGAGGAGAAGAGAAAGAAAAACAAGAGTCGTGTAACCATTACCGAGGAAGAATTCACTTAGAAAAGTAGAAGGTACGGGACATGGGAGGGGAAAAAAAAAGAAAAAAAGACGAAACTAAAAACAAATATGGTCACTCAGTGGTGGGCATCACTACGACAGGTGCAACGTAATCTCCAACACATACTTCATAAAGGGTTAGGTTTTCTCATCACAGATTAGGGTTTCACAAAAAGTGTTTTCCGAATAAAAAATCTGTGATAACGATCCTGACCGGTCCCAACAGTTAACTGATTGTTCCCTGGGGCATGGGCTAACTACCCAGCGAATTTGGTCCAAATCTTTCTTTTTTTTGGGTAATCCTGCTAACAGACCAACAACAAACAAACAAACAGCAAACGGGTGAAAATATACTCATATTGTCGGAGAGATTGAAGCACGAATAGATGGAAAAGGAGAAGGATGAAAAACAAGAAGGGAAAATACCCAATAGTGATCAATTTGGTTAAAAGTAGTGAAAATCGTGCATATAGGAGATATAGCAGGAAACTGAAAACAAAATCATTGAAACAGGAAGAGGTGGAAGAGGAGTATGAGGAGGATGGTTAAGAGGGGAATAACCATTAATCAGGTTATTGTATTGAGATTAGAGGGAGTGAGGGACAGCGAGGTGATAAATGACAGGAATAAGGAATGATGCATGGAGCATCGACCAATGGGGAGAGTGGGAGGGAGGCAGTGGGGAAATTAAGGGAAAGGCAGTGGAGAGGAACAGGGGGAGAAGGGGATGGAGGAAGGGAGGAGGAAGATTGAAAAGAAGGAGGAGAAAGAAGAGCTGAAAAATGATAGGGAATAAAAAAAGGGAGGGAAAGGAAGTGTGGAATAATTTGATGGGAGAGGGAAAGAGCTGGAAAGGAAGAGCTAAAGAAAATGAAAGAGGCATAGAAGGAGGAAATGAAAAAGAAGGAGAGTGGAAGAGATGGCTGTGTGGAAATGAAAGAATGTGGAGGAAGGGAGGGACTGGAAGAAGGAAAAGGAAAGGAAGAGGAAACAAGGGTAAAGAAAAAGAGATATAAGGAAGAAGGAATGGAAAAGGAACAACACCGGAAAAGAAAATGAAAAGTACATATAATTATGGAATATTTGTGAAATGAATAATATGGACAAAAAATGTAAGGGAAGAAAAGATGACGAGGGAGGAGTGGCGCTGGGTATAATGAAGGAAAAGAAGAAGAAAAGGCAAATGTTATGAGAAGGAAAAAAGGAAGGAGGATGGGAGAGAACAACAAAATGAGAAGCAGGTAAAAGAGTAAAGTAAAAGAACAGAGTAAGTATGAAGAAGATGACAACAGGAGAGCAGACACGAAAAGACTGGAGAGAGGAGAGATCAGATGTGTGTAGGGAAATAGGTTTAAGAATAATAAAAACATTTAAGAGACAGATAGACAGACAGACTGGCTGACTGACTGACTGACGTGTCTGACTGACTGACAGTCAGACATGTCTGACTGACTGACAGTCAGACATGTCTGACTGACTGATTGACAGAGACAGAAAGACAGACAGAAATGAAAGAAAAGCCTTCGGGAGCCAAATTCGCTCGCCAGAATATGCCGCTGGCCAAGTCCAAGACTTTGGCCGTATCTTGATATCCTGAAGGTTTCATGTTGATAGCTCAGCCAGATAATGAGACAGAATGGTGCTAAAGGCGGGTGATAAAAACTAAATGATCTTTGGCTGACATTTTGGTGACCCTGACCTTGACCTCAAGCGCCCATTTTCGAACTTGTCCAAGATTTTGGCCTTATCTTGAAACTCTGAAGGTTTCATGTTGATAGCTCAAGCCGTTCATGAGATATAATGGGAACAGACACACACACACACACACACACACACACACACACACACACACACACACGCACACAGAAAGAGAGAGAGAGAGAGAGAGAGAGAGAGAGAGAGAGAGAGAGGCGGGCAAAAATATTATCGTTCCGCCTTGTAACATCAACATACAAAGAGAAAGACAAGAAGACAGCCACGAAGACAAAGGGACAAAGCGAAACACACAGAGGCAGACAAACATATAGGCAAATAAACAGAAAGACCAGGGAAAACAAATGATCTCTCACACAGCAGTAACAAGGAAGGTTGCAATTACTCTTGAAGGGAAAAAATGATATACAACAGTGAGTACCAGTGTCCTAGTGTGCCATGTTCCTTAATAGTGGGGTTAATTGACATCCAAAAATAATGAAAGATTGATCGAGGAAGACAGAGAAAGGGAGTAATGAAAGGGAAAGAGGAAACGAGACGAGGATAAATGAGAAAGAGCGAGGCCTGATGACAAGGAGCGAGGGCGAAGCTGATGAAAAGGAGGGGATGAAGAATTATGAACTGGGAAGCAAAAACGAGGAGACGGGATGAGGAATGAACGGAGAGGAGGATAACAGGTGAATATAGAAGGCAGAAGGAAGAAACGATTAATTTCTGAGAGAGAGAGAGGGGGGGGGGGATTATACATGATAAACGCTAGTGAATAGTGGAAAAGGTGGCTTTAGCAGAAACTGCCTTACAGATTTTTTTTTTTTTTTTAAGCTACAGACCAGTTACAAATACTCGTATATCTCATTTATCCCCATAAACGCTTAATCACAGTCATTGATGTAGTAAAACTGACTTCCAAACAATTTAGATTAAGGTCTTCACACAAAGTAATTTCCGAGTTCTTTTAGCGCAAGGATTTTATTTATGTTTTTCGCTTTCCAATTCCTAAGGACTTTATTCCGCTACTTGAAGGCTTTCCAAGTACCGTAAAATCATGTAGCGGCAATTTGAGAATATGAAAAATGTGTTGTGTTATAATTGTCAGTGCCCTGCTCATTACAAGGAATGTAAGGAAACCTACTGGTTACATAAAGAAGCAAATGGCCGTAGTGCATAAACCCTCTCTCTCTCTCTCTCTCTCTCTCTCTCTCTCTCTCTCTCTCTCTCTCTTCCACCGAGCAGTACAATATCCTTACTCCACTTAGGCGTGGTCGGATGTAATTAATCTTCGGCGAAGAAAACAGAACTTTTAATCATTCCTGCGCAGCAAGATGGTATCATTTTCGGTAACGAGCCCTGTACCTTTGCGTTAGACTCAGGCTGTGTGTGTGTGTGTGTGTGTGTGTGTGTGTGTGTGTGTGTGTGTGTGTGTGTGTGTGTGTGTGTGTACTTTAAAAGGAAGGCAGACAAACCTTTGATATCTCAGTACATGTTGCACACTAGACACTAATGTATAATGTGATATTTAGGGAGCGAAACCCCTCTTATGATGCTTGGGGAATCAGCTCCCCTTCCAAAATAAAAACGATCAGAAATAGGGGGAAATGAGCATATGGATTTCGATTAAACTTTTCAGGTTAGGTCATCTGGTTCCTTAATAATGTCGTCCACTATAATTATACAGCTTTCCAGCATTATATTTAGAGGGGGGGGGTGCCCCTTTCAAAAAAAAAAAAAAATCAGAAATAGTGATAAGAGGGCAGTTATAGCTTTGACACCTTATTAAAAGTTGTACAGTGGAATTTCATCCATAATACAATGCATGGGGAGCGTGATCCCACCCAGTGATTCTTGGGGTAAACCCCCTCGACCCCACCCCCAATCGAAGAAAAAAAACTACAGTGTCTGGAATAGGAAAATAATTTGAATAAAACTTCCCCAGGCGAGTTCGTCTGGTTACTCCAAAGGTCTTCCACTATATACAGTTTTCCAACCCTGATTATGAGGGGTGCCAGCCCCTGTAATCAAATTTAACATTCTTAGAAATAGCGAAAGTAGGCCAGATATGGCTTTGATATAATACATGTTAAACGATGACTCTCATTCGTAGTGCGTTATTTAAGGACTGTGACCCTGTTAATAAATCTTGGGGGTCAGTCCCCCTCCCAAAAATATGTGATCATAAACAGGAAATTGCGAGCATATGGATTTCAAAGAAATTGGCATACATATAGCAGAACGGATATTCAGTTTGAAAGATTCCTCTGAATGCATAGTAAAAAATTGAACATTTACTTTATTTTATTCTAGTGCATCGGGTCATGCATTTTTTCCCCAGTTAACGCCACAAGATTTAATACTGTTCAGATGAAGCCACCGCATCCAGTGGGTTGAATAAATGCGGATATCAAATTTCCTCCTTTCCTGTGGCATAATCGCTTGCAATAAATATGAGAACATAAATATCTATGTTCGCACTTTTGGCTATGTTGTAAAAGAACAGGTGTTTTACACTGATGTGTACTGTTCTTAAAACTATAATAATAATAATAATAATAATAATAATAATAATAAGTTAATTTTTTAGTATCTAGCCAAAATAAGGACGCTTCGCCATTGCTATTTATGACACTGGTTATCTTTCTAAGCATGGGTACACTGTACATTTGTCTCAGAAACTGGCTATCTGTATGGCAAACTGCAGCCATGTTCATTTCAGATAATGAGATAATAAGAGGGAACACAGCTATATTTACAGCTTTTGTAATTTTCTCTAAAACGTGTTACAAAGGAGTCGCTGAGCAGATTTGAATACTGTACATTCCACCAGGCTGAATGGCAAAATATTCAGCCAAAATTTTCAACAAAGTTATTTATCACAAGATTTTCAAACAAATAGCTGTATCTCACTTACCTTCTGAGATACCGGTATTTCAAATTCAAATTGGAAAATTATCAACAAAAAAAGAGAAGGCTATATGACCTAAAAAATGTCAAGGGCATTTATATCTGGGGCAAGTAGCCTATTGGAGTTACCCTAGGAATTCCTTCCTGTATAATATCATCAACATCCAAGAAAAATAAAGTGCAAAAAAGATAATAATAATAATTAACAAAACAATAAGCTTTGCCATGTATGTATGGCAGAGATAAATAATAATAATAATAATAATAATAATAATAATTATTATTATTATTATTATTATTATTTGCCTATTTACTTATTGTATATCCACAATAAGGAAACTTTGCCATATCTGTTTATAAGGAATGATTTTTTGGCATCATAAACTGTGACTTTTAAAGAAGTTCAAGGTCATTTGCATTTGGAACCTGCTTAGATTAACCTAAGGCGGCTTCTTGTGTAACGTCAACAAGATCTGAAGACAAAGTTGTGGAAGAAATAAGTGAACCATGGATAGATTTTACACACGTCTCAATAGCTGGCTAACTTTATGTTTAACAGCAGCCATATTCCTTTCAGATAATGAGAGGGACCACAGCTATAATTCTCTAAAGTTACATCTTTACAACTTTTGTGTTTATCTCTAAAACGTGTTACAGAGAAAGCAAAACTTACTATTTGATCTTCAAAAGTTCGTTGCCATTTGTTTTTGGCACAAGTACTTGGGTTGCCGTAAGGTACCGTCATGTATGATATCTTCCAGGTCTAAGAAAAGAAAAAAAGTGCTGAAAAAGTCTTAACTAGCTACCTATTTACTTGTAATGTAGCCACAATGAGGAAGGTTTGTTGTAACTTTCTGTGGTTTAAGGTATGAAATTTTGGCATCATAAACAAGTCTATGACCTCTAAAAGTTGTACAAGTCATTCCTATTTGGAACATTGAATTAGACTAACCTATGGTACCTGCTTGTGTAATATCAAGATCTGAAGACAAAGGTGTTGAAGAATTAATTGAAGCATGGGTACATTTTACATTAGACTCAATAACTGGCTATCTATATGCGTAACTGTAACCATCTATATTTCAGATAATAAGGGGGACCACAGCCAAAATTCCACAAAGTTACAGCTTGACAGCTTTTCTGGTTTTCCTAAAAACGTGTTACAAAGAAAACATTAAGCAGATTTCCACTAGGCAAAATGGCAAAACATTCAGCCAAAATTCTCAGCAATTTCTTATCATAGGAATTTCATTTAAAGAGCTGTATCTTAATTAGTTTCTGAGTTACTTCCATTGTAAATATGCAATCTTTGCATAATACATAAGTATATGACCTTCAAAAATAGGTCAAGGTCATTAATATTTGGCCCAAGTTCTTGGTTTAGCCTAGGGTACCTTTCTGTATAATAGCATACAGACCTATGAAAAAAAGTGGAAAAATAATAAAAATTTACCAAAACAAAAACCTTTGCCATATTTATGGCGAAGCTTAATAACTAGCTACAAATTTGCTTATTGTGTAGCCAAAATAAGGAAGCTTAACCCTAACTGTTTATGGTATATATGGTGTGAAATTTTGGCATCATTAATAAGTCTGTGACCTTTGAAAGTAGTTCAAGTCATTCATACTTGGATCATGTACTCGAATAAAAGTAAGGTAGCTTCTTGTGTAATATCAACATGATCTGAGGACAAAGATGTGGAAGAAATAAATGAAACAAGGACACATTTTACATTTTTTCTCAATAACTGGCTAACTTAATTGTAACCATATTCCTTTCAGATACTAAGGACTACAGCTGTATTTCTGTAAAGTTACAGCTCTAAAGCTTTTATGGTTATCTCTACAGTAAATTGTGTTACAAATCAAACACTGAGCAGATTTGTATTCGGTACTTTCTCGTAGGCTAAATGCAAAATATTCAACCAAAATTATCAGAAAACCCTTTATCATAGGATATTCAACCAAATAGCTGTATTTGCATTAGTTTATGAGATAATTCAATTTCAAATATCCAAGTTTTGCACCATAAATGTGTGGATGGAAAGCTGATGATAGGGAGTGCTGGAGCTCCCGTTTCATCAGCCCTCAGGACTAGTTCCTGACCATTCCCCTTTGCTGAACTTTTTCAGTGTCTCAGTTACACAGAGAGTAGGCCAGCATGCTCTCCAACACAAATTTCTCTAACTATCTACACCAAACTACATGCACAGTACACACTACACTTCCTTTTCCAAAATTCAAAAAAGAATCATGGGACTTCATCACCCGGCCTCGGAGTCCCGAGGGGGGGGGACCACAAATGCCCCCACCTTCCACCCCTCTCCCGGTGACGACTCGAGGTGCCTGGAACCACTGTCTGACTCTCTTCTTCTTCATTTCTGCAACATTCGCGGCCTTTCCTCTAACTTTCTCTCTGTTGAGCACCACCTCTCCTCCTCTAAACCTTACCTTCTTTTTCTAACTGAGACTCAGCTGTCTGAGGCAACTGACAGCAAACCCTTTTCTGTATCCTCCTACTTTCTCTATACTCATTTCAAAGCCGAAGGTGGCTGTTGTGTATATATATGCAACGACTTATCTTGCTCTCGTGTTCCTGAACTCGATTCTTCTGAATTCTCTACACTCTGGCTTCGGCTTTCCTGTCATTCTCTGACTAAATATATCTGTGCTGTTTACTTATCCCCTAATTCTACTGACTATCAAAAATTCTTCGACTAACTTACTTCTACGCTGGAACACATTCTATCCATTTCTCCTTTATCTGAAATCTCCATTCTAGGAGATTTCAATGTTCACCACCACCTTTGGCTCTCCTCTCCTTTCACTGATCCACTGGTGAACAAGCCTACATCTTTTCTATCCTTAATGACCTAGAGCAGCTTGTAAAGCACCCTACCCGTATCCCAGACCACCTTGGAGAGAGCTCCAACATACTTGACCTCTTCCTTACAACTAATCCTTCTGCTTACACTGTTAATCCTTTCTATCCGTTGGGCTCCTCCGATCACAACCTTATCACATTAACCTGTCCTATCACTCTGGTACGGCCTGTGGATCCTCCAGGGAAAGGTCGTCTGTGGCATTTTGGGGCCGCGGATTGGGAGGCCCTCAGGCAGTACTTCTTTGATTTTCCCTGGAATGATTATTGCTTCCATGGCCAGGAGCCATCTGAGTGTGCCTTGCGCATTACTGAGGTTATTCTCTCAGGCATGGAAGCATACATTCCTTTCTCATATCCTTTGACTAACGCAAGAAAGCCTTGGTTTAATCACGCTTGTTCTCATGCTGTCCACAACAAGGAGAGGGCCTACAAAAGGTACCGGAGCCAACCCACCCCTGAATCACATCATCTTTACGTTTCTGCCTGGAATCGTGCTAAGTCTGTTCTTCACTCTGCTAAAAACAATTTCATCTGTACTAAATGCTCTCAACTCTCCAACTCGAATTCTTCCCGCTCCTTCTGGCACGTTACCAAAAACCTTTCTAACAACTTTACCTGATCATCCTTCCCTCCTCTTTTCTACTCTGATGGTTCTGTAGCTATTTCTTCTACTGATAAAGCAGATCTCTTCGCACAGACTTTCTCCTCCAATTCCACCTTAGACGATTCCGGTGCTGTTCCTCCATCACTTCCCCCCTCTGACTTCCTCATGCCTGACATTAAAATTTCTTCGGCTGATGTATTTTCTGCCATCACTGGCCTCAATACTAACAAGGCATATGGGCCTGATGGAGTCCCTACTGTTGTTCTCAAGAACTGTGCTTCTGTGCTTACACCCTGACTAGGCAAACTCTTTCGCCTTTGTCTTTCAACTTGTACCTTTCCTTCTTGCTGGAAGTTTGCTCTCATTCAGCCAGTCTCAAAGAGGGGAGACCACTCCCAACCCTCCAAATATCGTCTAATTGCTTTAACATCCTGTATTTCAAAAGTTTTTGAGTCAATTCTCAATAGAAAAATTTTAAGGCATCTTTCCTATCACAACCTTCTTTCTGATCTTCAGTACGCGTTCCGTCAGGGACGCTCCACTGGCGATCTTCTCACCTACCTTTCAGACTCCTGGTCATCCTCCTTTCTGGACTTTGGCGAAAGCTTTGCCTTTGCACTTGACATCTCAAAGGCTTTCGATCGAGTCTAGCATAAATCTTTAATTTCCAAACTGCCCTCTTACGGTTTCTATCCTTCTATCTGTGCCTTCATTGCTAGCTTCCTTTCTGGTCGTTCTATAGCCACTGTTGTAGACGGCAACCATTCTTCTCCTAGATCTATCAACAGTGGTATTCCTCAGAGCTCTGTCCTGTCACCAACTCTCTTCCTTTTGTTCATCAATGACCTTCTAAGCTGTACATCCAACCCTATCCACTCATACGCTGATGACTCCACACTTCACCTTTCCATTCGGTTCCCTCAACGCCCATCTCAGCAGTTACTTCAACAAACAAGGGATGAGGCTATGGCACACCTAATGTCTGACTTGGCTCGTATCTCTGACTGGGGTAAAAATAATCTTGTGGTTTTTAATGCATCAAAGACTCAGTTTTTACACCTATCAACCCGACAAAATCTTCCACAGGTATACCCACTAATGTTTAATAATATTCAGCTTAATCCTGCATCATCCTTGAACATGCTGGGGGTTTCATTTACTCGGGACTTATTTTGGAAAGATCATATTACATTTCTTGTAAAATTTGCTTCCAAGAGATTGGGTGTGCTAAGCCGACTCCGTTCTTTCTTTACCCCTGCACAATTGTTGACTCTATACAGGGGTTTTATCCGCCCCTGTGTGGAGTACAACTCTCATGTGTGGGGAGACTCCCCACATACAGCTCTTCTCAATAGGGTGGAGTCAAAGGCTTTTCGTCTCATTAACTCTTCTCCTCTTACTGACTTCCTTCAACCTCTGTCTCTTCGCCGCACTGTTGCATCTTTATCTCTTTTCTATTGCTACTTTAATGGTCACTGCTCCTCTGAACTGTCTGCATGCATTCCTCCACCTCTATGACGGGCGCGTAGCACCCGTCTAGCAGCAAACTCTCATCCCTTTTCTGTCCAACTCTCTGATGCAAGAGTTAACCGTTACTCCCAGTCCTTCATTTATGCAACAGGTCAACTCTGGAACTGTCTCCCTCTGTCTGTATTTCCTGCTGCCTATGATCTCCAGTCTTTCAAACGCAGTGTGTCCAGGCATCTCGAAATGAATGGATCTTGAATTTGGCTCTGTCTTGTATTTTGTTTTTCTCTTGGAAGGAACTGTTATTGCGGGCTCATGGCCTTTGGTTCCTTGTTCCTCGCATAAAAAAAAAAAAAATGACTTTAAACAATAAGTCATGGTCACTTACATATGCTACAAGTGCTTTGGTTACCCTAGGGTACCTTCCTGTATAATATCAAAATGATCAAAATAAAAGAAAGTGTAGAGGAAAAATTAATTATTACCAAAACAATAAGCTTCGCCATATATCTATATCTATATATATATATATATATATATATATATATATATATATATATATATATATATATATATATATATATATATATATATATATATATATATATATATATATATATATATATATATATATATATGACTGTTTATATGTCTGTGTGTGTGTGTGTGTGTGTGTGTGTGTGTGTGTGTGTGTGTGTGTGTGTGTGTGTGTGTGTGTGTGTGTGTGTGTGTGAAGTTAATAATAATAATAATAATAATAATAATAAAAACTAGAACTCTCTAACTGTCCTACAGATAGTCACTAGTCTCCACTTACTGTTTCTCAGTGACCTTGACCCCATCGGGGAGATTTGGATTTGTGTTCTGTCAGCAATGGTCCATGCCAGGACACAAAACCTGGCATGGACTTGTGCAGTCTCCGGTTCTGCTGGAATCATCGGGAGACTCTGAGGCCAGAATAATAATAATTAGTTACATATTTTAATTGTGTAGCCAGAATGAGGAAGCATCATGATGTAGTAAGGTATGGGAAATATAAACAAGATCTGAAGACCCTGAGGTAACTTCTTGTGTAATATTAACAAGGGATCTGACACAGGTGTTGAAGAACACATGTGTCTCCTACTGTTTCTTACCATGACCTTGACCCCATTTGGAAGATTTTGATTTTTTTTTCATCAGCCATGGCCCATGCCAGGACACATAACCTGTGCCCTTCAGATTCCTTGGGCTGTCCCCAGTTCTCCTGGAATCGGTGCGAGACTCTGAGGCGAGAATAACATTACCGGCAAAATCAATAGTCTCCACCTATGTAGTAGGTGGAGACTACTACTACTACTAATAATAATAATAATAATAATATTAATAATAATAATTTTGACAAGAACAATATAACTCATCGCTGGTGAAGTGAGTTTAATATAACTAGAAAAGCCATTAGCAATTTCAGTAACTCATTGCATGACAAGGTCATCCAATTTCTTCCTCAGTTCGACTGGAGTGGCTGATTTATTCCTCAATACCTATCTCTGGACCTGGTGATTTGAACGGGATTCTTATAGTGTTTCATTAAAAAAATAGTAAATTTTGAAGTTTGACTTTAGCTGTGGCCTTGAGTTTTGGGTCAAAGTCATTCATACTTGGTAGCCGTGCATAACATATCAAGTTCTATAGATATACCAATTTTGGTCACTGTAGCTCAAGTCTAGCTTTTTTAAAATTGTGCACTCAGTGACGCCAAATTACTTTCCATTGACCACCTGGCGATCTCGAAATTACTGGCCCAAATGGGCCCGTAGTCATTTCTGACCTGCTCCCCGACCTTGGCTATGACCACAAAAATTTCAAGTCTGTACCTGTAGCAGTTTCTGAGAACCGCAAATAGACTACCTTTATATGTTTCTGGCTGTAACTGGAAAACCAGTATTGGGAACTTGATAATACTGGGCCACATGAACCCGCTACTTGGGGGACTCCGATGGCCAAGTATGATGGCTGTAGTTTTGAATCTGAGTGAATACGAGTAAATTGCTTCTTCGTAAGAAATAATAATTATAATAATAATAATAATGATAACAATAATAATAATAATATTATTATTATTCGTCCATCCATCATCCAATCCTACATTGCCCTATGAGGAGCGTAGGAGCCCGGGGCTAGGCAGTTGGTCCCGACATTTAGGATGAGAGTGACCAGCCTCACTCATCCCTGAGTGGCATTACGAGAGCAATCAACCCCAACCATCCCTTGGATATAAACCTTCACCGGCTCAATCCGATTGGAGCGCAATAATTACCCACTAAACCACCAGGCGCCAAAATTTGGTTATATGGTTACCACCCAGCGTAGTAAATGGTTTCCTGGTGCACAGGAAACCATTTGGCTTGTCACTCAGTGTAGAGTCACTCAGTGTAGAGTGTAAAGTCACCCGTAGGCAGAAGGACAAGGAAAGAATCAAGGAAAGAAAGACAGAAGAGAAATGGATGGAAAGAAGGATGGAGAGGAAAGGGCAGACATCCGAGAGCAGCACTACATCGAGTGAGTGGATGGTGAGCGCCCCCACCTACCATAAAATAATAATAATAATAATAATAATAATAATGATAATAATAATAATAATAATAATAATAATATTATTATTATTATTATTATTATTATTATGATTATGATGATGATGATTATTATTAATATGATTATGATGATGACTATTATTATTGATACTAATACTAATACTAATACTAATAATCATAATAATAATAACAATAATTCATTCATTCATTCATCATCCAATCCTACGTTGCTCCATGAGGAGCATAGAAGCCCGGGGCTAGGCAAGTTGGTCCTGACATTTAAGATGAGAGTGACCAGCCTCACTCATCCCTGAGTGGCATTTCGTGAGCAGTTAACCCCAACCTTCCCTTGGATATAAACCTTCACAGGCTCAATCCGATTGGAGCTCCGTAAGTATCACCAGGCGCCAAGATTTGGTTATATGGTTATCACCCAGCATAGTAAATGGTTTCCTGGTGTACAGGAAACCATTTGACTTGTCACTCAATGTTGAGTCACCCACAGGCAGAAGGAAGAGGAAAAAATGAATGAAAGACAGAAGAGGGAGTGTAAAGTCACCCGTAGGGGAGGACGAGGAAAGAATGAAGGAAAGAAAGACAGAAGAGGATGGAAGGAAAGAAGGATGGAGGAGAGGAAAGGGCAGACACCCTAAAGTAGTACTACATCGAGTGAGTGGATCGTGGGCGCCCCCACCTTCCACAAAATAATAATAATAACAATAATAACAATAATTATAATATTGACAAGAAAAATACAACACACCACTGGTATGGTGAGAAAATAATGTTAAGTAACAGGAATGCTAGCTGGGTGGTACTGGAGAATTTCCGATGATTCTCGCACTTGTAGTTGCTAATCAGAGGTACCAGATAACCCTCTGTTGTGAGTGGAGGTATTTTGTAATGTTATGCATTTTTTCTCTCTACAATATTTTGTTTGGATGATTATTATGTAATTTAGTTTAATTTTGCATGATAATGCATTTAGAGTACTACGTAATATAAGAAAACTCTGGAATATTTTGAATGTTTCCGACCTGGAGCTGTCGTCGCTAGGAGCACCTAGAACAATGGAGTTGCGAGGAAGGTTATAAAAAGATGGGGGAGAGAGGAGAGGGGTTTCAGTCAGTTTCACTTGTGGCCATGTGAAGTTCGTGTAGCTCTGGAGTTGTGCAGCAGTCGGTGTGATTAGTTGGAAAATAAAGACAACGAACGTGAGAAGCCTGTGTTATTACGATACCAAAGTTGAGGCTGTGTACATTGAAAGGCTGACCGTACGAAGAATGATTCACTAGGCGGCGTCCTTCCTATACTGAACTACTGCTGTTGGAGCCTACGGCAGTGTGGGACGGGGACGTAATATTGATAATAATAATAATGATAATAATAATAATAATAATGATAATAATAATAATAATAATAAATTATTATTATTTTTTTATCATTATTATTGTTATCATTATTATCCATCCATCCATCATCCAATCCTACGTTGTCCCATGAGGAGTGTAGAAGCCCGGGGCTAGGTAATTTGGTTCTGACATTTAAGATAAGAGTGACCAGCCTCACTCATCCCTGAGTGGCATTACGTGAGCAATACACCCCAACCATCCCTTGGATGTAAACCTGCACCGGCTCAATTCGATTGGAGTGCCGTAATTACCTACTAAACCACCAAGCGCCATAATTTGGTTATATGGTTACCACCCAGCGTAGTAAATAATTTCCTGGTGTACAGGAAACCATTTGGCTTGTCACTCAGTGTAGAGTTACCCATAGGCAGAAGGAAGAGGAAAGAATGAAGGAAAGATAGACAGAAGAGTGAGTGTAAAGTTACCCGTAGGCAGAAGGACGAGGAAAGATTGAAATAAAGAACGACAGAAGAGAAAGGAAAGAACGAAGGAAGGAGGAAAGGAAAGGACAGACACCCGAGAGCAGCACTACATCGAGTGAGTGGATGGTGAGCGCCCCCACCTACCACTGATTATTATTAATATTATGATGATTATGATGATTATTGTTATTGTTAAGCTTCGCCATATATATCATGAAACTTATTGTTTTGGTAAGTATAATTATTATTTGGGGGCCACTTTTATTTCTTACTGTAGATCTTGATGATAAACGGGAAGGTACCCTAAACTAACCCAATTATTTGTGCTGAAAATAAACGACCTTGTCCTATTTTTAAAGGTCATATACTCATTTCTCAGGAAAAATTCCAGCTATCTGGTTGAAAATCATATGGTAAAAATGTTTGCTGAGAATTATGGCTGAATATTTTGCTCTTTAGCCTCGTGGAAAGTACCGAATACATGCTCATTTTTTTGGTCTGTAACCCGTTTTAGAGAAAACAACAAAAGCTGTAAAGCTGTAACTATACAGAAACATAGCTGTGATCCCTATCATTATCTGAAAGGAATATGGTTACGGTTAAACGTATAGTTAGTCAGTGGGTGAGACAAATGTATAATTTATCCATGCAAACAAAGACAATCAATGTCATAAATCGTTATGGCGACGCTTTCTTATTGTGGCTACAGAGTAAGAAACTAGGTAACAAGATAAGCTTCACCATAGCTATGGCGAAGCATATTTTGTTAGATATTATTATGCTTCACCATATATACAGCAAAGGTTATTGTTTTGGTATCATTATTATTTTTATTTGCTCTATTCTTTTTTTTAGAGCATGATGATTTTATACGGGAAGGTACTTTAGGGTAAACCAAGTAATTGTGAAAAACATAAAAGACCTCGACCTATTTTTGAAGGCCATATACTCATTCGCGATGCAAAAGATGAATATTTGAAATTGATATATCTCAAAAACTAATTGAGATACAGCTATTTGGTTGAAAATCCTATGTTAGAAAATGTTTGCTGAGAGTTCTGGCTGAATATTTTGTCATTTAGCCCAGTGGAAAATACCGCATTCAAATGTGCTCAGTGTTCTTTTAACAGATTTTGCAGACCACAAAAGCTGTAAAGCTGTAACTTAACAGAATATAGCTTTGGTCCCTGTTAATATCTGAAAGGAATATTGTTACAGTTCGGCATACAGTTATCCAGCTATTAAGAGAAATTTAAAATGTCCCCATGCTTCATTTATTTCTTCTACACCTTTGTCTTCAGATCTTGTTGATATAACACAAAAGCTAGCTTAGGTTAATCTACTTACATGTTCCAAATATGAATGGCCTTGAACTACTTTTAAAGGTCACAGACTTGTTTATGATGCCAAAATTTCATACTTTATGAACCATAAATAATTATGGCAATGCTTCTTTTTTGTGTCTACACAATAAATAAATATTCATTATTTTTCTTTGCACTTTCCTTCTCCTTGGATCTTGATGATGTTATACATGAAGGTACCCTGGGGTAATCTAAGTACGTATGCCAAATATAAATGACCCTCGCCTATTTTTGATGGTCATATACTCATTTTTTGTGTGCAAAAATTGCATATTTGAAAATGAAAAATCTGAGAACTAATTGACATACATCTATTTGGTTGAAAGTCCCATAATAAAGAAGGTTGCTGAGAATTTTGGCCAAGTAATTTGCCACTTAGCCTAGTGGAAAGTACCGTATTCAAATCTGAACAGTGGTTTCTTTATAACAGATTTAGAGGAAACCACAAAAGCTGTAAAACTCTAACTTTACAAAACAAATGCTGTAGTCCATCTCATTATCTGAATGGAATATAGTTACACTTAAGCATATAGTCAGCCAGTTATTGAGACAAATTGAAAATGTACCCATGCTTCATTTATTTCTTCCAAACCTTTATCTTCAAATCTTGCTGATATTCCACAAGAAGCTACCTTAGGTTCACCATCCATCCATCCTTCATCCAATCCTATGTTGCCCTATGAGAAGCATAGATTCCGGGACTAGGCAAGTTGGCCCTGACATTAAAGATGCGACTGCCCAGCCTCACCAACCCCTGAGTGGCATTACATGAGCAATAAATCCCAACCATCCCTTGGATATAAACCTACACGGGCTCATTCCGACTGGAACACCTTAATTGCCCACTAAACCACCAGGTGCCATAATTTGGTTATATGGTTATCACCTAGAGGAGTAGATGATTTCCTGGTGTACAGGAAACGTTTTGGCTTGTCACTTAGTGTATTTCCTGGTGTACAGGAAACGTTTTGGCTTGTCACTCAGTGTAAAGTCACCCACAGGCAGAGGGAATAGGAACGAATGAAGGAAAGAAAGACAAAGGAGGGAGTGTAAAGTCACCTGTAGGCAGAAGGAAGAGGAAAGAATGAAGGAAAGAAAGACAGAAGAGGAAGGAAGGAAGAGAGGAAAGGGCAGTCCCCCAAAGCAGCACTACATCGAGTGAGTGGATGGTGAGTGTCCCTCTCGTTATCTGAAAGGAGTCTGGTTACAGTTAAGCACACAGTTAGCCAGTTATTGAGACAAACTAGATGTACCAATGCTTAATTTAATTTTTCTACACTTTTATCTTCAGATCTTGTTGATACTGCACAAGAAGATACCGTAGGTTAATCAAAGTATACTGTATAGTCTAAATATGAATGACCTTGAAATACTATTACATAACTCTAAAGACAATCAATACCATATATATTTATGGGAAAGCTTCCTAATTGTGGCTAGACTATAAGTAAAATGGTAACTAGTTATCGTTCTTCGCATTGTTTTTTATTAGAGCTTGATAATATAGAGAAAGGTACCCCAGGGTAACCCAAGAGCCAAATATAAATGATCTTGACCTTTTTTTTTAATGTCATATACTCATTTTTGATGCAAAAATTGAATAATTGGCATTGAAATGTCTCAGAAACAAATTAAGATACATCTTTTTGTTTGAAAATCATATGGTTAAAAAGTTTACTGAGATATTTGACTGAATATTTTCCTATTATTTTAGCTTCGTGGAAAGTACCGAATTCAAATCTGCTCAGTGTTCTTTGTGACATGCTCTAGAGAAAACAACAAAAGCTGTAGAGCTGCAACTTTAGATATGCAGCTGTTGTCCCTCTCATTATCTGAATGGAATATGGTTACACTTAGCCAGTTACTGAGACAAATGTAAAATATACCCATGCTTCATTTATTATTTTCCACATCTTTCTCTTCAGACCTTGTTGAAGTTACACAAGAAGGTATCTTAGGTTAATCTAAGTACATGTTCCAAATAAAAATGGCCTTGAACTACATTTAAAGTCAGAGTTTATATGAAGCTTTTATGTAATGAACACAAAAGCAGCATTTGCACAAGGACAAAGACAAATAATACCCTAAGTAGTTATGGTGAAGCTTTCTTAACATGGCTATACAGTAAGTAAACAGGCAACTAGTAATTATTATTGTTGTTGCTGTAGTTGTGGTTGTTGTTCTTTGTTCATGTTGTTATTGTTGTTTTTAATACAGTTTGTGGGGACGGCCACCATACACTCACTTGTTGCAATGGTAGCTTTAACTGACACCGCATCGAATGACAAACCACATGGTCTATTTTAGCCAAGGATAATTATTCCCTTGGATGTAAATCACTGTAAAGTGATTTAAGGCTTTCCAACTGCATGTGGTATATGAGGGTTTACATTACTGTAGCGGTTGGAATTTACTTATTACAGACTGCCACTTACAAAAGATCGACACACTGCCACTCAAAAAAGATCGACACATTGCCACTCAAGAAAGATTGCCACACTGAGGTATAAAAAGATCGACACACTTCACTCACAAAAAAAAAAAAAAAAAAAGACTAACACACCACCACCCAAGAAAGATCAACGTACTCCCACTACAAGAAAGATCGACACACTGCCACTTGAGAAAGAGCAACATACTGCCACTATAAGAAAGAGAAACATACTGCCACTTGAGAAAGAACAACATACCGTCACTACAAGAAAGAGCAACATATTGCCACTCGAGAAAGAGCAGCACATTGCCACTCGAAAAAGAGCAACATACTGCCACTCTAAGAAAGAACAACATACTGCCACTCAAAAAAAACAAAAAAACACTGACGTTCAAGCAAGAACGACGGCTACACTTGCATTAAGTGTTTGGACTAAGCAGCCTAGTCCTGGACAACTACACTGTTGATTGGGCAGTAGATGATTAGGTGATCGATTGATAAATTAAGCTATGTTCTCTTGTTACTGTCTTGTGTTGTTGCTGGAAATGTTGTTCTCCTTCTTGCCTTCGTCGTTGTCATTGTCCTCGAAGTTGTTGGCAATAACGTAGTCGTAGTTATTTTGGTCGAATAGTTTTCTGTGTAAATAACTATATAAATAACTACATAAATAAATAAATAAATATATATATATATATATATATATATATATATATATATATATATATATATATATATATATATATATATATATATATATATATATATATATATATATATATATATATATATATATACATAACTAAATAACTCATGAACACATGTTTCATGTTTCAATCTATATTAATACCGACTTATATTGGCTTGGGCTCCAGTAGGTATAATGAGTATTATTATGTGCATCGATTACATGTCAGGGCACGGATGAATATCCAAGTTCAGCTTGGGGATGATATTGCATGAGTGACTGATATGATTTGACAG
This sequence comes from Coenobita brevimanus, assembly GCF_032717465.1. NCBI lineage: Eukaryota > Metazoa > Arthropoda > Malacostraca > Decapoda > Coenobitidae > Coenobita > Coenobita brevimanus. Next base: position 36,750,242 of record NC_137021.1, on the reverse strand, counting down.
GTATGTGAAATATATACATGTGTGTGAGGATAGGAGAGGTGGTTGGATCTGGGTGTAGAACGATCAAAGGCTCAGGAAACAAGAGCAAGATTCATTTACGATAGCAGGGCTACTCCGTTGTGTGTGGTGGATTTTGTTTATGTTGATGTTATTGATGTTACTGGTCCTTCTTCCTACTCTTCTTCTTCTGCGTTATTTCCTTTTACTTCTTCATCTTCCTCCTTTTTCTCTTGTTCCTCATTATCATCATCATCATCATCATCATTATTATTATTATTATTATTATTCCTGGATGCTTCACTTTATATCTTCCCGCCACCCACACTTGTCATCCTACAACACCAGTGTTCACAGGGCATACCCTCCCTCCTTCCTGACAACCAGTCATTATCCCAGCCCTCCCTACCTTCACTCAGCTGAATCCTGCTTTGGTTTCAATCCATGTAACACCCTAAAAAATAAATATAGAGCTTAAGATTAATGGCCACCTACTATACGAGAACCATTAAGGCAGACAATCAGTTTTTACCCAGTTATAGTCTACGACATGCTTTACCGACCATATATACAGGTCACTAAATAAGGTACTGGTGAAAAGGGGTAATTAGCACACAAACCTTGTCAAAATCTGACCGGTCAGAACTTGAACTCCCCCCCCCCTCCCTCTCTCTCTAATTCAAAGTGACAATGCTAACGATTACACGACGGTCAGTCCCTTCATTTCCACATTTTTTTTCCCTTGCTTTCCACCAACCCACATAACTAGCGCACGTCTACAAGTTTACTCATCTCATTCTAGTCTGCAAATGAAAGACTTCCAGTTCGTTTATTAAGCTGGTCAGACTCTTAGACGGAATTTGTCTCTCCATTTGTTCGAGTTTACTCAGCTGTATAATTGGGACCTGGATGTAATTTCGACTGTTGCGTATCGTGCTTTAGGGAAGATTGGATCTCAGCAAAAAGTTTCTTATCTGCCTTAATGATCCTTCCCTCTCCTTGGCGTCCACACACTTTTTTTCCCTTCCATTACTGAACTCCTCCAGAAGAAAGTGCGACTTAAAGTTGTCTGGCCTGTATGTGCTTCTAAATCTGGTGGCCGATTAGTTAGAAAAACAATCTACTGTCTGAAAGAGAGCTTGTTCGAACCCACTACAAGGCAGGGAAGAATCTGACGATTTGGCATTTGTTACATGAAACATTACTTCTCATCCACAGAACTCGTCGACTTGTCATAACAACACTCACGTTACAACCTTCAGAATATTCCTGAAAGCATTATTATTATCATGCTTTCAGTAATAACGGTGATTTTTAGCCCCGAAATGGTGACATGTAAAGTTGTGGTTCATAGAACTACTGGAACTCAGGGAAAAGACTGTTCATCCTATGCTCAGATCCAGAAACATTGAAAAACCTGACGACAAATGCAATAATGAACGTTGTTGAACGATGCTCGTGTATATTTGCATATATTTGTCAAAGTCTGTTTTTATCAGCGGTATGAGTTGTCAGGATACGAACCTATCAACTTGTTTTAGACTATACTATGCCTATTTATTCCTACCTGGCCCAAACTTGCCATCTCTCCATCTTGAGCTGTAGCACTAGATTAACGTTAGAATATGATGATGGTCACAATGAAGTGCAAATGGAAAGGATGTGGAGCTACAGTACTGTCTTATTCTGCCAATGATCTATGTGAAATATGCCGCTCAAGGATGAAAATCTGGGCCAAGTTAAGGTGAAACGCCGATAGCTACAAGTAGGCTACTTAGCACCTCTTTCTTCACATAGCGTATTTTGTCCTTCCTACCTTCAGACACTGCTACATAGGTTGGGAGAGACTTTGCGAACTGCAGGGGTAAAATGTAAGTTATATTTAGCCCTTCACAACAAGAAACATTCCCAAGCCCAGACCATTTAATGATGTATCCGTGTTGAAAGGGATAAGTGTCGGCCATGACTGAAATCAAGCAAAGAATTAGGGCACCGCAAATATTTAAGACAAACGCATTAACCACTGAACCACTTTGATTCCAGTCCATGATAAACTGAGTTGATTGGACAATGGCTTCTTAATTCCAGGTACTGTCATTATTATTATTATTATTTTATTGTTATTATTATTATTATTATAATTATTATTATTATTATTATTATTATTATTATTATTATTATTTTATTATTATTATTATTATGTTATTACTACTACTACTACTACTCAGGGTTAGCACCAATGTGGCCAACCCGGTTATGCCCACCTGGGTTATATTTAGTAAAAGCCGCTTAAAAAAAGATATATTTATTTTACCTGCTTTTTTTTTTTCAAGATAATGTATTTAATCACATAAATTCACTGTTGCAGTGTTTACAAATCACTTTGTTACTGTCCTCCATTTTTGTTACTTCACTCCATTCATGTGTCCTTTTTTGGCCACAGTCAGCTGTACGGGGCATGTTTCAGATCACTTAAATCAACGAAAAATTTTGCATTCATTTATTTTTTCCCATTGTTATTAATTCCTTATTCACAACATTATTTCCGCATATGAATATAAACAAATATAACTGTGCTCAAGGTTGGGGAAAACAAATCTTAATACTATAGTTTGCATTAAAGGTAATTATCCTCAGGCAATTATCCAGTGAACGTAAACTTTATATCCAGCATTAGCTAGTTTTGTACTCTTTAAGGATTACCAGTAAGTTTGTTTTTGATACTTATGGTTTTTACTTAGTAAGAATTAGGGTAAATTTGTTATATAATCAGTAATTAGGTTATATTACGCCTGTGCCAATTTATATTGTATTATATTATTACCAGATCTATTTGTCTATCTATCTATCTATTGCCAGACGCCTCAATCCCGTTCGGGGTGGCCACAAACAAATCGTCTCCACGTCGCCCTGTCCCCCGCCATTTCATTGCCCCGCTCCCAACTCTCACCCCCGTCTCTCATATACCTCTCCACCCCATCCCTCCATCTCATCCTCGGCCTCCCCCTCCCTCTCCCCCCCTCCACCTCACTCACATACACTCTCTTCGTCAGTCTTTCACCCTCCATCCTCTCCACATGGCCAAACCACCTCAGTGTATTCCTCCTAACGCTTCCTATCACATCCACATCCACACCACAACGCTCCTTTGTATCCTCATTTGTCAGCCTGTCTCTCCATGTGACTCCACAGGCTCCTCTTAAATAACTCATTTCCGCTGCTCTCATTCTTGACTTGTGCCCTTCCAACAATGTCCAAGCTTCACTTCCATACGTTAGAGTTGGTATCATAATACTGTCATGTAGTAACTTTTTCACTTCCATGCTCACTTCCCTGTTTCTTATCAGTGCTTTCAAGGAACCAGCAACCTTTCATTCCTGCTGTACCCTTTCAAGCACTTCACCCTCCAAACCTCCATCCTTACTCATCACACTACCCAAGTACTTAAACGTACTCACATTTTCCAATTCCTCACCATCCATCCTCGCTGTACATTCACTAACTTCACCTCTCTCAAAGACCATCACTTTACTCTTCCCTAAATTCACCCTTAGATTCTGTTTCATACACACTTTGCCAAACTCATCCACCAAGCCTTGCAGCTCCCCTTCGTCTTCACTCAACAACACAGTATCATCTGCAAACAACAGTACAGGGAGTTTCCAAACACTACCCTCTCTCACTAGGGCCACTCCAACATCCACTGCCCTACCTTTTACCTCTTTTATTACCCCATCCATGTACAGATTGAACAACCATGGAGACATGACACATCCCTGTTTCAACCCAACCTTCAAAGAGAAAAATTCACTCAATTCACCATCAACACACACTGCAGCCTTGGCACAATCTTACATACTCTTCACAGCATTCAACAACTTCCCATCTACTTCATATATTCTTAACACTTTCCACAATCCTTGTCTATCCACCTTGTCATATGCTTTCTCCAAATCCATGCAAGCTGCATACAACTTCTTTCCCTTCTCTAGAAACTTTTCCACTAAAGATCTAAGAATGAATATCTGATCTACACAACCTCTTCCCTTCCTAAAGCGTCCCTGCTCTTCTCCAATTAATTCCTCTGTTATTTCCCTACCTCTGTCAATAAGTATCCTACCATACACTTTTCCTATTATACTAAGAAGACAAATGCCCCTATGATTACCACACACTTCTTTTTCCCCGTTTCCTTTGTACAAGGGAATAATTATACCTGTCTTCCAATCGTCTGGAACTCTACCTTCCTCCCAGGCCAAACTGCACGTCTTCCACATCCATTCTACTACTATCTCTACCCCATTCTTCAACATTTCACCACACACTCCATCAATTCCTGGGGCTTTCCCCAATTCAACTTTCTTCTTTGCTTCCACGTCTTCTATCCTACTGATTTCTTCCTGTCTTCTCACCTCTTTCCTTCTCCCAGCCATTCCCAAGCCACTTATACTTGCACCACTTCCATCCTCTATGTTCAACAATTCCTTAAAGTGTTCTCTCCATCTGCTCACTTTTTCTCCCTTCTCCGCTAGTAATTTACCATTTTTATCTTCCACTCCCCTGCTAGTTTCACTTCCACCCTGTCTTACTCTCTTCACCTCTTTCCAGAACATTTTCTTACAGTCCCTCCACTTTACACTCAAATTCCTTCCAAATTCCTCGTCCACTCTCTTCTTACTCACTCTTACTAATCTTTTCACCTCTCTCTACATATAACTCTCTCTTCCACCTCTCAACTTCTTCCACGCCCCTATTTCTCATCCGTTCATCGTATGCTTTCTTCTTTTGTGCCACAGCCTGTCTCACCTCTTCATTCCAGCACACTGTTCCTTGCACCCCCCCTCCGTGTTCTCTTCATCCCACACACCACATCACATGCTGCACATATTTCTTCTGTGAGTATCCTCCACACACCTTCCATGTCCCCCATCTGCTCCAATTCATATTTGCCCAATTGTTCCTCCACTTCTCTCTTATATTCTGCCGTTTTCTCATCCTTTTGTAACCTTTCCACTCTCCTTGCAAATACTCCTTCCCATCCTTCCCTTCTTCTATTTCTCCATCTTCTTTGGGTCTTGATTCTGGCCAGCACCAAGTAGTGGTCAGAAAGTCCACTCCCCCAACCTCTACAAGCTCCTGCATCCATTACACATCTTCTCATCCTATCATCCACACACACATAATCAATCATTGCCTTCCTTTCATTCAGTTCACCACCCACCATTCTCATCACTCGCCATGTATACCTGTGGATCATTTTATGCCTGAAGAGAGTATTGGCTATCACCAACCCCCACCCAGCACAAATGTCCACTAACACACTACCATTTTCATCTATCTCAGCAAGTGCACCCCACTCACAAACTATTCCATCCACCTTCACATTCCCTACTTTACCATTCATATTATCGATCAAAACCACTCTCTCATTCCTTCCAAACTTTTCCATGCACACTTCCACATTTGTCCAGAACTCTTCTCTCACTCTGCTTACACGATCTTGCGTTGGCGCATACACGCACACAATTGCCCACATTTGTATTCCAATTTTCAATTTTACCCACACAATCCTTGACCCACCTGATCCATACTCTCTTATGTTCTTCTTCCATCTTTTACTCACAACTATACACACCCCTTCTTTTGCCCTTTCATTCTCACCTACTCCTGCGCATATACCCCATCCATACTCCCATTCCCTCACAACTCCATTTAGTTTCAGTTACTCCATGTACATCAACTTTTGCATCCTCAAGCACCTGGACAATCTCTCTCTCTTTCACCCCATCATTCGCACCTCTTACAGTCCATGTTCCGATTACCATGTCCTTTGTCTGGTCCTTGGTCATCATCTTTTGGTCAGTCCTTGTCCGCGGCTTCTTGTTCATCTTTTTAGTTAGTTGTTTTCCGGGGAGGGGCACTAACCCTCAGCCAACCCTTTTAGTTGCCTTGTACGACAAGCAGGGATACTGGGGGAGTATTCTTAAAACTCCACCCCAACCCCCAGGGGTAAAATTTCAATTATCTAAAGAAATTTATCATGGGGAAGTGTGGGGAATGGGGGAAGAGTTTCTTGTGAGGTGCTGGGTGTGGGGAATGCGGAAAGACTTTGTCCTGAGGTGCTGGGCTGAGCTGGGTCACGTGGGGGGCAAGGGAGAGCGCAGGCTAGATGAGCCACTCTCCCCCAATAATGGAACTTTTCCAAATCTTCCACGCTTCCTCCTCACACTTTCCTCCCCACATGGTGAAATCCTTTGCCTCCCCAACCATCCCTCAACTGCAAGACTATCTTCCTCCTCCCTTTCCTCCTCATCGTCGTGATGCGGCGACAACGTGCGGGTGGCCTCCTACCACGTGTTGCCCTAGTGTAGCCCACATACCTGGATTTTCTAGGTGAGGGAATTTCGTCATCACTACTACTTTCCTCCTCAGGCTGGATGTAGTCCTTATCATGCACGTCGTCATCCTCAAAATTGCTTTCCCCAGTGTAGGGAACCCTCAGGAGGTCCTGAATTTCCTCGTCAGAGAGACCACGGCAAGACATCACTGCAGTGTATGACTGACACAAGCAGAGTGAGGCAGAGCAAGCATGAGGCGGAAGCACGTGGGTGTATGAGCCAGGCCTCCTGAGGGCAGTTAGAGCAAGGGTTGCCCTACAAACACACCAATTTTTGTGCGCCTAGCTTGAAAATTGCGGTCACAATGAATTTTTGAAATCGAGACCATTTTAAAACGGCACTGGCACTGAGCGCGCAATTAAGTCAGACTGTTTTAAAATGGCACTGGCATGGAGCGGGTTAATATTGGTGATACGATATGCCAACTGAGTGCCGATGTAGTTGACTTAAATGCTAAATTCATGAGTGCTGTCTTGGGACTGGATAAAGCTGCTGGAGATATAGCAATTAGTGAAGCAAACATTCTTGATGACCTATCTTCTCTGAGACATAAAAATGCTCATCTGGGTTCTCCAACTTCACAAATAAGTCCTGTAAATGATAACAGTGGCAAAACAAGATATGATTCTCAAGTTAGCTCAACTCCATGTATCAGAGATAGAGATGGCAGGAATAATGGTAATCAGACGAAGAGTGGGGATGGGAATGGAAGTGATGCTGATCTGGGGAGAGGTGGAGGAGATGACATGATTAATGCCAACCACATGGATGATGCCAACCGAGGGAGAGGTGGACGCAGGGATGACAGGACAAGGAGAACTTACAGTGAGGTGATGCACTGGAAGAATGATGTTAAAGGTGGGGCTTCAGGATGTGACGGTGGCCCTACTGTGGTTGGCCGTGATGGTGATAGTGGTGTGGACTCTGACTCTCATGCTTTGGCTGCCTCTTCGAGTATGGAGATGAAGATGGAAGGTGTGATGGGGATAACTGGGCCAGGGAGTGCCAAGAGGAGTGGTGTGCGGTTCAGTTTCCCGGTGCCACCTGTGCTTGACAAGAATACTGGTGCCATATCGAAGGTTGGTTGTTCCATCTCTAATAAATTTAATTCAAAGGGCCCACTTAATAATACCTCGGAGGATGAGGGATGGACACTTGTGAGTAAAGAAAAAAATAGGAAAAACAGTGATAAAGTTATAATGAGGGTAACGGGAATGGGTAGAAATACTAGTTCTAGAATCAAGGCTGTTATGAGGTTGGCTGATATATTCATTGGGAGAGTTGATAACAGTGTAACATGTGATGATTTAAAGAAGTATTTTTTGGATGTTTTTAAAGTTCAAGTAATGTCAGTAAGTAACCTGGTGATAAGAACTGATGAGTATAAAGCTTTTAAGATGACATTGAAGCTTTCAGAGAGGGATATGTTATTTAACCCTGAACTTTGGCCTGAGGACATCATTGTAGGTAAATTTTTCAATAAACCTAAAGGCCAGGCCCCTTTAAGTACAGGAAATAAGTAATTTTATATATTTGTTGTAGTTTCTTTCTTACCTTACTGTTTATTTTTCTCTTTTATAATGGCTTCTGTTTATATATATATATATATATATATATATATATATATATATATATATATATATATATACTTATAATTGCTGCTCGCTGAAGAAAAATATAGATTCAATTAGGATTTTGACATCATCAGGATATGATTTAATTTTCTTACAAGAAACCTTTATAATTAATGATAAACTTGGTGTTTTAGAGTATGTTGATGAAAATTATGAGTGTGTAGGAGTGGGTGCCACATTCTCCGATAATGCTCTGGCCAGTATGAGTGGCCGGTCTGAAAGAGGTATGGCTATACTGTGGAGAAAGGACACTTGCATGAAAATTAATGAAGTAATTTTATAGACGAACTTTATTGTTCTTAGTATTAATATTTTTGGTTTTAATGTTGTTTTTATGAATGTATATTTGAACAATGCTATTTGGGAAGTCGTTACTTTAATTAATTACCTGGAATCTCTTGGCAGATTAGACTACTTCCTTGAGAGTTTGTATTATGACTGTATATTTTTACTTGGTGAATTTAATGTTGACCACTTTTAAGGAAGAGCTTGGAGAAATCTGTCTGTTTTTATGGATAGAAATTGTTAAAAATGTTTCAACTTTGAAAATCTTAGGCATAATTCTTACACGCTTATAGCTTATGGGAGCTCGGTCTCAAGATGGCTTGATCATGTTATAGGCAGTGAACATAGGAAGAATAGATAGCATTAATATACTACAGAATATTATTGGCTCGGATCATTTACCATTGGCTGTGAGTTTGAAAATTACTGGTGGAGTATCTGTAATGCAGCCTCAAGTGTCCTCCAGTGAAACTGTCCATTCATCAGTCAGATGGGACAAACTCAAGGACCATGAAATAAATGAAATAAATGATACAATTGATGTGCACTTGCAGGACTTTGATTCATTGCCTGTACATGCTTGTCATAAGACGGGTTGCTGAGCCCCTGAGCATCTTAAAATGATAGATGAACTCTATGAAATTATTACGAATACAGTTCAATACTGTAGCCAGAAGTATATGAGGAGATGGATCAAAAAGAATAAATTTAGGGTAATCCCAGGATGGAACCGGTGTATTAAAGAAAAGTACAGTGTTGCCAGAGAAAAATATGTGAACTGGGTAAAGCATGGAAGATTACGAGGCACACCCCTACGTGAAGAGATGTCGTCTAGTAGAAAGGATTTTAAGAAGGCTCTTAAGGAATGTAAAATTAATGAGCAAAGAGAGATCTGCCAGTCAATAATGGAGATATTTCGTGAAAAAAATAAAACAAATTTCTGGAATGATGTTAAGAAAGAAAAGTCAATAAATAAGTTACCTAACGTTATTGATGGTGAAAGTGGCGATGTTAATATTATTAATGTATTTTACGATAAATTTTTATGGAATCAACCCCATACCAGTAATGAATCAGAAACAAATTTGTGCTGCGAAAATAAGAGAGTTTGGCCTCAAGGAAAGAAAATGTATTTGCGTATATCCAGTGATACACTTAGAAAACTTACACGGCGTCTTAAGGCTGGCCAGGGTCATGATTTAATTCGTTCCTTTTATTTATAGAATGCTTCTGAATTTTTTTTACGTAATCTTGCTCGTTTTTACAATTCGCGCTTTGCTCATTGTTACCTCCCTGGTATTCTTCTGAAGGGTACTCATACACCCGTAATAAAAGATACTAAGAAAAATGTTACCGACTCATCAAATTACCGACCAATCATTCAGTCCTCATGCCCTGTAAAGAATTTTGAATTATTTATTTTTGATATTTAATCAGAGAAGACTATAAGTAATTTTAGGCAACTGGGATTTAGGATTGGTTCTTCAACTACGGATGCTTGATTTATCTTAAAATAAGTCATGAAGAAGAATTCTCAGTGCAAAAGATCAGGCATTGACACTTTTATTGATTTAAGTATGGCTTTTGACAGGGTAGATAATTTTATATTAGGGAAGAGGTTGATTAGATGTTTTCTTCCTGTTGACATGGTGCTGTTGATTTTGCATTACCTGAGGAACCAGCAGGTTAATATTAGATGGATAAATCCATATAATACTTATTGCTTCATAGAGAAAGGTGTGAGATAGGGGGGCACCTTGTCTCCGTTTTTGTTTAGTTTTTATATAAATGATATCCATCCATCCATCCATCATCCAATCCTACATTGCCCCACGAGGAGCGTAGGAGCCCAGGGCTAGGCAGTTGGTCTCGACATTTATGATGAGAGTGACCAGCCTCACTCATCCCTGAGTGGCATTACAAGAGCAATCAACCCCAACCACCCCTTGGATATAAACCTTCATCGGCTTAATCCGACTGAGTACAATAATTACCCACTAAGCCACCAGGTGCCAAAACTTAGTTATATGGTTACCACCCAGCATAGTAAATGGTTTCCTGGTGTACAGGAAACCATTTGGCTTGTCACTCAGTGTAGAGTCACCCACAAAGGAAAAGGAAAGAATGAAGGAAAGACCGAAGAGGGAGTGCAAAGTCACCAGTAGGCAGAAGGACAAGGAAAGAATGAAGGAAAGAAAGACAGAAGAGGACGGAAAGAAAGAAGGATGGAAGAGAGGAAAGGGCAGACACCCGAGAGCAGCACTACATCGAGTGAGTGGATGGTGGGCTCTAATTGTGGATGGTGGTTTGGGGACAGTAGAGGCAATATCCTAGCATATGCCGATGATCTGATATTTCTGGCAGGAACAGCAGCTGAAATGCAGGTTCTGTATGGTAAACTTGGAAAATGTGTAGATAAACATTTACTCACGATTAAGAGGAACAAGACTAAATGTGTAATTTTTAGTAACAGGCAAGATGATCCAATGGAGACCATCGAGCTGAATGGTGATGTGCTGCAGGTGGTAAAAGTATTTAAATACTTGGGCCATTATGTTTCTTTTAATTTCAAAGATCATGAAGATAATTCTTTTAGACTTAGAAATGTTTATTCTTCTTTTAATAGCATTTTTAGACATTTTAAATCTGTTGACAAATCCACCTTCTTATTTCTTTTTAACTCATACTGTTTACCAGACTATGGACTTCCATTATGAAACCATAGCACATCTTTTAATTCAAAAATATTTAAGGCTTTTGAAACTGCCTTTAGTAAAGCCCTTAAACGTATCAGTAATGTTCCAATGTTTGCCAGCAGTCACATCACTGCAGCTCGGTGTGATCAGCCGCTATGCACCACACTGCCCTGGTACAAGCGAGATATTGTAAAAGATTGTTAAAGTCACAACACCCTCTCATTAAAAACAAAATTTCTTATATTCAGGATTTTTTTTTATGCGGTACCTGATTAATCACTTTGAATATATATATAATGTCAGTCCAGTTCATGAAGAGCTAGATATTTTAAGATCAAGGATTGAATGGGTACAAAGGCATGAGGATAGGCGCGCTCCTTGTATATTTTATGACCATTAGATTTCATATTTTACCCTGGAACTTTTTATGTTTTTATCGGTGCTAGCTTTTATATTTATTTGGACTTTTTTATTCTTTATGGCTGCTAGCTTTTATATTTATTTGGAACTTTTATTTTTATTGGTGCTAGCTTTTATATTTCATTTGGACCTTTTTATTTTGTATTGGTGCTAGTTTTTATATTTTATTTGGACCTTTTTATTTTTTATGGCTACTGGCTTTTATATTTTATTTGGACCTTTTTATTTTTTATGGCTGCTGGCATTTATATTTTATTTGGAACTTTTATTTTTCATGGCTGCTGGTTTTTATACTTCACTTAGGACTTCTTTTTAATTGTATTAATGACAACTATTATTATTTACCTTGGGCATTTTTACATAATTGACTGACGCTATTAATTTTCTAATAGGATAATAATGTGTAAGTGCACTATGATGTTCTCAGGTCTTTATAATTACTTTTAATGTGATTTTTTTTTTTTTCATTTATATATATTTGTAAAGTAAATCACGTACTATGTAGTATGCATAAGACAGGCTTTTGTATATACGGTATATGTACTGCTGCTACTGTTGCTTATGCGGTGCTGCAGCTGCTGCTGCTTTGCTGTTGCTGCCTTTATGATGATGAAATGTATTGTCTTTTCTTTATGTATGGAGAGAGATGAAATAAAGCCGATTGAACTGAATTGAATCGACTCCTATTATTATTATTATTATTATTATTATTATTATTATTATCTCATTGCTATTGTTATTAACTTCCCCAGACAGAGTCCGAAGAGGTATTATTTTTGGTCGAGTGTGTTTGTTTGTTGTTTTTGTTAGCAACATTACGGAACAATGGATGAATGAAATTACATAAACTTTCAGGATATGTGGGCACTGGTCAATAAAGAGATTATTATATTTTGGAGGTAAACGAGTGACCCTGAAAGGTCAAAATCAAGGTCACGGTTTTTCAGAGGTCTATAACTTGAAAAGAGCATACAGGATCTCGTAATATGGGCTTCCATTTGGCATCAAGACCTTTGACCTTGAATGGCCTTGAAAGGTCAAACTCAAGGTCATGGATGTTCAGGGGGCTATAACTTGAAACTGGTTGACGATAAATTTACTATTATCAATATGCAGGAAATCCCGCATGAGTTTTTAATCGGTACCTTGACCTTTGACCGTAAGTGACCCTGAAAGGTGAAACGCAGGGTCACTGATAGTCATGGGACTATAACTCGAAACTCGCTGATGATACAGATAGTTTCTATTATCAGGATACAGGAAGTCTCACATGGGCTTTCATTTGGCAGCATGACCTTTGACACTGAGTTACCTTGAAAGGTCTAATGCAAGATCACGGATTTTAAGAGGGCCATTACCTTAGACGTTATTTGTGCACTGACAGTAAATGACAGAAACGACTCAGTATTTCAGAGCAATAAAATAACTGCTGTTGGGCGATGTTTGCTATGCCTGGCACCACTTGTTGGTATAGTTGTTGTTGTTATTATTATTGTTGTTATTTTTCCTCTCCGGATGATGTAATTAACTACAAGGGATATTTCTTATTATGGTGGGGTTAATTAAAGCAGTATACTACCCTCTCCCCCCCACCGGCTTGGAAACGCTCTTAAGATATGATAAAAAAAATTATCTGAGGTTGACAAGAATAAACTCAAAAACACTTCACTGGGCTGAATGGGCTAATGGGCGCTAATGGACGTGAATCATCCTCCATCTGACAGGGCCTGAATAGACCTGATGTCGCCTGAACTAAGCAATGGATTATCGATATCAGACACCTGTATCTTGTTCCCAGCCGAAATTAACCCCTTCGTGCCTATGATACATTTTCTAGTTTACTCTTTCTAGTTCCAGATTGCATAATTCAGGTTAGGAGAGACTTTTAGAGCTGGAGAGATAAGATGGAAATTTCATTAACCTCTTCAGTATGTGACATCTTTCCTAGCTTAAGTAAAGTTGTCTGTAGGCAGCTAGAACAGATTCATAAAGATTCATCACCGGACTGAATATGTTTATATTCTGGTGTTAATAGTAGCTGAATACTTAAAATGTCCTTGGTCGTTATTTTCCTGCGGTTAGGAAGTTTACAATACTCTTTCTACTCTTAATGGGCCTAAAATTGTCATCTCTCCACCTTGAATACTTAACTATAACAAGAGAGTAAAGCTAGAATACAGTGCTAGTCACAAGGAAGTGCTATGGAAAGGACGTAGGGCCACGGTATTGTCTTTTTCTGTCACTGGACTATGTGAAATATGCTTTAAAAGGATGAAAATCAAGGCCAGCTCAGTGTGAAAGATATATAGCACCACTTCCTGACTGGTGTATTTCTGATACTGCTCTGTTGCCAAGTTCCTGTATGTTACTCATGCATTCTATGTCGACATTAAACAAATATAAGAAGCAAACGAGGATATCAGTGGGTAGTTTGGAAAATAAGTCGTTAAGGAAGAGGTGTAGGGAGCCTCCTGGCCCGAGAATACGGACCCTGATCATGAGCATACGACTCACTTTCAGCCGAACAGAATCGTCCGGTTTTAGATGGAATAGCCTTTCCGGGTGTCCTGATGACGAGAATGTCACCGGTAATGGTATTAGCTCTCTCTCTCTCTCTCTCTCTCTCTCTCTCTCTCTCTCTCTCTCTCTCTCTCTCTCTCTCTCTCTCTCTCAGGCTGTCATGATTTACTCTTTTACTCTCAGCCAAATAAAATCGCTTGGTATTACAGTTCTTTCACTTAGTCTAGATTTTCGTCCATTTGTAGGTTGTTTCACGTAACTGTATGGTAAAATAAGATAATACTACAGCTTTACATCTTTTTTAAGGAATTTCTTCGCGACTAGCACCATATTCTATTGAATATCTCTTGCTACAACTCACATTCAAGACTTGGAGGTGGCAATTTTAAGCCAAGTTAAAGCGAAAAGAGTATAGTGGGAATGTAATACTAGTGTCATTCTGACCATGAGACTGTTAACTTATCCATAACTAGATCATGCAGGCAAAAAATAGACCATTTCTACTGTAAATCTTGTGGCGACTGAGTTGTATGCATGCAATACCGGTTGATAATTTTGACAGATGATGGTTAAGCTGGCTGATAGTTATGCCAGTTGATGGTTATGCAGGCTGACAACTATGTTGGTCAGTAGATATTCCAGGCGATGGCTTTGACAACTGACAGTTATTGCTTGTTGACAATTATGCAGGCTAAAGCTGATGGTGGCTGACAATTATAGGCTACTGCCTGACAGTTATGTCGGCTGACGGTTATACCAGGTGAATCTTTGTGCCTAACAATTATAGGGGCTGACAGTTATCCCAGCTGACAGGTATACCTGGCTGACAGTTTTGACAGCTGAATCTTAGTGCCTGACAGTTAGGGTGACTGACACATTATGTCACGGTTATTCCAAATAAAGATGATGCCGTCTGAGTTATACCATATGACAGTTATGTCAGCTGATGGCTGAGCTGGTTGACAGCAATGCTGGATGACGGAAGTGCCGTTTTTTTACAGCTATTCCTTCATGTCAGCACGGCGTAGGAAAGTGATCGACAAATACCCGTAAGTCATGCCTTTACATAAAACCAGTTCGAACACTTTTTTATGGACTTGAAGTTGCCTTACATTATTTTATAGGTAGCCAACCTTGGAAGTATTCTTGTTCACCTCTTGAAAGCAAACTTATATGAACATGTGACATTGTTGCCAAATCAGATTTCAATAGTGTTATTTCGTAACCTCAATAAAATTCCACGAACATTTGAAACTTCTTTTCAGGTTACTGTACTGACGTAATCATTTATGTTAAAATTGTTATATACCTCGTACATCAGACTGAGAGAGAGAGAGAGAGAGAGAGAGAGAGAGAGAGAGAGAGAGAGAGAGAGAGAGAGATTCACATGTGCCACAGACGACTTTTCTTTGGAGGGTCCACAAGCCGTACGATGGAACACGTTCTATCCATTTCTTCTTTCTATGAAATCTCCATTCGAGAAGATTTCAATGTTCACCACCACCTTTGGCTCTCCTCTCCTTTCACTGATCCAACTAGTGAACAAGCCTTCATCTTTTGTATCCATAATGACCTAGAGCAGCTTGTACAGAACCCTACTTGTATCCCTGACTGCCTTGAAGAGATCTCCAACATACTTGACCTCTTCCTTACAACTAATCTTTCTGCTTACACTATTAATCTTTCCTCTCCGTTGGGCTCCTCCAATCTTAACCATATTACCTTAACCTGCCCTATCGCTCCGGTACTGCCTGTGGACCCCCCAAAGAAACGTCATCTGTGGCACTTTGGAGCTGCGGATTGGGAGGCCCTCAGGCAGTATTTCTTTTATTTTCCCTGGAATGATTATTGCTTCCATGGCCGGAAGCCATCTGAGTGTGCCTTGCGCATTACAGAGGTTATTCTCTTGGGCATGGAAGCATATATTCCTTTCTCATATCCATTGACCAATGCAATAAAGCCTTGGTTTAATCACGCAACAAGGAGAGGACCTATAAAAGCTACCGGAGCCAACCCACCCCTGAATCACATCTTTTTTAATGTTTCTGCTCGGAATTGTGCCAAGTCTATTACTCACTCTGCTAAAAATAATTTCATCCATACTAAATGCTCTCAACTCTCCAACTTGAATTCTTTCCGCTCCTTCTGGCACCTTGCCAGAAGCCTTTCTTACAACTTTACTTCATCATCCTTGCCTCCTCTTTTTTACTCAGATGGCTCTGTAGCTATTTCTTCTACTGATAAAGCAGATCTCTTCGCTCAGACTTTCTCCTCCAATTCCACCTTAGATGATTCCGGTGCTGTTCCTCCCTCACTTCCCCCCTCTGACTTCATGGCTGACATTCTTCAGGTGATGTATTTTCTGCCATCACAGGCCTCAATACTAACAAGGCATATGGGCCTGATGGAGTCCCTCCTGTTGTCCTCAAGAACTGTGCTTATGTGCTTACACCTAGCCTAGGTAAACTCTTTCGCCTTTGTCTTTCAACTTGTACCTTTCCTTCTTGCTGGAAGTTTGCTCTCATTCAGCCAGTCCCAAAGAAGTGACCATTCTCAACCCCCTAACTATCGTCCAATTGCTATAGCATCCTGTGTCTCAAAAGTTTTCTAGTCTGTTCTTAATAGAAAAATTTTAAAGCATCTTTCCTGTCACAACCTTCTTTCTGATCCTCAGTATGGGTTTCATCAGGGACGCTTCATTGGCAATCTTCCCACCTACTTTTCAGACTCCTGGTCATCCTCCTTTCGGGACGTTGGCGAAAGATTTGCCATTGCACTTGACATCTCTAAGGCTTTCGATCGAGTCTGGTATAAATCTTTTAATTTCCGAACTGCCCTCTTACGATTTCTATCCTTCTATCTGTGCCTTCGTCTATACCTTCCTTTCTGGTCGTTCTATAGCTGCTGTAGTAGACAGTCATCGTTCTTCTCCTAGATCTATCAACAGTGGTGTTCCTCAGAGCTTTGTCCTATCACCAACTCTCTTCCTTTTATGCATCAATGACCTTCTAAGCTGTACATCTAACCCTATGCACTCGTACGCTGATGACTCCACCCTTCACCTTTCCATTCGGTTCCCGCAACGTCCATCTCAGCAGTTACTTTAACAAACAAGGGATGAGGCTATGGCACACCTAATGTCTGACTTGGCTCGTATCTCTGACTGGGGTAAAAATAATCTTGTTGTTTTTAATGCATCAAAGACTCAGTTTTTACACCTATCAACCCGTCAAAATCTTCCACAAGAGTACCCATTAATATTTAATAAAATCCAGCTAAATCCTGCATCATCCTTGAACATGCTTGGGGTTTCCTTCACATGGGACTTATCTTGGAAAAATCATATTACATCTCTTGTAAAATCTGTTTCAAAGAAATTAGGTGTGCTAAGCCGACTCCGTGCCTTTTTACCCCTACACAGTTGTTGACTTTATACACGGGTTTTATTCGCCCATGTTTGGAGTACAACTCGCATGTGTGGGGAGGCTCCCCACATACAGCTCTTCTCAGTAGCTTGGAGTCAAAGGCTATTCGTCTCATCAACTGTCCTCCTTTTACTGGCTCCCTTCAACCTTTGTCCCTTTGCCTCAGTGTTGCCTCTTTATCTCTTTTCTCTCGGTACTTCTATGGTTATTGCTCCTCTGAACTGTCTGCTTGCATCCCACCACCTCTACGACGGGTGCGTAGCACACGTCTAGCAACAAACTCTCATCCCTTTGCTGTCCAACTTTCTAATGCAAGAGTTAACCGTTACTCCCAGTCCTTCATTTATGCAACAGGTCAGCTCTGGAACTCTCTCTCTCTGTCTGTATTTCCTACTTCCTGTGATCTCCAGTCTTTCAAACCCAGTGTGTCCAGGCATCTCGAAATGAATGGATCTTGAATTTGGCTCTCTTTTGCATTGTTTTTGTTTTTTTTCTTGGAAAGAACGTTGATTCGGGCTCAGCCTTTGGTTCCTTCTTCCTCGCATGAAAAAAAAAAAAAACAGAGATAGAGGAGCGTGGAGAGAGCGGGAGAGAACAAGAAAGACATCAGACACTGAGAGACAAGTGTTTGCTCAGTATGCATAAAATTACACGTATTTCCTGCATGTTGAGAGGGGGAGAGGAAGGAGCAACTATTATTATAAGGGAAACAAAGGCAATAAACGACTCATCAGTGAAAAGCACGATAAATTCAGAGGGTGGAAGGGTGTGATCCGGATGACAGTGGAGAGAGAGAGAGAGAGAGAGAGAGAGAGAGAGAGGTTGAGGATGATATTCAGAGTGTGTATGAGGAACGTGTGATCTGGGTAATAGGAGAGAGAGAGAGAGAGAGAGAGAGAGAGAGAGAGAGAGAGAGAGAGAGAGAAATAATGGTCTAGAAGTGCTTCAAGAAGCGTTTGTATTTATTGCGTCACGCAACATCCTGTGAAGGGATGGACGCAATAAAGGATTTTAGGGTATTTACGCTCCTACTCAGTAACGACCTCTTTCCAAAAACACACCATCATTCTCCATATGCTCCACTACCTAATTGACCATAATATTAACCGTCCTTCTCTCACCCTTCTTCCAGCCAGTCTGCTTTCTCACACTTCTTATATCAAGGAAAAATGTTTGCTATACTCACCTTCAGTTTTATTTTACTTAGGCAACCTGTCTCTTAGTGATGAGGTTAATGAAGGTCTAAGGCCAATCTTTTCAATAGATAAATCCCCACAGTACGGTGTGAAGTAGTCCGGAAATACCAACTACACAATAATATAGACGGCATCGTAAGAAGGAGGCGAAATTTATCAGTCAGTTTATCACTATTCCTTGTTTTCAGGTGGCCAGTTCAACTTCTCCCCCAACTTTTGCTATTTACCATTTTCATCACGAACACATGCACTAGACCATCAATCCCTTCCGGTCATCATACGGGAACTTCCCTCGCTCTTGACCTATAATATCCAGGAATCGTCCCCGCATCACGGTATGTAAATATTGGAAGTACTACCCCATTCAGCAAGAAACATGACTTCCCTTACATTCAGGGGAAAATATTCGCTATGGCGGGTTTAGACATAGCCTTTGATTACACCCTCACCACTTCTCTGGATAAATATAATTAGCTAGAGATTCAGAAGAATATATTAAAGCAATGTCATTTCTTTTATATTAAGTTTTGGAGAGGTTTTGGAAGTGAAGGATTTACACATGGCCTTAAATAACAACACCTCCTCCAGTTCCTAAGATTAAACGATTATATAAAAATTAAGAAGTATATGTTCATGGCTTCGAGTTTAAAGCTAACTCCCAGTCTAACATTCCTACTTCCCGTCACTGCTCTCTGCATCTTCATTGCTTGCCATCTTTGTTGCAGTCTTATCTTCATTTCTTCTTCCACGCTACCATCTTGGTTCACGACCCGTCAGGAATAGTAGAAGTAGTAGTAATTTATTGACAAAAGTACAAAGCACATAACAAAAGAAAACAAAATACAAGAATTGTCCAACATGAATATTAAACAAAAATTTCCATAACAATAAAGAGCAAAATAATTCGTTAAATATAAAGGCTGCTAATATTATAATAAGTAACCACAAAACTAGAACCTCTTTGGTATATAATAATATGTAAAGGACTCTTGTTCTCGACATTATAAAGACTTAAGCATATACCCTAAGTACAGCATGCACATAGTCACAAACTTCACTCAGATGAGTTTCTCCAAAAAGTTCATTAACATTATTAAATGACAACTCTGGGTAGTTATTCCTGCAGTGTGCGGTCAATGGACAGTCTATAAGTACATGTCGTTCTGTTTGTACATGTACACCATCACACTGACAAACACGCCCTTCGGAGGGTGTGCGACTCCACCTTCCAGCCTCTACCTGGAGATTATGTGACATGAGGCGCATTCTGGTAAATGATTCACCTTTATAGTCTGGTATAAACTCCTTAGTTACGTACACTGGGTGAACTGTCATGGTTGGATTCGTGTCTGTAATGTAAGTTGTCAATTTGGTTGCTCCAGGTGCTCTTTCTTGCACATACCTCACAATGTTTTCTAGACGATTATCATTTCCGTTCCACATTGTTGATGTTTCCATAAATCGATACCCAGGTGTGTTTGCCTCTCTACACATACTGTATACAAAGTGAAATGGTTTCTCTATGTCTACCTGATTTCTCTGTGATTGCATGAATATTTAATTCCTTTCTGCTAGTAGGTCTCGTAATGGAGGGATACCTGCTTCTATCATGCACAGATTTATACTAGTATTTTTACAAACTCCTAACAAACATCTGACAAGTTTATTGTATTGCTTCTCGATTACTTATATCCTATTTGTGAAGTATGATTCTGAGCTGTATAATAATGCACTCGTTACTGCGGCATCAAACACCATTCTTTTTATAAGCAAATGGCATCAACGTGTTGCTGGCACAAAATATGGAGAACTTGTTCACTACTGCCTCACTCGCTGTTTCTTGCAGTGACATAACAGTGTTCATATTAGCTGAATCATTAAACCACGCGCCCAAGTACAGGCATTGGGATGCGTAGTTTACCCGCAACTCACCACTCGTTAAGCATACTTTATCGCACCCCTGACTGTTAATTACCAAAAATTTCGTTTTCTTTTCGTTAATTATCATCCCACTTTCATTACAGAATTCACATACAACAGCAATTTTCCTCAAACACATTTCTCGAGAAGTTGCAAGTATCACAGCGTCATCCATTAATAACAAAACATGTAAACAGCCTAAAAAAACATCAGTCGGTAGGTACAGCTCTTTTCATCACTCGTACCAAATGATCAATGCATATTACAAAAAGTAAACAATTCGACGGAGCCCCCTGGCGAACGCCGATTGATGCGTCTATAGTTACAGATTTTATTTATTTATTTAATTTTCTTTGCATATATACATGGCCTTAATGGCTTGCACCATCAATTTACCACATCCCAACTCTCTCCGTCTCTATACCAACTTCTCCCGGGGGACCCTATCATAAGCCTTGCTGAAATCAATTAATAAAACATACAGTTTTACTATCTTGCATACTGCATAGTCACATAATAATCTTAAAGATAGTATCTGTTCAATACATCCTCTACGTTTCTGAGCACCAGCCTGACATTTATCAATATTAAACCAAAGTTTTAGCCTATTTAGTATCATCGCATCATAAATCTTGGCAAGTGTGTCCATTATGCTAGTCCCCCTATAATTATCACACATCAGTCTATTTCCTGATTTAAACAGCACAATGAGTTTACTATAACACCAGGCTAGCGGGTAAAACGATCGAGTAAATACCAAATTGTATATCGTCAGGAAAAATATAAACCAATACACAGGCAGTTGTCTAATTATACCAGGATATACTCCACCGTAACTCTTATTAATATCTATACTGTTAACAGCCAGGGTCAACTCGTCACTTGTGAATGGGTCATCTAACACTGGTATATATGGTGCCATTCTAAGATCACGTTCATCAACATTTTGAGCATTTTCCGGGTTTAATAATTTTTCAAAATGTTCTTTAAATTGATCTTCACTGGGTTTCTCCTCATTTTGCTAACATTACCTTTCCAGTTAATAGATTTCCATATGAGTTTGCTGTCGTTAGTGTCAAGCAAACGCTTCCATCGCGGGTGTGACTCATCCCAGACGTTATCCGTAGTGGGTTGTTGCCTGGCGAAGCTGGCAACGGCATCAGTGATGACACGGAAACCCTCCGGCACCAGTGCCTCTACATCGTCCCCTTCACTGTTTTCTGCTACTGCCGAGGGTGGCACGGCCTGCATTGCATTAATTAGTCCGTCCATGTGCACATCCTTATAAGGTACACTTTTCTGCAGCTTATGTTGTGTCTTGGGAACGTACTGCTGGTGCCCTAGTGATGACGGCCTTCGCAGCAATTCGACTGACGACAAAGCATCGTTACCATCGATTGATATCGTGACGCAGAGAGGGGCATGGTCAGTACCTGGCGAGCCGCGCACTCCCCTCTGGTGAATAAGAGGAAAATATATGTATATAATGCGAAAGAGAATCCCAAAAGGAAAAGACAGTGCTAAGAAGGGGCTGCGAATGGCATATGAAGGAAGAGAATTAAGTTGAGAGAGAGAGAGAGACAGACAGACAGAGAGAGAGAGACAGGGACAGAGACAGAGACAGACAGACAGACAGACAGACAGACAGAGACAGACAGACAGACAGACAGACAGACAGACAGAGGGAGACGAACAAGGAGAGCGGTAAGATGAATGGAGGGCTGAGATGAAAGGACTGGAATATAAGAAAAAGTTCCTGACAAAAGGAGATAGGTTCAAGAGAGGAGAGAGAGAGTGGTGGGGAAAAAAGGTGAGGAGTTGGAGGAGGTGAGGAGGAACACGGGGGAGAGAGAGAGAGAGAGTGTGTGTGTGTGTGTGTGTGTGTGTGTGTGTGTGTGTGTGTGTGTGTGTGTGCGTGCGTGCGTGTTACCCAGATACACAGATCACACAGAGCTTACGGTCCATGCTAAGTGATCCGGCGTTAATTGTAAAACTTAGTCAAAAAAGTAGGAGACAAGGATAGTATTCCAGAGAGAGAGAGAGAGAGAGAGAGAGAGAGAGAGAGAGAGAGAGACGGACAAGCAGAGACTGACGGATGGTTAGACGCCCGGAGAGGCGGACAGAACAGGCAGGGAAAGATAAAAAGGTAAACGTGAGGGGCAGTAGCGATAAGGTGCTTAGTGGCGGTGCTCATCTCCGTAACACAGGTCATTGAATCTGTAGCGGGTCACTCACCCATATTCTGGGATACAAGGCCATTGCGTCATCCAGGTTACCGTAGTTGCCTCCCCTTGGTGTTACCCTAGTTACTCATGTTGCCTACCGACCCACAGAAGGTGGATGGACACCTGAGTCGAGTGACACCAGCTTCCCGTACCAGGATTTGAACCTCGTCACTAACCGGCCGGTAGCTTCGCAGTCAGCGATGCTAGCCTTTCAGCCACCACAGACAGACACGAGCAAAATGAGAGAAATGCGTACGTACATACTGACAGACAGAAACATAGACTAAGAGGGACAGAGACGGAGACGGAGAGGGGGAAATATTCTGACCTTCAAATCTTTATCTTGATCCTATTAACTTCGATGGCTGGGGGGGGGGATGCTTTTACGTGGTGGCTCCGAAATATCCGGATTTTCCCTTCGTCTGGATACTCAAACGTCCCTAAACTCCCTCCCTATCTCACGAAATAAGAATGGTGGACAACAGATGAAGGAAAACATCAGCCTGCAGTTCACCTGTTTTAATCCAGGTGGGCCTGGGAGCAAAAGCAAATAATATGGTGATTAGGCTTTTAGAAAGTATCCTTACAATCAACCAGCGTTTATATTCAGCCTAGGAAGACCACTGCATAATGAAAAGGTTGGAATCCGCCTTCGTTAACGGTTTCAGTAATGGTGTTCTATTCCGATCTATAAACAAGCTTTCGTCATAAGAATAAAAATAAACTGAAGACGTCCTTGGGCTGAAGAAGTTAACATCAACATTCGAAACCATACCAAGTCTGTTGTGTGTGTATGTGTGTGTGTGTGTGTGTGTGTGTGTGTGTGTTAATATTTTTACTTCATTTCTAATTTGTACGTGAAGTTCAGTTATGTAAGGTACAGTTGACTATATAGAAAACACTCAGAGAGCGTATACCTCCGCCAGTGTCACTGTAGGATCTGGATCCGGATCTGCCCCAAGATTTAATCAATTCTTTCTCGGCCAATCCTTCCACAAAATTTCATTGAAATTCATTGAGAACTCTTTTGTAGCTATCGTGTAGACAAACAAACAAAAAGACAAACAACGGGCAAATACATAACCCCCAACTTCGTTGGTGGAGGTAATAAAGCACACACACACACACACACACACACACACACACACACACACAATAAAGCGGTGAATGAAACACGAAATAGACAACAAAGCCTTAGAGAAAAGACTTTCGTGGAAGAATTCAGATGTCAAAGGGAGGTGAAATATGTGAGGGTGAGAATGCTGGATATGAAGTCTGGGTTGAGGGGGACGGGTCAAGAGTGAAAGTGCATGTTTGGATAAGTATTTAAGAAAGCATAAATATTTATGAGAAACATTCATATTTAGAAGAGGTGTCTGCATTTGGCGTCATATAGAGAAGTGAGGTGGAGGGGAGAAGGGGAAAAGTCATATGTGGATGGGTTTGTATGATGAAGCATAACTATTTCGGAGGAATATTTGAGTCTGACACAGTTGTTAGAACACCTCAACCGAAATAATAGCCATGTATGCTACAGGTTCGATTCTTTCGATAAGCTCAGAATTTTTTTTTACTCATGTACAGTATTGTCACCACGAGATGTACGCAGGTCATGTACGCTTAAATGTACCAGAGTACGGTAGATTGCCTTCGGGACCCTATACCTTAACTGGACTACAATGGGATTGGCTGCATTAGTTTGCATATTATATTGTATAAGGGGAATGCTTGTTCTCTCAAGGTGTATTCGCAATTCGAAGCATTTGTATTTGTTTCCTGGTGGTCATGGCGATTAATAGCTACTGTTGAACGCATCCCCCGCCCCCGGTTCTTTCTCCATCGAAGGGATAATAGGAGTTATTCTTCGTACAATGCCGAACATGGCGAACAAACAATCCTTCTCGCCAAAAGTGTCTGTAAAAATACCAAAACCCCGGACCCTGACGCTTCTCATCCTCCAGGAGATGACATGTTAATAGAAACAATGCAAAGATATATGTTTGAGGTAATATTCTTAATAAATTTGAAGAACTATTTGCATCTCTCTCTCTCTCTCTCTCTATTTATTTTTATGCAAGTATGAAGGAACCAAAGACTAAGAGCCCGCAAACAATTCCTTCCAAGAAAAAAAAAAAAAACAATACAAAAGTGAGCCAAATTCAAGATCTCTTCATATATATATATATATATATATATATATATATATATATATATATATATATATATATATATATATATATATATATATATATATATATATATATATATATATATCATCTCATCTCATCAGCCGTTTGGACCGGCCTATCCCGACCGAAGTGGGGACGATACAGCCAATGTATCTCTACCAAGTGGCTTAGGCTCTCTAGTAGAGATTGTATGTAGGGTGAGAAGTGCTTGTAGGTGTAACTGTAGTGTTGGAGTGGGCTTGGATGTGGGTATAATCTGCGAACCAAGTGTAATCGGCCCGCGCAAGCCGACTGGGTGCATGCATATTTTACAGTATGCGACACTGGTTCAACCACAGCACCCCTTGTGTCCGCCAATGAAGTACGTGGCCTGAAGAACGCTCCCAAACTTTATTACCCTGGCGTGGCGCAAACCCTCATTCTTCAGTGTACGAACACGCACGCTTTATCACTGTACCAATATATATATATATATATATATATATATATATATATATATATATATATATATATATATATATATATATATATATATATATATATATATATATATAAACATTTCCGTATCAACATAAGTAAGAATGTGTGTGTACAGTATTTTATCCAGCAGAGAGAGGGGCTTCACGATGTCAAAGGGATAAAATAATGACCATAATTTTTAAATGGACCATTAAAACTTTGGTAATTATTCATGTTAATACATGGCAATTTTACTTAGCAGAGGGAAACTCTATACTCTGACGAGATTATAATAACTGTCCTGATTGTAGCATTCATGGGAAACGCTTTACTGATTAACACCTGAACAGAGTAGGAGTAAACACTTATGTAAAGTAGGGATATTCTCTCTCTCTCTCTCTCTCTCTCTCTCTCTCTAAACCGTATTCACAGAATGAGCTCCGAAGAATTTTCCTTTGTCAACGAGGAGAGAGAGAGAGAGAGAGAGAGAGAGAGAGAGAGAGAGAGAGAGAGAGAGAGGCTGGTAAGGTGGGTGGGTGGGTGAGTGGGTTTGTGAGAGAGTTACACGTGTATATATTTGATTATTCGCTGCCCTTAACCCATTAGTGTACGGGGCTCCTTCATGTCGGATTTTGTTGGAAGAGTATTAAGCGCAGCACTGACTACCTATCGCCTCGTAGTCACAAAGCTTGTAGGTCCAGTCCCTGGGGATATCCTCGTTATTGGCTTTTCAAAACGACGAATTCCGTACTCCTCAACAGACCCGACGCAAATGGATTAAAATGCTGCAAAAGCATGTTGGGCTAATTCCCGACACTTTTTTTTTTTTTCCTTCGTATGAAATCTAATTCTTCATTGCTCCATCTTATTCTCTTTTCCTTCCGCCTCTGAACTGATGGCCAACCACAAAACATCTTGCTGGATGCCATCCTTGTCAGATACACAACTTACACTGACACACCAAAATGGACGAGGCCACAGCGGTTTTTAAGACCTCCACCACTTAACTTTTTTTTTTAATAACATAACAGAGGAAGGAAAAAACTAATACTTAAAAAAAACACACACACACACACACAATCCATACACCAGATTATTGGCGTCCACCATTCATAAAATATCTGTAACAGTTGGACTTTAACAGCTGTAGGTTGAAGTTTAGGGGGAAACAACTCGGGGGAGTTCCAGAGAGATGCGGTTCGGGGAATAAACGAATTCTGATAGGCAAAAGTTCTGCAATATGGCTTTGTGACATTCCAGTCATGAGTGCTACCAGATGCTCGTGTAGCACGTGGGAATGCATGGAGAGGTGGCACTATGGACGCAACTTCGTCTGAGCATTTGCCATAAAAATATAGGTAAATAATGCAAAGGAGGCAACATTCCTTTTTACTTGCAGGGGAGGTAGTTTATTTATAATAGCAGGGTTATTAATAATTCTAACAACTTTGTTCTGAATTTGGTCTAGCCTAGTTGTTTTAATACAACCTCTTCACATCCATTCCACAAGGATGAGCAATATTCAA
Source organism: Coenobita brevimanus (assembly GCF_032717465.1). Lineage (NCBI taxonomy): Eukaryota > Metazoa > Arthropoda > Malacostraca > Decapoda > Coenobitidae > Coenobita > Coenobita brevimanus. The sequence goes on along the minus strand of NC_137021.1, from coordinate 36,723,352 downwards.
GCTGAGAGCACACATGACTCTTGTAAATCATAGCTAACTGCTCGTCAGTGAAGAAGTTACGGACTCATGACAATAATCCGAGTTTCTTTGAGGCGGTTTTAGCAAGTGATTTGACATGAGAGGTCCAGCTGAGGTCATTGTTAAGTGAGACACCGAGAATTTCAATACTGTTGGAGATGGGAACATTAGTAGCATTGAAGGTAATATACGAATCTGGCAACATCCATCTATTAGTAAATTGTATATATCTGGTATTACTAGCAGTAAATGAGACAAGGTTGTTTTGTCCCCATTCAGTGATCATAGATAAGTCTTGATTTATGGCGCTGGTTGTACTGAGTTGAGAGTTAGAGATATTAGACTTTGTAAATGGGTGTTTGAGTGTGACTGAGCTGTGAAGTGTTGAATCATTTGCATATGAATGGATTGGATTGTGGGTGACAGATAAGAGATCATTAATATGAACCAGGAACAGGGTTGGCGCCAGAACTGATCCCTGTGGCACACCGGCGTTAACTGAGTGGAAATTGGAATACACATCATCTACTTTTACTTTTCTGTCACTGAGATATGATGAAAGCAGGGGAACAAAAGACGTTAGTCCATAGCAAGGAAGTTTGGACGGCAGGGAAAGTGCCACACTCTCTTGAAAGCTTTAGAAATATCGAGGGCTACTGGATGAGTTTTTCCATGTTGGTCGATTGATTGGTGGATGGTATGAGCCAGGAGATTACAGTATGTCAATGGTGGATCTTTCGTGGCGAAAACCATATAGTCTATCACTAATTAAGTTGTTGGATTCAAGATGTTTAACTATGTGCATATTAAGAACACGAGTCTCATTCTTGGTCCTCTTAGACTTTTTGGACGAAGCTGCATTTCCTTGTCACTGATGATCCAGCTGAACAAATGAGCTATTGCTGGTTGTATTCTGCGAGATGATGAAGATTTACCAAGGAATGTTTGTCCTCATGTAATCGATAGTCACAAATCTTAGCCTGCCATTTACATGACAGAAAAAGTTTTGGAACATCAGTACAACTCTTCAGGTGCCTTCTTTGTTAAGGTTTTAGCCCTTTTATGACTGGTACAACGCTGGCATTCTGTTTTCAATTAACGCAATGCACTTTAATTCAAGTGAGTGAGTCAGGAGATTGACTGAGTTACTACTGGCACTATTTGCCTACCTACAGTTGAAATAGCTTCATTGTTTTAGTCTTGGTAACTTCATAAGATACTGCTCCGCAAGACCCACAAAAGTCCGGTATTAAAAAAAACTCTACGGAATGCACTGTAGCTCTCGGTAAGGCTGTTCAGAGTTTAAACTCTTCCAGCTGGCAATATATTTCATTGTTGCGTTATTCACATGATATTACTTGCGTTAAAAGAGACATCCATTGAAAGGAACCTATAATACGCTTGATTAATATCTCCATTACTAAAAGTTTTCCCAGAGCTAAGTGAAATCATCTAAAGACAGCAAAAATTTGGAACTTACTGGCAAGATCCCCAAATATACTGTATACTACTTCCGTGATGTTAAACACTGACCTCATCTGGACATCACTCTCCATGTCATCCAGTGAAAATATCCTTCTGTCACAGGTACCTAGGACGTTACGGGTTTCCCACAAGACCCTCCGACATGTCATGAAACCATCACCTCTCAGACCATTACACTAGCCCTGAATCAGACAGCACTAGAATTTCTTTCATATGGCATTGTGGGTAGTAGCAGCGAAGTGATGACATCTGGATTCTGGAGTGAGCCATGTAGGTTAACTATTCTATATAATGTAATTCTAGTGTGTGTGTGTGTGTGTGTGTGTGTGTGTGTGTGTGTGTGTGTAATTCACCGGGTCGGTCAGAATCACTTGATGGTCGTGATCGTCAGCTTTTACCCTCCCGGAAGGGAGCTGAGAGCTCATATAGTCCGATCTAAGGGCAAGGCTGTGACCTTCACACACGCACACACCCGTCCCCTTGCTCAAGGGGGACAGTAACCACCCACTTCGTCAGTGAAACTTTTCGCAACCTGAGCGAGGCACAAACTCCCGTCCAGCAGTTGGCAAGCGGGAACGTTACCACTGCACCAGCGAGCGGTGTGTGTGTGTGTGTGTGTGTGTGTGTGTGTGTGTGTGTGTGTGTGTGTGTGTGTGTGTGTGTGTGTGCGCGCGCGCGCGCTCCTGCTGTCTCCAAACAATTATTTTCTACATAGAAGAAACTGTTCTACCTGGAGGGATTTGATTAAGCCCTCATTATCCTATGCACAACAGGAAATCTTCCTCAGAGTGATGATGATGATGATGATGATGATGATGATGGTGATGATAATGATGATAATGATGATGATGATGATGATGAGTAGAAGACTGCTATTCTTTGAGAGAGTTATGGTTTCCGCCAATGAAAATATTGTTGAATTTAATTTTTTTCAATAACTAACCGTTGGTCAGACTCCCACCAAAAAGTATACAGACCTGGTCCAGGATGATACAAAATTTCTAGTGCAAAGAAGTGCTTCACTTATATTTCGCTTTTTCCTCTATAGAAGAGCACTTGGAAAGTTGGATGTCTGAAATATCGTAATGTCACGCGTATGAATAGCCTTCCATTTTTATCTTTTTCTTTTTTTTATATACAAATATTTGGTAAATAATAAATTATTATCACTGGGTTTCCTTAAATGTTCACGTATGTATTGCGGCTAGTTTTTTAGTAAATTGCAATTGAAAATTCATGGTTTTTGCACATATTTGAACTTATGACTTTGAAAAGTAGGTCAAGGTCGCTGCAAATAGTTTTCTGTAATTACTCACAAACTGCTGGTCAAATATTCATCAAAAAATAAACAGACTTGCACCAGGATCAGACAAAATTTCTAGGTCTAATAAGTGCCTCATTTATGGTTTGATTTTTCCCGTACTGAAGAGCAGTTGAAACATGGTATGTCCGAAGTATCGTAATATCACGTATGAATGACCTTCAGATTTTTTCCATACCGCAGAAATGTTTGGAAAATAATTTTATCACACGTTTCCTTCCATGGTAATAGGTCCTTAATAGTTGAAAATTATTATTTTAGGACATTTTTGGACCTGTGACCTTGAAAAGTATGTCAAGATCACTGACAGTGGGTGTGTTGTATATCCTCAATAACTACGATCAAAACAGGAGACGAATAGTAATGAAATAATGATGATAAAAATGCTGACAGATAAAAAGATCTCCACAAATGGTAATAGGTCAAAATCCGTAATAATAATTATAATAATAATGATAATAATCTATCTATCCATTGCCAGATGCCTCAATCTCGTTCGGGGTGGCCGCAAACAAATCGCCTCCACGTCGCCCTGTCCCCCGCCATTTCACTGCCCCACTCCCAACTCCCCCCCCTCTCTCATATACCTCTCCACCCCATCCCTCCATCTCATCCTCAGCCTCCCCCTCCCTCTTCCCCCCTCCACCTCACTCACATACACTCTCTTCGTCAGTCTTTCACCATCCATCCTCTCCACATGGCCAAACCACCTCAGTGTATTCCTCCTAACGCTTCCTATCACATCCACATCCACACCACAACGCTCCTTTATATTCTCATTTGTCAGCCTGTCTCTCCATGCGACAGCACAGGCTCCTCTTAAGTAACTCATTTCCACTGCTCTCACTCTTGACTTCTGTCCCTCCAGCAAGGTCCAAGCTTCACTTCCATACGTTAGAGTTATCACAATACCGTCATGTAGTAGCTTTTTCACTTCCATGCTCACTTCCCCATTTCTTATCACTGCTTTCAAGGAATCAGCAACCATTCTTCCCTGTTGTACTCTTTCAAGCACTTTACCCTCTAAACTTCCATCCTTACTCATCACACTACCCAAGTACTTAAATGCACTCACATTTTCCGTTTCCTTCTCATCCAACCTCACTTTATATTCACTGACTTCACCTCTCTCGAAGACCATCACTATACTTTTCCCAACATTCATCTTTAGATTCCGTTTCTTACACTTTCTCCCAAAATCATCCACCAAGCCTTGCAGTTCCCTTTCGTCTTCACTTAACAATACAGTATCGTGTGCAAACAACAGTACTGGTAGTTTCCAAATACTGTTATCCCTCACTAGGGCCGGTCCAGCATCAACTCCTCTACCTTGTATTTCTTTTATAACCCCATCCATATACAGATTGAAGAACTATGGAGACATGACACATCCTTGTTTCAATCCAACCTTCAAATAGAAAAATTCACTCAGTTCACTATGCACATGCACTGCAGCCTTAGCAATCTCATACATACGCATCACAGCCTTCAGCAACTTCCCATCTTTTTTTTTTTTTTTTTTTTTTATGTGTCCGACTCTGGGCAAAGGCTCAGGGCCTATTTCTTGGGGGCAGTCACCTATCCCAAGGCCCAGTAGTCCTCCTACACCTCCACATGTCACCACTTCGGCGCTAACACCCACCGTCCATATTGAATACATGCTAGGGCTGTCTCATACAGGACTGGTGTATTGGTATTAGCGGGGGTACTTTTACGACATGTCGGCGGGTCATCTGGTAGATCAGGAAAGTCTGCTTTTAGGAAATTCAAATCCTTAAACTGTTCCCTGCCCCAGCCGAGATTCGATCCTGGGTCCATTAGGACTGCAAGCCGCCTCTCTACCGATTCAGCCACCGCCTCCCCCATATATTCTTAATACTCTCCACAATCCTTGTCTATGCACCCTGTCATATGCTTTCTCCAAATTCATGAAGGCTGCAAACAACTTCTTTCCCTTCCTTAGAAACTTTTCCACTAAAGATCTAAGATTGAATATCTGATCTATACAACCTCTTCCCTTCCTAAAACCTTCCTGTTATTCTCCAACTAATTCCTTCGTTATTTCCCTAACGCTGACAATAAGTATCCTACCATATACTTTTCCTTTTACACTAAGAAGGCAAATGCCCCAGTGATTACCACACACTTCTTTTTCCCCTTTTCCTTGCACAGGGGAAAAATAATACCTGACTTCCAATCCTCCAGGACTCTACCTTCCTCCCAGGCCAATCTGCACATCTTCCACATTCATACTATTAGTATCTCTCCCCCACGCTTCAGCAGTTCACCACACACTCCATCAGGCTTTCCCCATTTTAACTTTTTTTATTGCTTCCACAACTTCCATCGTACTGATTTCTTCCTCTCGTCTCATATCCCTCCTTCTCCCAGCCATTCCGCAGCCACTTATATTTGCGTTACTTTCATTCTCTATGTTCAACAATTCCTTAAAGTATTCTCTCCATCTGCTCACTTTTTCTCCCTTCTTAACTAGTAATCTACCATTTTTATCTTTCACTCCCCGACGAACCTCTTTGGCACCCTGGCCAACTCTCATCATCTCTTTCCAGAACATTTTCTTACGTTCCCTCCACTTTACACTCAAATTCCTTCCGAATTCCTCATCCACTCTCTTCTTACTCTCTCTTACTAGCCTTTTCACCTCTCTTCCTCTTGACATATAACCCTCTCTTCCGACTCTCTACTTCTTCTACGCTCCTGTTTCTCATCCACTCACTATAAGCTTTCTTTTGTGCCGCAGCCTGTCTCACCTCACCAGTCCACCATGTTTTTCCCTGGACCCCCTTTCGTTTTCTCTTCACCCTACACACACCTCACATGCTGCACAGATTTCTTCGGTGAATATCTTGCACACACCTTCCACGTCCTTCATCTGCTCCAATCTATATTTATCCAATCGCTTCTCCACTTCCCCCTTATATTCTGCCTTTTTTCCATGGTCTTGTAACTTTTCCACCCTCCTTGTAAGAACTACTTCCTCCTGTCCTTCCCTTTTTCTATATCTCCATTTCGTTTGGACTTTGATTCTGACCACCACGAAGTGGTGGTCCGAAAGTCCATTCCCCCAACGTCTCTATGCTCTTGCATCCATTACACACATTATCTTTTCATCCACACACACACATAATCAGTCATTGCCTTCCGTTCATTCATTTCACCACCCACCCTTCTCGTCACTCGCCATGCATACCTATGGTTCATTTTGTGCCTGAAGATGGTATAGGCTATCACCAACCCCCTATAATAATTATAGTTATAATAATAATAATGATAATAATCATCATCATCATCATCATCATCATCATCATCATCAAAATAATAAAAATAATAATATAATAATAATAATAATAGTAATAATAATAATAATAGTAATAATAATAATAATAATAATAATAATAATAAAAATAATAATAATAATAATAATAATAATATAAAAATAATAGTAGTAGTAGTAGTAGTAATAATAATAGTAGTAGTAGTAGTATTAATAATAGTAGTAGTAGTAGTAGTAATAGTAGTAACAGAAGAAGTAATATTAGTAGTATCAATGAAGATCCAAAAACTCGCGTCAGGAGCTGTTGACATAAAGTGTTGCTCAGTATGCCTTCGCCGATCCTTGTACACGGACTTGCCATACAGCCTCCATGACTTTGCTGTCCTAATCAGCTCATCATCCCTTCATAATGTATCAGCAACAAAAGTTTGGTTGACATCCGTCGAGGGATTCAAGAAATATTGTGCCAACAAAGATAAATTCAGTAGACCCCATATGACCGTGACCTTTGGCCCTTTGATATTGGTAGCTTAAGACATTCATTGCCCCTTCATTTTGTATTGTTGACAAAAATTTTGGGGAAATCCGCTGAAGGGTTCAGGAGATATCGTGCTCACAAGGATAAACATAGTCAACCCCATATGACCTTCACCTTTGACCCCTTGACCTAGCTGACCTGAAGAGTTCACCATATCCTCATGCTGCATCACTGACAAAAGTGTGGTAGAAAGCCGTCAGTAAGTTCAGGAGATATAGCTCCCACAAGAGTGTTCGGACAAATGGACCCATTCATACATGCATGCATGCTTTGACAGAGAGACCAATCACTTAATTCCTCTTCCACCACTGGTGAGCGGAGGCCAGATAACAGTAATAAGAGTAGCAGTAGTAGTAGTACTAGTAGTAGTAGTAGTAGTAGTAGTAATAATAATAAGAAGAACAAGAGGAAGAAGAAGAAGAAAAAAAATCATCATCATCATCATCATCATCATCATCATCATCCTGACCTCCTTTTCCACCCTAGGGCAGGGTGAGGAGTAGCAATGTCCAGACAGCCCAAATTTGCCCAGTCCAATGGACCACACTTCCATTCACTCATCATTCAAGTCCCTGGAATCCCGGGTCTATCGGATATGTCAAAAACATTCACCACGTTTTGTAGCTTCATATAAACGTATCCAATTGAGTCAATCCGGACGTTGCCATGTTAAAATGGAGTGCCAGAATCCCTGATCATGCACTTCTCAAAACACTCATCCAGCCAGCTCGATCTCCTGACAGTTCCCTAGCCTCACCGACTTCCAAAACTCTCTTCCTCACACACTCATTCACAATATCTCTCCACCTTCTCCTTGGCCTACTTCGCCTCTTCCCGCCTTCGAACTGTCTCAGATAAACCGTTTTCACCACTGTTTTGCTATCCATTCTCTCCACATGACCATACCATCTCAGTACACTCTCTTCGACTCTGGTGTCCACCGACTTCCTTGCCCTGCTGCACACATTATATGTGATATAATCACATTATATCGTATCCTATCCACCTTCTGTACTCCACATACATTCCTCAGTAGTCACATCTCCACTGCTCTTACTCTTGACTTTTCATTTTCATGCCACACCATAGTCTCACATCCATATGTTAAACTTGGCACTAACACTCCTTCATGTAAGCCTCGTGCAGCTGCAGCACTAAAGCCTCTGTTTCTTATAAAGACCTTCATTGCACCAGCCACTTTTTTTCCTTGTGTCATCTACTTTCAACTTCTATTGCACATTTTCCTCTCTTTTCTATCAGTGTACCCAGGAATTTTAACTATCTCGCCAATTACAGCCTCTCTCCATTCACTGTTACATTGCACTGGGAGTCACCTTCTCTCTCAATGACCATCACTTTACTCTTCTACATTTAATCTCAAGGCACGACGCTCACGCACATCTGCAAAACTCTGCACTGGCCTACCAAGTTCTTGTCCTGTACTTGCAAGCAGTACTCCATCGTTAGCATTCAACAAATTTGAGATGTTCCATCCATCACCATTCATTACCAACGCCATCCCTCTACATTACTCGTGTTTTTACTTCTCTCATAATTCCATCTCTCTCTCTCTCTCTCTCTCTCTCTCTCTCTATCAGTATATATATATATATATATATATATATATATATATATATATATATATATATATATATATATATATATATTTTTTTAACAACCATGGAGACATCACACAGCCTTGTCACACGCCCATACCGATCGTGAACCATTCACTTAGATGCCCATTAACCCTTACTCATGCTTCACTACCATCATAAAAACTCTTGACGGCACCTAGCAGCTTACCCTCTACTCCGTACATGCGCAAAACTTTCCACAATCCTTCTCTGTCCACTTTGTCATATGCTTTTTCCAGATCCATGAATGCCATAATCACTTATGGTCCTTCTCACAAGCCTTCTCTACTATATGTCTCACTGCAAATATTTGGTTCAGACATCCTCTGCCACTTCTAAAGCCACCCTGTTCATCACTCACTAGGACTTCTGATATCTCTCTTACTTTCTCTGTAATAATTCTTCCATATACCTTCCCTACCACACTCAACAAACTTATGCCACGATAATTCTTACACTCACCTCGCTCACCTTTATTTTTGTACAGGGGTACAATCACAGACTTTTCCACTCTGCAGGCACAGTTTTTACATATCTCCAACAAGCACTTCATTCCACTCTCTCCACTAAATATAAGCATCTCTCCATACACATCATGAACCCCAGCTGATTTCCCATTTTTCAGCCGCTTCACAGCGCTCTTCACCTGTGTGAGTGTCACGTCTCCTGGTACTGCATTCCTTCTCTGCACCCCCCCCAAACCAATCATATTGACAGCCACTCTGCTCTCTCTATTCCCATTCATCAGGCTTTCGGAATATTCCTTCCTTGTGTTCCTAACTTCATCCCCATGGGTTAAATTCTACAACCTACACCCTTCACACCATCACATTTCTTTCCGCTTTCACTTTTACATTTCTGCACCTCTTTCCAGAATAACTTTCTGTTTTCTGAGTAGTTCACATTCATTTTTCTTCCTAGATCCTCATTTACTTCCTCCTTCTTCGTTTTCACTAGTTTCTTTACTTGTTTCTTGCTCTCAACATATTCAGTTCTTATTTCAACTGAACCCCCGTCCTGTAACCGCTTTAGCACTTCTTCCTCTTTTCCTCCACTGCTCTCATTACCTCCTCATCCCACCATGCTGTACCTTTCTTCTCTGTCGTTACTCTTGCCACACCACACACCGCTTTAGCATTCCTAACTAAGCAATCCCCATATGCATTCCACAGGCTGCCCAAATCCATTCTCATTCCAGTTCACTAATTCTAACTACTCCTCTACTTTGGTCCTGTAATCATCTGCCATTTCTTTGATCCTCAGCTTCTCAACTTTCAGTCTGTCTCCCTGACTGTTTGTCTCTCTCCTGATCCACCTCACTCCTCTCAGCTTGATCTTGCACAACCTCCTCTCCTGACACATATCCTTTGGTCGCTTGTCATTATCATTTTCTCCTGATACTCCATAACAACCCATTATGTCATCCTCAGGACCAGTGCCTACTCTTCCATTCATATCCCCCATTATGAACACCTTGTAGCTCCTGGGCATTTCTCCCATTACTTCATCCAGCTCGTCCCTAAATCTGTCTTTCTCTCTCTCTCGCTCCTGTCCTTACATGGTGCATATGCTACAATCACTGCCACTTTTACCTTCTCGAACTTGACATACACCTTGAGCTGACACATTTGTAGTCTCTCATTACATTCTGCCACACCTCATCCATCAACAAAGTAACTCCTTCCTTGTATCTTCCTCGCCCATTCATTCCCGATCTTACACATTTCACACCTTCCCACTCCACTTCACACCCTTTCATCTTCGTTTCACACAATGCCATCGCGGCATATCTTGCACTCTTGAACACATTTACCACTTCCACCCTTTTGCTTTCCTCATTCACACCTCTCACATTTCACATTTGGGGGGAGGTGGTGGCTCAATCGGTAGAGAGGTGGCCTGCAGTCCTAATGGACCCAGGTTCAAATCCCTTCTGGGGCAGGGAACAGTTTAAGGATTTGAATTTCATTAAAATCAGGCTTTACTGACCTACCAGAAGACCCGCCGACATGTAGTAAAAATACGCCCACTAATACCAGTACACCAGTCCTGTATGAGACAGTCCTAGCATGTATTCAATATGGACGGCGGGTGTTAGCGTCGAAGTGGTGACATGTAGAGATGTATGGTATGTAGGAGGACTGCTGGGCCTTGATAGCAGGCTGTGAAGCCTATGCCCAGAGTCAGACATAAAAAAAAAAAAAACATGACCATGCGAATCTGCCCTTTTGGTTGGGGCCCTAGGCAGGTACTGGGCCCTCCGAGACTCTCTGAAACGACTGCCATGATTAAGTGATTTTGGATGGGGAAATCTGGGGGATACTTAATCGTGCCAGAAACCCCGGTTATATGGTTACTACCCAGCGTAGTAAATGGTTTCCTGGGAACAGGAAACCATTTAGCTTGTCATTCACTGCAGAGATCGTATGGCATCTCTATATTAAGTGAGTAGATGATGGGCGCCCCCACCTACCACAATTATAATAATAATAATAATAATAATAATAAAACATCAGTTATAATAATAATAACCACAACAATAATAATAATAGTCAAAATAATGATAATAATAATAATAATAATAATAATAATAATGAGTAATAATAATAATAATAATAATAATAATAATAATAATAATAATAAAGCATCAGTTATAATAATAATAGTAATAATAATAACAACAAAGCATCAATTAGATTAAAATATTTAAATCACTGCAGCGATGAGGTCTACTCAGAGTCTGCAATGAACACTCCTTTTTTTGCATCCCCCCAGAAAGCTGAAGTTGCCCTAAAGTGTTTGTAAATGGCACACGTTTTTAATACCGCTCACTGTAATGAAAATAGTTTTAAGCACTTTGCAGCCATTAATTAGCTACCACGACCAGGCCAGCGGTGAGGCTAGGTGGGGTGGGTGTATGGCGTGTGTAGAGTTAGGGAGACATGATTTTTGTTCATTTTTTGTACACTCTTAATAATGAAGTGTCCAAATACTGTAGGCTCCTTTCGTGGTTTTACTTTAACTTGGCCTATAATTTCGTCCTTTTGCAGCTTATTTGAAGCAGATCTTTGTTTGGGCAAGAAAGTGCTGTGGTTCTCCATCCCTTCCATAGCATTTCTTCGTGACTAGCATCATATTCTTGTGTTAATCTGTTGTAGCAACCCAGGATTCAAGATGGAGAGAGGGTAATTTTCGGCGAAGTTTGAGTAAAATGAGCATAGAATTTTGGCGGTTTTTGTTGTTGTAAGATTCGTCCAACTAATGATAGTATGGACCCGGGCTCAGACACATGTCTAACGCTCCACTTCCACTCCGCTGGGCGACTTCTGGTGTGTTTTGGGAACCGTTCAGTCCGTGTTATAGTGCCTACCCTGTATCATTCATTCATTACTCCTACGGTCAGAACCACGCCCACACTAGCCGACTGAGCCGTCCCTACAAAACGAAGGATACTGTACTATATATTAAGCTCTTAATGGTGGTTATTTACGGGCCATCTTGTATATGACCGAAGAATCTAAAAAACAGCTTTCCTCGCATGAATCTCTATCAGTATAACCTACCACAGCATACACCAGCGCACCATACACAAGTTCCTATTAATGATTTCAATAAGAGTTACCCCACAATAGTAGTAGTAGTAGTAGTATGCCACAGTGTATATGACCGAGGACTCAAAAACCAGCTCTCCTCTCACGAATCTCTGTCAGCATAAGTTACCACAGCAAACACCAGTGCACCATATACAAGTTCCAATTAATGGTTTCAAAATGTGTTTTTCCACAATAGTAGTAGCAGTACCAGCAGTAGTAACAGTAGCAGTAGTAGTAGTAGTAGTAATAACAGTAATAGTAGTAGTAGTAGTAGTAGTAGAAGTAGTACTAGTAGCAGTAGTAGTAGTTGTACTAATAGCAGTAGTAGTAGTAGAAGTAGTAGTAGCTGTAATAGTAGGCCACCTTGTATATGACCGAGGACTCAAAAAACAGCTCTCCTCGTTTGAATCTCTATCAATAATGGTTACCGCCATACACTTGTGCATCACGGGCAATTCCAGGGTAATGATATCAAAGTGTGTAGTTCCAGTAAAGTTTATCAGCCCGTCTGAGATGACGAGCTGCTTTCGTCCCCTCTTCACCTCCATCTTGACCGGGTGTGCACGTTTCCGTTTTTTATTCCATTTTTGCAATACGTGCTAAGATTGCGTTTTCCAGGATTATCACCCATTCTCTTTTTCCTTTTTTATTCTTTCCTCCACTCTTACCGAACCTTCCCTAACCTAACAGATTAATTGGACTGACTTACAGGCTAACCTAACCTGATACTAAGAAAACAAATCTAACCTAACCTAGACTTTCCTTGATATGAAAAAGTGTAAACATAGTACATGGATCGGAAGTAAGTAACCAGGTGTTAAAGTGGTTATGGTAGGAGTGTATCACCTTAAAATTATATTTCAATTAGGAGGCACTCTTCGAAATTGAGAAGTCACACACAGCTCTGGTAAAAACAGGGATCCAATTTAAGTTAATTAAACTCGCTTGAAAGTGGCAAGAAGGAAATGAAGTAGAGGATAGGTTGATGAGGTGGTGACTGGACGTCTATAGTGTGCTGCAGGAATGATAAGGTGGCTTTTTAGATACGGAACCATATCTAGGCACCAGACTGACAATCAGTCAATCACTAACGATTTTTTTATTACCGGTTACAAAGACGAAAGGCTAGACAGCTAATACGCTGCAAGTTTAGTGCTGAGAGGTTGCTGTTCTAGATGGCTAATTTTCTGTATGATAGGCATGCTTAAAGACTAAATGGGCCTGAGTGGGAGGGCATTAACCGATATGCCTTGAAGCTCCTGCATCCAGTACTTTTTTTTGTTGATTTTATTCAAGGTACAACACCTGAGGATTATATTTAACTTATGACAAGTAACTGGAGAGGCGATGTGGGTGGGGAGAGACGGTGCTTTTCCTTTAATCCTTCTAACTACTGGATTATTCTTTACTGTGTGTTTGAATCTGAGCACAGACTTAACAGCCTTTTTCCTGAGACTCAACAGTCCTCCGACGTACCACACACCTTCACATGTCCCCAGCTCGGCGCTAACCCTTCAAATTAAATACATGGTAGGCCTGTCTCATACGGGGCTGGTGTTTTTAGGACCTATCTGTGGGTCTTATGGTAGACCAGGAAAATCTATTTTAACGAAATTCAAACGCTTAAACTGTTCCCTGTCCCAGCCGGGAATCGAACTGCCGTCCACTAGGATAGCAGACCACCCTTCTCCACCATAGTCACCACCTTAGGAAAATCTCTTCCTAGTGAAAGGTTTAGATACAGCCTTCTCTTATCTCCTCACCAATTGCGATTCCCATTAAACTTGATCTTTTTTAATTGTTGCTGTCACCTAATGGTTTTAATAATTATATAGCTTATGACAGACTCTCCGAACTACAGGGGTTGGATGTAGCATTTACTGACACCATCTCCAGTACAGAACCTACGGAAGTTTAATCACATCATCTCAAGTTTAACACGAACTAATTGACAGAGACACAATCTGGCTAAAGTAATTAATGAGCACTGACGACAGGTAGGGAAGATAGCGACTGGGCCATGGTGTGTGAGGGACAGAGGGAAAGTGGTATACTTGAATACTGATAATATGGTCTTATCACTTTAACTTAGCTGAAAATTTCAATGTGTCAGTCTTAAATGTTGAGCTGTAACAAAAATTTTAACTACAACGTGGTGCTCGTCACGAATATGTGCTTTGGAAATTATGTTGAGCAGTAGTATTGCCTGTTATGCCACTGAACTACGAGACTAGAATATAATTCTAATCACGAGGAAGTGCTATGGAGAGGATGTAGAGCCATAGTACGGTCTTATTTTGCTACTGAGCAACGGGAAATAAGCTAGGAAAGGGCGATATCAACCGCCTAGTTAAGGTGGACGGACAATAACGGTTGTAGTTGATAACTGGAGGTGTGGTGTAGGAAGGGGTCGTTGATATTATGGCTTTCATCACGGCAAAGGACATTTCATTGTAATCTTGCTGTCCATTGAAAGATTTTATTTAGCTTAGGGTAGAGTTTTAGAACTAGAGAGGTAAGCTTTAGTTTTCACCTACCTTATCATTAGAGATTCATCTTAAGACCAGTAAATCTGTCTTGAAATAGCAAAAGCAAAGTGAAGCTAAAAGCTCATGTGGTTTGTGAGCTGTGGCGGTAGGTGGGAGAGACAGCCACTGCGGGTGTTGTGTGAGGAGGGGCAGCTTATATTTTTGGCTAGAAAGTCTACCAGGAGGAGATGGTGACAGGTGAGGGAGAGGTGGTCTTACTGAACAGCAATGCAAGGTGGATATGGTAACTGGAGATGGAAAGGGAGGTGACATATTCATTTTACTCTAGCTTTACCTGAATTTGCCATACTTTCATCTTGAATGTTGAGCTGTAACATATAAACGGTAGAATATGTTACTAATCACACACACACAAAAAAGCGCTATGGAAAGAATATAGTGCAGTAGCACTCCGTTATTCTGTCACTAAGCTACTCAAAAAAATCTACAAAAGGAGGAGAATCAGGGCCAAGTTACAAGAAAAAGAGTATAAATGTTATTACTGAGCAGAAGTGTTTGGTGAGGGAGATAGTGACTGATGATGGAAAGATGGTATTCTTGAATTGCGATTGAAGCTGGAGGATGACGTGATTGGAGATGGGGAGGGAGACACGGTGGTAATGCTGAACAGAGAGGGTAGGTGAGGGAGATGGTGACTAGGGAGAAAGAAGTGATATTACTGCGAGGAGGGTGAGGTGATACGAGTTACGCAAGGTGAAGAGGATGATGAGAGGAGAGGGAGATGTGATATTACTGATGATATAAGGCTAACGGGGAGGATTGAGGAAAAGAGAGGTGGTATTATTTACTTGGGAGACAATCAAGGGAAGGCGGTGATTGGTGTGATGTATAGAGAAGCTGACAGGGGGAGATGGTGAATGGAAAGAGGGAGGTGGTACATTTGTGAGATTAGCTGCACATGATAATCAACTATATTCTCATTGGTACAGGAAACCTCGCAACACATTCTTAGCTATCTAATTTTGCGAGTTATTTCTGAAGATTGTCCTGTATGTCATCTTCATATTATCAACGGACCTGCATCACTAGCATAATAATGGATATCAACTCGAATGTTTGTAACTCCCTAGTATTCTGTTCCATCTGACACCTCCATATTGTATTTAGCTGAGAGTAAGTCATAAGAGCCTCAGAAAGTTGTCATCATTAGCATTAACTTCCTTATGCCCCGAACAACTCACATTCTTATCAGGTTAAAAGCAGACGATTTTATTCAGTTGAGAGTGATTCATAAGACCATCAGTGTGTTAAGGTATAGTTGGCAAAATAAATCACTATCGAACACGTGTTGCGAAATCTAAGCCAACGAGAATACGTTGTTGGAGTGACTGAGGGAGTGATGGGGATATAGAACAGACATAAAATAGGAGACAATGAAGAGGATCTGTAAAGCAGATCAAAGGAGGCTGGCAGGAAGGGGAGTATGAAATATGCTTAGAGGAAGAGAACTACTGGTTGAATGGAGAGGTTCAAGGAAATGTGAGACAATAAAAATTAACGATACTGAAGGGAATAAAATGCTGGAAGAAGAAGGAAGGGAGAAGAGTAAAACACACACACACACACACACACACACACACACACACACACACACACACACACACACACACACACACACACGAGACGATGATTATTATGGACTAAAACGCTAAGATGGATGGAAAGATCACATAGACGAGAGATGCGAATGAAAAATATGGTTAATAAAGGAAAATTATTAAGTCCTGCAATCCAATGACGCAACTTGTTCTATTTCTTTCTACCTGTCTATAGCCAGACTCCATGATCCCGCAAGGGGTTTCATGGCTTACAGGATACCATTTGGCTTGTCACTCAGTGTAAAGCCACCTGAAAAGGAAGCAAGAATAATAAAAAGCGACAGGAAGAATGGGAGAAATAAGAAGAAAGGAGGGCAGACACAGAAATATATATATATATATATATGTAAGGGTGAAGGAAGCAGTAGTCAGCACTACATCAAGTGAGTGAATGATGGTCTCCAACATCTATTAATATTAGTCAGTGCCTACTACGTAAATGGAGACCATTGTTTTCACTTGTATGATTAGTTTTCACCTACTACTGTACGTAGGGGGAGGCTATTGCTTTCGCTGGAATTATTGTTACTATTCTCGCCTCAGGGTCTCGCAACAATTCCAGGAGAACCGGACAGAATGTAAGGAAAAAGAAGAGCCCAGGTTATGTCTCCTGGCATGAGCCAGTGCTGATAGAAAAAAAAAATCCAAATTTCTCCGATAGGGTCAAGATCACTGTAAGAAACAGTTGCAGACACATGCGTTCCTAGTTAACTTTGGGTCTTCACATCTTTTTTATACAACACATACCAGGCCACATGGCGAAGCAACCTTATTGTGGCTACACAGTAATAATGCGTAACTAATTATTATTATTCAGGCCTCACTGTCTCCCGATGATTCCAGGAAAACCGGAGATTGTGCAAGGGGTCTGAAGGGTCCTGGCATGGGCAATCGCGGATAGAAAAAAAAAAATCCAAATCTCCCCAGTGAGTTTAAGGTCACCAAGAAGCAGTAAGTGGAGACTAGTGACTGTCCATAGGACAGTTACAAAGTTTTGGTTAGCATTATTATTTTTACCACCTGGAAATCTGTTTAGCCATACAGAGGCTTTTCGAACAAAAATAATTCGATAAAGCTAGCCTTCATTAACCCCTTCATCATTAGTGAGACTGAAATATAACATTAAATGTGTTATATATATTTCATTCTCACTAGTAAAAGAAATTTTTATTCAATTTTTAATATTCAGTTAGTAGGAAAGAGTTTAATGAATGTTTTATCGAATTATTCTTGTTCGAAAAGCCTCTATATAGCCAAACAGACGTTCAGATAGTAGTAATAATAATTATAATAATGGACAGGTAATTAATAATAATAATAATAATAATATTAATAATAATAATCTCTACTGTAACTGCCCTACGGACAGTCACCAGTCTCCACCTACTGTTCCTTACAGTGACTTTGACTTCAATTGGGAGATTTGTAATTTTTTCTTTATCAACAATGGTCCATGCTAGGACACATAACCTGAGCACTTCTGTTTCCTTGTGCAGTCCCTGGTTCTCATGGGATCGTCGCGAGACCATAAGGCCGGAATAATAATAATTTTACCAGCGAAAACAATAGTCTTCACCTCTGTAGTAGGTGGAGACTAATAATAACTAAAACCCTGTAACTGTCCTACGGACAGTCACTAGTCTCCACCTACAGTCTCTTAGTGATCTTGACCCCACTTGGGAGATTTTTTTTTTTTCTGTCAGAAATGGTCTATGCCAGGACTTATAACCTGGGCTCCTCAGGTTCCTTGCACAGTCTCCGGTTCTCGTGGAATAGTCGAGAGACTCTGAGGCCAGAATAATAAAAATTAATTACAGTACATATTGGTGTAGCCACAATAATGAAGCTTCGCTAAGGGCTGAGGTATGTATAATGTAAATAAGATTTGAAAACTCTAAGGTAAATTTTTGTGTAACATCAATAAGGAATCTGACAAAGGTGTCGAAGAAGGCATGTGTGTGTTGCTGTTTCTTACAGTGACCTTGACCCCATATGGGAGATTTGATTTTTTTTTTATGTCAACAATGGGCTATGCCAGGACACATAACCCGGGCCATTCACATTCCTTGCAGAGTCCCCGGTTCTCTTGAAATTGCTGCGTGACGTTGAGACGAGATTAATAATAGTAAAACAGCGAAAACAATAGCCTTCACCTACATAGTAGGCGGAGACTACCAAATAGATTTTCAGGTGGTAATAATAATAATAATAATAATAATAATAATAATAATAATAATAATAATGAGAACTCTGTAACACTCTCACAGTCACTGGTCTGCACTTACTGTTTCTTGGTAATCATGACAACATTGAGGAGAGGGATTTTTTTTTTTTGTCCATAAGCAATGGTCCATGCCACGAAAAGTGACCTCGGCCCTTCAGATTCCTTGTGCAGTCTCCGGTTCTCCTGTAATTGTTGAAAGGACTTTGATGCCTGAATAACCGTACCCAGTTGCATATTTTTAATATGTTGCCACAATAATGATGCTTTGCCATGTGGTCAGGTATATGTAATATGAACAAGATCTAAAGACCCAAAGGCAATTATCTGTGTAACATCAACAAGGGATCTGACAAAGGTGTCGAAGAACGCATGTGTCTGATGATGTTTCTTACAAGGACTTTCACCACATAGGGGAGATTTGAATTTCTCTTCTTTCTGCAATGGCCCATGCCAGGACACATAACCTGTGCCTTTCAGATTCCTTGCAGAGTCTTCGGTTCTCCTGGAACTGTTGTAAGACTCTGAGACGAGAATAACGATATTAATAACTCAAGCGAAAACAATAGTCTCCACCTACATAGTAGGTGGAAACTACCAAACAGATTTTCATGCTGTACCGTAATAATAATAATAATAATAATAATAATAATAACGAGAACTCTCCAACTGTCCTACAGACAATCACTAGTCTCCACCTACTGTTTCTTACACTGACCTTGACCCCATTTGGGAGATTTGGATTTTTTTTTCTAGTAGCAAGGGTCCATGACAGGACACCTAACCTGAGCCCTTCAGACTCCTTGCGTAGTCTCTGGTTCTGCTGGGATCTTTGTGAGACTCTGGGGCTAGAATATTAATAGAAATACCAGAGAAAATAATAGTCTCCGCTTATGTAGTAGATGGAGACTAAGAACAACTAGAACTCTTTAACTGTCCTACAGACAGTCACGACTCTCCATCTACTGTTTCTTTCAGCAACCTTTACCCCACTGAGGAGATCCAGATTTTTTTTTCTTCAGCAATGGTCCATGCCAGCACACACAACCTGGGTCATTCAGATTCTTTGGCATCCCTAGGTGTCAAGTGGGGTTGGTGGAGGATTAGTGCCCCTCCCTGTAAAACAGTTAACTCTAAGCCCTTGACCACCCCGTTTGGGATACATGGCGTCTGGCAATGGATGGATGGATGGATGGTTACCTATTCTTACTGTGCAGCCACCATAAGGAACCTTCGCCATATAGTATATGTATAAAATAACAAGATCTGAAGACACTAAGGTAACATCTTGTTTAACTTTAACAAGAGATCTGGAGACAAATGTGTTGAAGAAGGCATGTGTCTGCTAGTGTTTCTTAAAGTGACCTTAACCCCAAGAGGAAGATTTAGTGTTTTTTTTCTATCAGTAATGGCCCATGCTAGGACACATAACCTAGGCCCTTCAGATTCCTTGTGCAGTATCTGGTTCTCCTGGAATCGTTGCTAGACTCTGAGGCGAGAATAATAATTCCAGCAAAAACAATAGTCTCCACCCACTAAGTAGGTGGAGACTAATAATAATCATCATCATCATCATCATCATCATCTTCTCCACCCACTATGGAGGTGGAGACTAATAATAATCATCATCATCATCATCATCATCATCATAATAATAATAATAATAATAATAATAAATGCCGAAGCATTTACCCACGAAAATTTGTCGCCCGCCATCACTAAACACTGAAATCAGCAATCCTCAAGCAATTGGAGGCAAATCATTGCAGCTCCACCAAAATCAAAAGTCTTAAGATTTCGCTGTTTACTTCTACTAAATTAAATATTATGCTAGCATTCAGATGCCTCAAGCGAGGGGTACTATGTTGGTGAAGGTCATTGAGTATAACAGGCATTTGAAGACTTTCTAATAATTAACCATTAAATAGCCATTCCCATAGTTGTGAGGAAGATAAAAATGGTAAATATGGGGAAGCTTGAAGACAAAGCTAGAGGGCATTTTTCTTGCAAAATCATCTGGCAGTCGGAGGGATATCATCGTAGTTCGCCCAAACTATTAATCAACAGACCATATACGTCGGGATACTGCCCACGAAGTTTGGATTCAATTTGCTCACTTGATTTTGAGATAATTAGGTAACTGCCAGATACACACACACACACACACACACACACACACACACACACACACACACACACACACACACACACACACACACACAAAAGCACGCACGTGCGCACTGATGATAATAATAATAATAATAATAATAATGAGTAATAATTATAGTGAATAAATGAATGAATGATTGAATGAATGATGATGATGATGATGATGATGGTAAAGATACTACTACTACTACTACTCTGCTACCAACACTACTACTACTACTACTACTACTACTACTCTGCTACCAACACTAGTACTACTACTACTACTGCTACTACTACTACTACTACTACTACTACTACTAATAATAATAATAATAATAATAATAATAATAATAATAATTCAAATAATAATAATTCAAATAATAATAATAATAATAATAATAATAATAATAATAATCTTGCTGGAATGAAGGGGTTAAAGGCTGTAAGAAGAGTGTGGGGAAAGTTTTAAGGGAAAATGTGAGGGGAATAATACGATTTGATGCAGAAAGAAAAGGAAGGCGAGAGAGAGAGAGAGAGAGAGAGAGAGAGAGAGAGAGAGAGAGAGAGAGAGAGAGATGAAATTAATTTAGATATCTTGGTGAATGTGTTCCTGTACAATCTCTGCAACGTAAAATTTAAGTGATGATTGTAGAGAGTTACCATCGTTGCCTCGGGGCCTCAGCACAGGGTCAGTGAAGTGCAAATATTTCTCGAATTTGTCTCGTCATACCGTACAAACTACTGTAATAAACGAGGATACAGGTTAGAAACAACACTCACATTATTATCACACAGATAAATAAATAGATTGATATCACACAGATAGATAAATAGATTTATAGATATAGATAGATAGATAGATATAGATATAGATATAAGTATATACAGTATGTATATTGGGGGAAGGGGTCGAGCTCTCTTAGCAAAGTGGGTAGAAAATAAATGGCCTTTAATCGTACTGTACATGATAACTAATGTTGAGAACTGTTGCAGAAAATGAGGGTGGCTTTAGCGCATGGGTTCGCACGTCTAGTTTCCAGCTGGAGGAACCCGAGATCGATTTTCGACCGGTCAGACCCTGTTAGACAAATTCAGTTACAGTACCCTCTTGTCTCTGTTCAACAAGAGTCTAGTTTGGGACCTGGATACAGTATTGTGAGTTGTGCTCTACGTGAAGATTGTGATGTAGAAAAATCTTTCATCCGCCTTAATAAGCCTCGTATAGTCAATGATCACTAAAGATAAAAAAAAAAAAAAAGTGCATACTATAGTCCTTTCGCCATAACTTGGTCCAGATTTCCATCCCTTTGCAGCTTATTTCACATTGCTGAGTGGCAGAATAAGACAAAACTTCGGTCCTAGATGCTTTCCATTGCACTTCTTCGTAACTACCACCATATTCTGGTATTACTCTATTGTTGCATCTAGTTATTTATGATGGACATGTGGCAATTATAGGTGTAGTTGAAGTACAAATAGTATATTCGTTAAAGTACATGCTTAGCCCTTTTATCAATATTTGCACATCCTTTCGTTACTTTAAATGATTTAACACCGTATTCGTAAAACCTAAATCAGAAGAGAAACGGAATTCCCCCATTTTTGAAGGTCATTTACGAAAATTATATCTGACTTTACACATCTCGCCTTGGCTTAGAGATGCCGCTTCTCCATGGTAAATGCTGAGGTATAAAAATAAAATGACATTAGAATATGATGTTGGTCACTAAGAAGTGCCATGAATCTGATGTGGAGCCGTAGTGTTATATTATTCCTTCACTGACCCACATGAAATAAACTGCAGTAGGACGAAAATATAGATTAGTCAACATGAAAAGAGAATAGCCTGCCTATCATATTACACAGTTCAGTCATTACGAAATCAAGCAGACAAACAGAGGGTCGCATTATAAAAACTAGGAGTTCAGGCGGTCCTCAATCGCCAGACGTTCCTGAGCGTCAATCATCCTGACTAGAAAAAATCTGAACCGTCAGCCTTGGCGTAACCCAGTTCAGGGCCTTCAGGCGTTTGAATGCCGCGACAGTCGTTAGATTGGGCGAGAATACGCCGCATTAATGCTAACAGCGCGCCAGTTTTGAATGTTTCTTCTGTTTGATAAAAGTCACATAGCTAACCCATTTTAAGCTGTTATTTTTACGTAGGAAAAAAGCATATAAGCGATAGAAATGGCAAAAATTTACGGTAGAAGGCACAAAGAGGATACATTTGCTAGCAAGATACAGTAAACTGTATAGGCTAAGCATAATCAATGTCTTTATTTCTATACAGGGAAGAAGGAACCAAAGGCTGGAGCCCGCAAACCGTCCCTTCAAAAAAAAAAAAAAAAAAAAAAAAAAAAGATACAACAGAAAGCCAGTTTCATGATCCGTTCATTTCGAGATGCCTGGACACACTGCGTTTGAAAGACTGGAGATCATAGGAGATAGGACATACAGACAGAGGGAGACAGTTCCTGAGTTGACCTGTTGCATAAATGAAGGACTGGGAGTAACGGTTAACTCTTGCATTAGAGAGATGAACAGAAAAGATATGAGAGTTTGTTACTAGGCGGGTGTTACGCGCCCAGCATAGAGGTGGAGATATGCAGGCAGACAGTTCAGAGGAGCAGTGACCATTGAAGTAGCGTTAGAAAAGAGATAATAATGCAACAGTGCGGTGAGGAGACATAGGTTGAAGGAAGCTGGTAAGAGGAGAAGAGTTAATAAGACAAAAAGCCTTTGATGCCACCTTGTTGAGAAGAGCTATATGTGGTGGATCTCCCCACACATAAGTGTTTTACTCTACATAGAGGCGCGTAAAACCTGTGTATAAAGTCAGCAACTATGCAGGGGTAAAGAAGGTATGGAGTCGGCTTAGCACACCTAACCTCTTGGAAGCAGATTTTACAAGAGTGTAATATGATCTTTGCAAGCTAAATTCCGAGAGAATGAAACCGCATGTACTGTATGTTTAAGGATGATGCAGGATTGAGCTGGATATTATTAACCCCATTTGTGTGTACTCCTGTGGAAGATTATGTCGGATTGATAGGTGTAAGAACTGAGTCTTTGATGCATTAAAAACAAGATTACTTTTACCCAGTCAGAGATACGAGCCAAGTCAGATATTAGGTGTATCATAGCCTCATCCCTTGTTTGTTGAAGTAACTGCTGAGATAGACGTTGCGAGAACGGAATCGAAAGGTGAAGGGTGGAATCATCAACATATAAGTGGATAGGGTTAGATGTACAATTTAGAATGTCATTGATGAATAAAAGGAAGAGAGATGGTGATAAGACAGAGCCCTGAGGAACACCAGTGTTGATAGATCCAGGAGAACGGTGGCCGTCTACAACAACAGCTATAGAACGACCAGAAAGGAAGCTATAGATGAAGGCACAGATAGAAGGACATAAACTGTAAGAGGGCAGTTTGGAATTTTAAAAATTATGCCAGACTCGATCGAAAGCCTTTGAGATGTCAAGTGCAAAGGCAAAGCTTTTGCCAAAGTCCCGAAAGGAGGATGACCAGGAGTCTGAAAGGCAGGTGAAAAGATCCCTATGCCATTGTTTGGATTACAAAATTGTTGAAGATATCCAGATTCGAAATTTTGCGAGCGAAGTGAATGGTATGTTTCCCACCAGCCCACCAACGAGGAACTATATAGCCGTATATTTGCTTATGTGCACCTCTACTTATGTAATAGTACATCCTATGTTCCTAAATTTATATTGCTGTATGTAAATACATAGTTCTTACAGAAATATTTTTAGCATGGAGACTGCCTTGTTGCTTTACAACGCTGGTAAAATGGTGATTCATTGCAGCACCAACACATGACGGATACGATAACACTCCATTTTTTCCCTACCACGATTTCTTTTCACGCCTATCATCCACCCATGACCAGCAGACCATGATGAAAAATATAGGTTTTCGGATGTGTGTTCTGGCACAGTTGTTCATTATTCTATCTTATTGTAGATTTTTTCCTGTATTATTGCCTCCTTCCCCGTTCCTGTTATTTCTATTGAATTTCCAGTTTAACTCAGTAATTATATTCCTAGGGTATTCACATTCTCGATTTTTCCCTTTCCTTTCAAACTGTGTGTAGTGATTTCTTAAGTTACATGGTGCAGTATTTATTTTCCTATCCCAATCTGCTGGACAACTCTTACCTCTACCCAGAAATCATTACTCCTCTACAGCACTTTCATCCAGTTCTACTTTATACATTTTCATACTGCTTACTGTTCTGTTTTCCTAGTTTTCTCCTAAATTGTTCAAATGCTTAATGTTGGTCTCCTTCACTAAATATTTATCTCTTTAGTTCTTGTTTGTACCAGTCACTGCTCCTTTCATGTTTTTGTATAATCCTTACACCCAGACCATTATTCCCTGCCTTTCCTACACCCATCTAATCCTCCATTACAGTAATTGCCATTTCCATCTAATTAATTATTTTATTATATCATATATGCATGGTACAGGCCATTTAATTAGGCCTGCAGCTATTTATAGTTAAGAAAAAGCTGTTGGTACAGGAATATGCCTCAGGATGTTGTGTGTGTGTGTGTGTGTGTGTGTGTGATTCTCATGAAATAATCTGCATTGTTTTACTGACAAATTCTGTTTTTAAAGCCAACAACATTTATGCTCAAATCTCAGTGCTTGATTGAAATAGGTAATCATTTTAGCCAGCATCCTAACCAGCCAATTCACTCTTACATATAGAAACTTTACCTAACTTTATCTTACCCACATCAACTTACTTTATTTTGGTGCAAAAACGAACTGGGTATTTCAGTACAGAACTTATCAGAGCATTTATTTTTGGCATTGGTGAAAAATTAATATCCTTTTATTTTTTACCCATTACTGTAACGTAGTCTCTGGGAACACTAAAGCTGATAAAAATACAAAATTAACTAACCATTTACCAACACATATCTTAACATCAGTAATTTCTACCACGTAATATAATATTGGATATATACCTTTCTGATGTTAGGATATATACTTATTTAGTCACAGACATGAAGGGAAAGTAGCACTGTCGCTGGCAAAGCACTGTGCCTTTCATTGGTTATGTTAGCAACCATTGCAGCCGTTGCATGAACCAGTAATATACTTTAACAAGAAGCGATATATTTCAAGAAGCACATTACTGACAAAGAGCTGGCATTTGTTTCATGTTTTTCGATGTCAAGATTAAGACAAGGATATTTAATGGCCTGCACCCAGATGTGATAACTAATACACTGAGCTGGCTAACACAAACTTTAATATTGTTGCAGTTTCGAAAATATTTTGGGAAATTAAACAGGTAGTGTGAAATTAGCTTGGAGACACACATTACTATCATAACCCCAAATGTAATGCGCCAAGTTGCTACCCCACCACCACGGAAGATTGTGTGCTACAATTCATTTACAAAAACTTTATGTCTAAAATTTTTTGAACAGCCCTGTATCTCTCATATATTTTAGCCTGCCAAGGAATGTAATATGCCCTAATTATTCACTGTTTTTAAATGGTAAAGTCAGCTGTCATATTTATGAATATTTAAATTTGTTTCACGAAAGGGGGGTCACTGGAGACGTTTATCCTTCTGTCACATTCTAATACTATTTACGCCATAACCAGGTGACGAGTGCCTGACTTGACCAGCAAATCTATTTATGGTAAGAAAAACAGGAACATCAGGCGCTCACGTTCGTCAGTAATGGAGTTTAGTTTTCATAGTATGGTCACAGAGATACAAGTATCTCCCCAAAGCGGACGAATACAGAACGGAAAAAATCGAACCATGTGGAACAAACACTAACAGAAAAAATGAAGAAATGAATCCCCTGAACTAGACCTTGATTGATCATAGCCCCGCCAGGTGACAGGAGAGCGCTACCTCTCCAAGCAGGGCATACACTAGCTGATATACGGTTTTTTCATTGAATTTCACAAGTTATACAGATTCTTCAGTCGGAACTTGGAAGACATTCACTTCTTTGACTGTGGCTGCCGACTTAAATCTGGCGCTCACCTTCCGTTTTCCGACTCAGTGTTTACTCCTATAGTCCGATGATGTATCACCATGGGCTACTCTTCCCTCCAGTTGTGTATATGCAATTTCGGGAGAAAAATGTGTAGCAGTAAAGTTAATTTACATTGCATCTAAACAATGCTATTCAAAAATTCAGTCTTAGGAATCTTGAACTGTATAGCGGTAATAAGAATATGATGGGAAAAAATTAAGAGGATTGAAAGGGATAATTATATGACCCATTGTGCCGTATTTTCGTCAGTTTCGTAGGTTGTCTTAACACCTCTTCCTTGGTGACTTATTTTACTGGTACATATTACTCTTTCATATCCTCTTCTGCATTAATCATTGCCTTGAACAATCCCAGGCTCCTCATATCCAGTGTCCAAGAAAAAAAAAATAGTTTAACGTCAGCTGGAACAGAGTACCAGCATTATGCCATACATGAGTGCGTTATTTCTCATTCTCAGCTAAATGAAATGGTTTGGGGTCACTTTACCTTGGCCTAACATTGCCAACCCTCTATCTTGGATGCTAAGTTGACACTAGAATGTGATGTTAGTCACAAAGAAGAGCTACTGAGTTAGATCCACAATTTTTTTTTCCTTGCCACTGAGTTACGAGAAATAACATGCAAAAGGATGAAAGTATGGTCCAAGTTAAAATGAACGAACTATAGTGTTTACCACCGTTGAGAGGTTTCTATGTACCAATATTAACACTTTGGCTTGCATATTCAGTTAGCTGAATAAATCGTTCGACGTTAGCAGACGTTAGCAGGAACATAGTAACAAAAATATACTGACCACGAGAGCGACTTATCAGTTTAGGTTAAGTTTTCTGAAGGAGATGGGTTAGATACAGCCTTCTCTTACCTCTTCAGTAGTAGGGAGTTATCCTGAGATGAATCAAGTCATTCGCTAATAAAAAGATGAATTGTGAGAGTACACGGCCATATTGAAGGTATCACACACACACACACACACACACACACACACAGGTTACGAAATACGCTAACACACAGAAACCAATGTTTATTTTTTTCGTTGTTGACTTCTGACGATTTTACTCTGAATAGCTTTTTTTTTTTTTTTTCGTACTCTAAAAGTATATGGAGGATGTATCTGGCCTCCAAAAGACTATCCTAAGGGTTAAAAAAAAAAATCCTCCGGAAGTAGAAAGAGTTCAATTATTTACACAACATCAGATTTAAAGGGTGAAGACAAAACAAATTCCTGACGAAAAAGTGTTTAAAACATCTTAACTCCTGAAAGTAGATTATTTTTTCCATCGTTCCCTTATTACCCCCATGTCTTGTTATTTATAAATTAGAAACCGCATTTCTTAACTATTTTTACGATAAGAGATGCATAAGGATGCTTGTACTGTACATACGCTTTTCTTCACCCATACAGCAGCAAACACCTAACAACAAAGTATTTTTAAGGCAACAGAATAAAAACTAAAGCATCTGACATTACAGTAACTGTAATGGAGATTTGCTTATCGTACAACCTGGTTATGGTTTACGAATATTTAGATACGAAGAGGCTGTGGTATACACAAAGAGTTCAGGATATCTTCACTTGAGATAGTAAAGTGGCAGCTGACTCACTCGTTGGTACTTTATGGTTTCACTTGCTGGAGCTGCCAAGTCGGGAACATTTGAAGCAAAATACGAGCACATAAAACATGAACAGGCGAGCACACTGGTCCTCCCCAGATTACATTGGATCCCTTAGTCACTTGTGAACATCCTGTTTTCTGTATATACTCTTGGCTAAATCATGATTATGTGAATCTTTTCCTTCATCACGCTATTTGTAATGTATTCATTTTTTTTTTTTTTTTCGGAGAACGAGTAATTTAGGTCAGGCTTTCATTGTTAAAATGAGACTGCACTCGTAACTGATAACTTTTGTACGCATACACACAAGGAAAACAAGTGAGTTTTGTCATTCAACCAACTAACTTATGGAAATTAACTCACTCTCGTAATGATTTAATACGAAATGGAAGAAATGCCAGTAAGATCAAGATGAAGGTGGTGGTGGCTTAGTCGTTAAAGAGGTGGTCTGCTGTCTGAAATTACGTAAGTTCGATCCCAGGCTGGGACAGGGAACAACCTGACTTGAATTTCGTTGAAACAGCCATTACTGACCTCCCACGAGACCCACCAGCAAGTCATAAAAATACCCCCGGTAATACCCCAGTCCTGAGACGGTCCTAAACTCTTCTCGGTATGGACAATGGGAATTATTGATGAAGTGGTGACATGTGAAGTGTAATGCACGTAAGACGACTAGTGGGGCTAGGGCGATGCGTTGCCAAGTCTGTGGCCAGAGTCGGACACATAAATAAAAAGGAAATGCAATTAAGTCGAGCAGGATAGATATTCGATGTAAAAATATGGCAAACATCCGCTTCCCAAGTAACAAAGGCAAGCCCACACCATCACTCACGGACTCCCTCTCCCATTCCAGACCATCCCTTCACTTATGTCTGTCGGTCGTATGCGTGGAGGAGTCGATGGTACATTGGTAAGCATGACCAGCTCACAAGAACTGATGGAAACCGAATCAATATTTTGGTTGATCAGACCCTCGCACAAAGTTTGTTTACCCTTATCCTTGTTGAAAAAGCAGGAGAATCTGGATCCTGGATACAACATAGACTATTGAGTATAGTATTGTATGGGATACGTGGGACAGCAAACACTGAGTTTCCTCCTTAATAACCTTTGTGTAGTCGATTAGCATTAATCCTAAGCCTTTTTATTCATCCGTAAGAGTTTGTGTGTGTGTGTGTGTGTGTGTGTGTGTGTGTGTGTGTGTGTGTGTGTGTGTGTGTGTGTGTGTGTGTGTGTGTGTGTGTGTGCAGAAGGGGATAGGAGGAGAGCCTCAACCACTAAGATAAAATCCAAGTCCAGTCAAGGGATTAAATCATATCTGAAGTTATATATTTTTCCCACATGGAGATTCATCACACGGAAGATCATTCAAGTAAGAGAATTTTCGTACTGAAGTGTTTAATGAACTTCCTAGCTCAACGTCCCCTTTCTTACGATCTTTCCCAAGCAGAGAAAGTTCATCTAGAGAGGCATGAATCTCTAAGAAACTCTTTGGACAGAATAGGATAATGCACTGACCTCCTATAAACTTACTGATATATATATTTTTTTTTTTTGGGGGGGACGGAAGCATATTGAAGTCTCATTAACATATATGGACATACCAAACACCTATGGCCATACTAAATAACCACGAACATACTGAACTTCCAGACACGTAATGAACTCTTATAAACATATTTAACTCTCATGAACAAACTGAATTGTTCTGAGCACAGCCAATGCCTATGGTCATTTATAAAGTATTAAAATTTGACGAAAATGCCTACTCTTACAAACATACTGCATTGTTGAGTATCGTGAACATGAAAAAAAAAAAAACAGCTGACTGTTATGAATGAGTTCAGTGCTTAATAAAATACTTATATCTCGCACACATTGAACAATATGCACATTCTGAACTCCGCTAAACATAATGAACTCATATGAATGTATTAAACTCTTACAAACACTGAACTCATGTGAAGGTACTGAATTCTTATGAACTCAGTGAATTCATGAACACACTGAAATCCTATTGACACAATGAACTCTTATGAACACTCTGAAAACATATGAAAATATTAACCCCTACACACCGGCTGACCTGTATAGCCTTCATGATTCAGGATGCGGACCGCCGCCGGCTGACATGATATGCCGCAAGCACCTTCCTACAACCCTTTGAACTTGTAACCATTTTTTATGACACCCATAGGGTTGGTAGACTCCCCAGGTATTGTACCCCACAGATGCACTGCTCAGTCTGTACACGGCACTGGTAGAGTGAGGAGCCATGTTTCATCATCATCGTCATCCAATTCTGTCCCACAGCGCTCAGAGCCAATTGCATCATTGACCCCAGTGAAAGTTCTGCCCTTAGTCCCGGGAAAGGGCTCGGCAACAGTGCCATCGGTCGTGCCTTGGACGACACCGTGTCCTGACAAACACTTAATAACAGCATGTCCTCGGAGGAGAGAAGGAGTTACGATGTAGAAAGTGACCTCTCTGACCCTCCAACCCCTCCCCACTCTCACAGCCTGAAAAGGCTCTTAAACTTCTGCAGGAGGAGGGCAGGGCCTTCGACAGTGACGAGTTTACTAGAGGAGGACGTAGATGACCCAGCACAATGGGTAGGAGAGCATGGAGTTGGCAGTCATCTACAAAATAAACGTCGATGAGGCGTCTCACTGTCACGCTCGCCGCCTGCTTGTCATCGACTCTTCCTAGACCGTCCACCTTCACCTCAGCCGAGTACTGCAAGGGCAGAATCACCACAACCAGGCCCTTCAGGAGTGGAATTTTCCACACAGGCTCCATGTGGTTTTACTCAGCAGCAAGTGTCTCCCCAAGGAAGGCCCACGTCAAGTGAGTCATCCCCTTACATCCCCACCTCCCACATCGCTCCCTCTCCTTCCCTCTCACCCCCTGGTCGTGGGCGTGCATGTGGGCGTGCACGCGGGAGTGCACGCATGCAGAAAAAACGTCCTGCACATGGCAAATGGCCTGTTTTACCAGGTGCGTTTAGAGTGAATACCTTTGCCTGGGAGGATGGAGCAGGATTGGAGCCCTCTGTGCTTGTGTTTGATGAGGAAGGAACAGGTGTTCAGGAGGATGAGCTTCCCCCCAGGGCCTGGACTATTAGCTGTATTTTCAGGGCGATATTCACAACTGCAATAGTTATGCAATACCTGGTGGAAGAAATAAATTTCCACCAGGCTATGTGTATTTGGTGGCTGGATGTGGCTGTCAATGAAAGGACGCAAGTGAGGGACTGGCAACATGTGGAATGGGGGAGTTGTATGTGAGGCTAGCCCTTACCATGTTGATGGTGCATGTAAAAAAAAGAAAATGTGCTCCGTGATTCTTGGTTGATAGATGAACTCGTGGGGAGACCTGTCTTCGGTAAGTATATGGCCCATGACAGGTACTATGGATCACAAAAGTATCGGTGCACAAGGGGTGCGATTCCTACCGAAAAGGTTCAAACAACTGCTAACATTACCAAAGTTTCATTGTGTATCATCACTGTCTGTCTATATAAACATTACATTTCCTATATGTTTCCAAGAAGATATTGCTAGTTGGCAATATATAACACCTCCCGACATGATGGCTACCAACGTGTGGTAGGTCGATACTAATATTTCAGTGACCTTCATTCTGTGGTCCCAAATGTTTCATGCATGTTGTGCACTGATACTTTTGTGACCCACTGTACCTGGCCATCCTAAGGTTCGTCCATTTTAATAGTAATTTTGGGTCTGCACAGCACGACAGGTTGTGGAAAATTAGACCTATTCTAACAAAGCTCAAGGAGTCATTTGCCAGGGTTTTACTTCTGGTTTCAGGAAATGGTAAATGACGAGTCGCTGGTGTTATTCAGGGGCAGGTTGTCATTCATTCAGTATGTGCTGTCCAAGAGTCACCGCTTTGGGCTTACATTCTTTGCCCTTTGCGACTGCAAAATTGGATATGTGCCCGATGTGATAGTTTATTCGGCAACAGTTGTTGATATACCTAGTAATGATCCTCACGGTTTCTCAGCATCAGTTGCGAAAGTGCTGATGGAAAAGTATTTCAACAGGCACTACATTCTGTACACCGATAATTATTACACAGCCCCAGGACTGACCAAGTACTTGCTTGAACACGGTACTGGGTCCTGTGGAACTGTTTGAGCAACGAGAAAGAATTTCCCTGTATTCCCAGCAAATACTAAGAAAGGAGCCCTACTTACCAAGAAATGTGGCAACATGTTAGCCTTTCTCTGGCATGACAAGAGACGGGTTCATATG
This sequence comes from Coenobita brevimanus, assembly GCF_032717465.1. Lineage (NCBI taxonomy): Eukaryota > Metazoa > Arthropoda > Malacostraca > Decapoda > Coenobitidae > Coenobita > Coenobita brevimanus. The sequence continues at coordinate 36,690,998 of NC_137021.1, read as the reverse complement.
TCAACAGTACATAAGGGTGTGTTTGAGGAGATGAGAAAAACAGACTACAGGACCAGGGAACCCATGTGAAAGCCAGATGCTGTCAACGATTATAATATCAACATGCAACTAGTTGATAAATCAGACATGCAAATTGGTGAGGTTGATTGCCTACATAAGTCCTGCAGCTGGTACAAGAAGGCGTTTTTACATCTTCTTAATACTGCCATCCTGAACAGTTTCATACTGTTCAAGGAGCTTATCAGGAAACCTCTCTCTGTGCGAGAGTTTGAAAGCTTGCACGCGAACTCCTGGAAGAGTATTCAGTTGTACAGGGGCCAGTTGCTAGGCAGGGGACAGTGCTTACAGCAGACAGGCTAAACTGTGCCGAGTATTTCCAACAGCACAGGCTGGTAGAGATTGGCCCTACCACAGCAGGTCGTCAGGCATACAGGCGGTGCCACGTCTGTCACACAGCCCAACACCGTCCCCCCGCACGAAAAAAGACAGCCTACCAATGTGCAGAGTGCAAGGTCCCTCTATGCCCAAAATGTCTTTGCAAGTATCACTATGAGCGTGATTACTGGGCAATTGTGTGGAAAAGTGTAAATAGTATACAGGTATCCACAAGTGTTTGTTTTTAATAAGTGAAATGTTAGATATTTTAAGTGATTTCTAGTAAGTGCTATGAGTCAAGTGTTGTATAATAAGTTCTACAAAAGCAATACAACAAGTGTTACTGTTTATTGGATAATGGTGAAAAATTATTGGAAATACAATGAGTTAGCCTACCTGTTACATTAAAGGAAACCACTTGTGAGCGGGCCAGAGAGATAATTACCACGTTGGGTATAACTAGATGTTTTCCCTCGGTACTCAGGAAAATACTGCTGAATGTGTGAGCATAAGCATATTTGTGAGGTGAAGTACAAATAATGTAAGTTGTGTATAACATTTGTAAGATTTTCATTGTGCCCCTTATTAGTACAAATCAGTCTGAACTACAGTACTAGTAATTACCTCATACTCAACCATACTGCGTGAAACAGCCACAACATTTACTTGCCAAAGTGCAATTACCCGTAACCGTGATGCCAAGAGCAATTATAGGCGTCGTAGTAGAAGGAAATTATGATAATTGATGCAAGACGCGAATGCAGAAAAACAGCTATTTTTTCCCCACACACCTACAGGGCATAGTGGCGCTATGAAACGGTCAGAAAACCCTTTGGGGAGCCACTTGAACAGGGCGATGACTCATCCTTACAACATTGCGTAAGGAAAAGTCGAGGATCGAGTGGAATTTTCCACATTCCATCGAAGGACGCCCTAGTCTAGTCAGTCTGTGGGTGGACCTAGAACAAATTGCAACAGAATTCTTTTTTGTTGGGATTGGATCCCCTTATATTCTAATACTTTAAGCAAAAAGTCTAGGAAAATCTGAGTGGGTGAACCATTTCAAAAATTAAGTTTTCTATTTTAGAACATGTATTTTATAAAGTCAACAATTCATGTTGAGATTTTGAACTTTTTTTCTTCAGTACAATTTTCCTTCCTCACAAAACACTCAGATATTATTGAAAAGAAAACTCAAAACATAATTCTTGTGAATGGTCATCTCCATGGTTAAACACGGTAGTACAAAGTTATATGAAAAAGCACTATATTTCACTACATACAAGGTATATATCACTTCAACCTTAAAGTCTGTGACATTTTAATGCTGCAGTTTTTAGTAGCAGATCTGATTAGTCAGTGCTGTCATCTTCCAGTGCAGGAGGAACATTGCTGCAGGTAGACCCTCTGCACTCTCCACATGCAACAGAACACTCCAGTCCCAGTTTTCTGCAGGAGCATCTTCGTGAATTGCAGTCAGTTTTGCAACTGCATTTGACAACCCTGAGCAAGGTTTCTGGGGCAGCTGGCAGGTCAGTTGTTCGAGGTTCCAGTCGACCCTCCACTTGGATCCATCCCCATTCCAGGGGATCCAGTCTTCCATGCCGGGCTATCTATTCCTGGACTTGGTAGTAGACTCTTGCACTGTGGTAGTGGGCAGCTGCTGAAGTAGGTGGGAGAGTATGCACCTGTACAGGCGAGGTGCTTGTACTCGTAGACACCCTCTCACAGAACAGTCGGTGACGAAGTTTGTCCAACCGTTCCATTGGCTGGCCACCATATAAACATATGAGGGCTTTCTCACCTGCCAAAACTATCTCCTCCTTATGTGTCATTCCAGAGAACACATGGGCCTGCTTCCTGAAGTAATGGTCATTCTTTAGTTTTCGAAGAGGAACTCCTTTGCCAATACCAAACAGACGAAAGGTGGTGTCACAGCCAGCAATTGCATGTGTGAATGGCAGCAGGGAGCACATATCATTCCCCAGGGATCTCTGAAGCCAACGAATGTCCCAGATCCTGATCTTTTTGCCATGTTTCTTGTCTGACTGCAGGTACAGTGGGTGAGATTCTGGATTAGCATGGTAGCACAGAAGTATTAACAGGTCAGTGTCCTCTCCGATTACTGTTGTGGGTCTTTCAGCTGCATTTTCCACTGCTGTTTTGGCAGTAAAAACATCGGCATCACCCTCTGCCTGCAGAACATGACAGCCAGCTGCTTTTAGCCTCTGAGATAGCATGTTAACAAACCTTTGTTTGTTGGTTTTGTGGGCCAGAAAGTGTTCCTTCTTGGTGGCAACAGGTGTGCTGCTACTGAAGTTCACCTTGGCACCCACAACACCACCAGATTGGCGAAGGTGTGTTATGTCCTTTGTAGATGGTCTTGTCCCGTAGCCGTCAAACACAATGGTAGGTTGGTGATACTTTTTGATGTATTCAACAAACATGCTGCAGATAGAGTCAAATGTTGTGCCTCTTGGCCATGGTAGTCGATGTAGTAGTGATCCACCATCCAGCACATAACGCATCTCTTCACAATCTGATAATGGACCAGGCATGTCAGGCCCTTTCCCTACAGACCAGATAGCATCAGCCAATGCAGGCTTGTTTGCCTCTCAAGGAAGTCCAGATGGTTCAAACAGAGCTGGTGGCATGTTGCAAAGCTCATACTTGAAGATGTCACCTAGATTCTCAGCAGCATCATGTGCAGTCGCAACAGTCAGCAGTCACTGGAAAAGTAGTTGTGGATTCACATGTATGGACTCTCCATCAACCTTTATGCATGACTTGCTGTCCATTGTGACCACCCTGCTTGTCTTCTTGAAAGTGTAATTACTGACATATTTTCCTGTCATCGACTGCAGAATCTTGCATCCCACCTCTTTTGCCTTGTCTGCATTTTCAGCTCTGTCAGCAGTCACCCCTGTGGCAATACGCTTGAAGGAATTTCTTTGCTGCAGGTAGTAGAGGAGACTTCTCATGTCTTTGTCATCTCTTGTCTGTCTGGGTGGAGTAGCTTCTTTGTGCTGGTCGCTGGTCACATACTCTGTCTGCAAGTTTCTGCATGGCACCGGTAACACTGGAGCAAGCTGGCATCGATAAAAGCCATTGGGTACGTTCTGACTCAGCTATTCCACGCCCTCGTGTCAGTCCTCCAGTTGTTTTCATGGTTTTCATTAGAGTTTGTTCTATTACTAAAACAGTTGATAGTTCATCCCAGTAGCGATTGCTCCTGCGAACAACGTGGTGCCCTGACATGAAAAATGTGAAGACATTTGGATGGGTGCCAGCAAGCCAAAGGATCTGTTGTAAGTAGATGTATGCCGACTCGGCATACAGATTGTGCCCTGCAGCAGCAAAGTATGGCAGCATTTCTTGAACTGACTTTAGATGAAGCATCCAGTTACCTGTTCTCTCTGCTTTGATGAACAAGCACAGTATGTCAACCATCTCCATGTATTGCAGCCAGAGATTGGTGGTACGATTTGCTGTCATTTGTACTTTCTGTGCTTCCAATTTCTGTTGGATTCTGTTCAGACACCCTGATGAACACACTTCTGGAACAGATACTTCACCAGCAACCAGTCTGTCATACAACTGGAGAGCTGCAGCCAAGTCTTCATCCAAGACATCCAGTGCAGAGGAACAGGGTGCTTCTTCGTCATGCTCCATTTCCATATCATCAGAACCAGATGTCCTGGCATGAGACAGTGGAATCTCTTCAGCCAGCATTCCTTGATCTGTTACATCTTGTGCCTGTTCTGAATTAGAGGCATTATCAACTCCTGGCAGCCGTGTGTTGAAGACCTTTGCTGCTACCAAGGCATTCAGGACCGAATCCACAAGGAGGTGACCCCTGACTACTCTAGCTATGGCTTTTCCACTTAATATGTAAGAAACTGTGTTAGCAGCATACACCACCTCAAGCGGCTCTTGAATGCCAGATCCGGACATTATGTGGCCAATGGACCCCAAGAAACTCATTTCTGTGTGGAACCCACCAAGACGTAAGACCAAGCAATGCAGATCACTGTCAGTTGGTTCACTTGCAACAATTGTCTGGGTTTTCCACCACAGAGGCTGATCAAATGTAACGACTGGTTTCACATCATGACGCTTGGCTTCTGCACACACAAATGTTACTGTTGAATAGATACAGTTCATGTCAGTGGAGTTCATGTCTATCATCGGCAGGAATGTGATGGATGATTGTCCTGGATGTTCTCCTTGGTAGACACCCTGCATCATGCCTGACCATCCAGGCCGTGGTGACCTCAGAGGCCAAGATACCCTTCAGAGGTAGTCTATCTTCTCAGTGTGGTCTACAGTGTCAACTGGATCCAGATTCTCATAAAGGATAGGCAACTTGGCATTGCCATCTGCCCTGTAGAAGCGGAAAGTGATCTTTGCTTTAAAAGCCAGGTCTTTGGAACTTACAGCCTGCTTGGGAACTGGTTTCTGGTGTTTGATGCCAGGTGTGACAGCAGCAATGATTCCCATGCCATGGAAAGTATTGAACCCATCCAGTGTTCTAATGTTGTGATCAACATTGTCAGCCATATACTGGACAGTGTCCTGGAGTGATGCCTTGGATGTCTGTACCATGTGAGGCTGCAGCTGACATCTCAAACTTCTTAACCATGCCTATTAAGGGAATCAGTGAGAAACTTTGATCCAAAGTGATGATGCATCTGAACTGCAAGGCCAATCTGCAGGGGAGCAAGAAGGACTCTTGGTCTGGCAGCCTGCATTATTGCTTGACCAAGAGAAGCATTCTTGAGGTCAGCATTGTTTTCGATGAAAATCTGCCTGAGAAGTAGTTTCAAAGACATGGGAACGAATGAGATGTTGTGCTCCAAGTCTGAGATGTCCTCAGGTCGAGGATACTCGTCTGAGCTAGTTGGCACAGACTTGATGTCATTCTTATGAGGTGTGCTGCAGTCTGTATGAATCTCACCTTCTCTGCCTCAGGATCAGTTTCTTTGGGGGCCTGATAGAACTTGTTCAAAATGTCTGCTGCAACGTTCCTGAATGTTGCCACATCAGGTTTTCCATTGATGTTTGTGATGAGGAGATCACTGCCAAAGTGGTCTTTGAGTTTCTTTTTCATGTATTTCACACTGTATGGTTCTTCACAGTACTCCTTCATCTTCAGAACAAGGTCACCAATAGTCACCTGTTGAAGTAAACATGCAATTTTTTGTAGCACAATAAAAAGGTATTGTAACCTAAGAGATACAGAGACAACAAATAAATATAATAAAATTGTAACATATTTATGCAAACTTAATAAGACAACAGAAAAAAAGAGAGCCAAAAACATGATACCTGCTCATCATCATTCTCTTGTAGAAAAGCAGCTACCTCCAGGAATGCATATTCTTTTGAGCTGTCTTTTGGTCGACCTCTTACAAGCTCAGGCTTGGCGTCATTGATAGGCTGGTACTGCAGAGGAACCTGTTTCCCAGTCCTGAAGTTGCTGCTGCAGACTTGATGGTAAACAGCGTCTGCTGCATGCAGATCTTGAGCAAATTCAATCCTACTTTGTACCATTTGAGCCCACTCATCACCACGCTACTTACACATGCTTTCGAGTCAAGACTTCTAACTGGAAACACTAGTGTGTCATCACATGCTCTTTTCTTTCTTGGACATACCACAGGCTGAGAGCTAAACAAGCAGTGTTCTTGGAAGTTGAATGCAGGTTTTTGTGAATGCAACTGGCAACTTAGGGTAGATGATGTACTGGTTCCTGCCTTTTCCTTTATGCAGTGGTTTATCAAGTGTGGATTGCTGTATTCCTTACGACAGTGTATATTGACTAATTGTCCAGGTGAAGTTCTGATGTCATCTCCTCGCTGTTCACTTCCTTTATTGACACCATGACTTTTCTCGAAAGGTCAGAGTTGGCTGACCATTTGCCAAAGATTCCTGGCACAAGGCGCACAGGTCCACAATTTGTTCCATGGTCCATTTACAGCAAATCCAAGACACCATTCAAACCATCTTCCTGTAAAAAAAACAAAGAAAAAAGAAAAAATCAGGATAAAACATCTACCAAAATCAAATGCAGAAAAGGTCAAGTAGCGGATTTTCAGCCACAATTTTAAAACTGTTCCCCCAGCTAGACTTTCCTAGACTTTTTTTCTAGAATTCCTGGATGTATGTAGATGCCATCCCTGCAAAAAGAAATTCTGTTGCAATTTGTTCCAGGTCCAGCCGTTTTGGTCCGTAAAATGACTGGACTACCCGGGCAATGCTACAATCACCACTCCGGTTAGTGCTGCCAACGCTAGCCAGTGAGTCCAAGGTCACAGCCAGTGGTACGCCCTCAGAACCAGCCCGCCTAAGCATGTAAAACCAATCGTCTTCAACTTACCCTTACTCATCGACAAGACCACCTGGAGAGCTCGGGATAGCTTCATTTGAAAGTGGAAGACTTGTTGAGTGTTATGTATTTTTATTTTTTTCTCTAGTTGTTATAGTTTGGCAGATATTAGGGTTTGAAGTGATGGCATTTTTTTCCAAAATCTCGGAATTTCCCCATAAGGAGGAGTGGGCGACGGCAGGAAACCCCTGACAGATAAGGGTTAAATTGTTACATGGACGCTGAATGCCCATTAACATGATGAACTATCACAAACACGTTGAACTGTTAGAGCATCGAACTTATGTGTCTTTATCCAAATTTACTGAGCTGTTGGCATCAACGTATATTTCGAGGGAGATGCAGACTTCCTCGATAATTGTGGAAGCAGATAACCAGGAGAGTTGGAGCACCCCTTCAACTTGAAAACGCGATTTTCATTGTGCCATACTCTAGTCTTGCTGGTAGCAGACGAGTTTCTTTTTTTTCTTTTTCTGCACTGAACGCCGTGGTAGGGTAAGGGTTAATGAAGGCTATATCTAATTCATCTCATTCGGAAGGTCTTTGTTGGGCTTAATATAATCGGCGGGTGGTACCAAGAAAAAAACAAAAAAGTTCATCCCTTTCGCCACGAGAGGTCCTCAGTCACATGGAATAAAAATGTCTGGCATTAGCAAGAACAGAAAAAAAAAAAAAAGTCACCATTTTAGGAGAATTAGGAATAACTTAGCTGGCGATATCGAAAGCAAAATAAAGGACTGATAGAGACCTCTTTGTGAAATATCACAGTAGAAGGTATGGAAAGCTGAATAAAATCGTCAAGCAGTTGCAAGAATAAAAAATAAAAACCACGAATCCAGGCAGAATCAGAGCCTAATCGGTATCACTATAATCTTTGTCTTCGTCGCTGCTGCCGCCATCTTCACCGTTTTCTGTTAAACACTGGGTCGTAGGAGGAGGAAAATAATAGTGTAGTAGTATGAAACTGTACTCTGAAAGTATTTTACAGTAATTAGAAAAGCACAGGAAACCATAAAAACAGCGAAGCATAGCAGCAGAAAGAAACTATGAAAAGGTAACATAAAGCTGGAAAATTAAATAAAGGGGAGGAGGGAGAGTCTTTTCCAGGGCCTGCACCGAGATGTTTAGGTAAATCTAAATTTTAATATGGAAGTAAACTGTTAATTCAATGATTGAATATCGCAGTCTGAAAGAGACTGGGACTTATCAAAGCTTGAATGAGTGTCTTGATGATTCCATAGTAGTCGATAAGTACTGATGTGCTTTCTTATATTTTCAGGTATGGCACATTAAAGTAGAAGAAAGTATTAAAACACGAAATCATAAAAATATATAAAGAAATGTTTCAGTAAAGTCAAAAAGTGCCATGAAACACTAGAAGTAATAGAAATGCATCAATGTAGGAAGAAAGAATATTATTTCTTTGGGTTGTATTGAACAGTGGAAATGTATAAAATACTAAATGGAAACGGAACACATGAAAGTGGTAGGAAACTATATAAGTAGTGGAAAATAGCTGTAGTAGAAGAGCAGAAAATTAGGAGGGTGGCGTAGAGGTACAGGCGTCGGAATAAGTTCGTATCCTTTTCCGTGGACTAAGGTATTTGTAACTGCTCGATGGAGAGCTATCCCCTCCTCCCTTCCTCATAGTCCCACACTCCCACCCAACCCCCCACTTTTCTCTCCGACCCCATAACCCCACCCGGTACGCTCCATACTCTTTCTCACAGCTAGCTAGGGGTTTCTGTACTTCAAGCACCTCTCTAATTACATGTAGGCAGAACAACTAATAAAGGAATAGTACAGTATATATCATAAACCAAGTTAGGAAAACGTTTACTACACTGTGCGTGTTTGTGTGTGTGTGTGTGAGAGAGAGAGAGAGAGAGAGAGAGAGAGAGAGAGAGAGAGAGAGAATAAATCTGCTGTGATTAAATGTTGTGGTAGTAGACACCTCTTTTACACACACACACACACACACACACACACACACACACACACACACACACACACACACAGAAGTTACAATGAAAAGTTAGGATCTTAATGACTATGCAGCCCTTACCGTGGAGATACTTGTTTGCCTGGGAATGTATATCCAATTCACATTTATTCTAATGTAAGATCCTGGCGATGAATCCCTTAAACTTCTCTACTGTAGTGTTAACAACGTCAATGTTGAGTCAGTTCCATGTGGAGCAGATCTTGCACATGAGAAAGTTTTCTTCACGTACTGTAATTCTGCTGGTAAGGTTTTTTCATTTACAGCTTCCAACCATGGTTGTGTGCCGAGTCCATGTTAAGAGTAGGCAACTTTCTATGAAATGATTGTGAAACACATTCAGATTTTAAACACTTGAATAAGTTGACCTCGTAGTCTACGAGTTACTGCTAAAAAAGTCCCACAGCCCTCAGGCGAACCTGATAGCCTACCGTAGTCTCCTGAACTCTTTTTAAGTCGACGTATGAATTTTTCAAGCAACCAAAATTCCACAGCAACTCAGGAAGTGGCCATATTAACCCTAGACCACTAAACTTCAATGCCTGTTACAGCGCAACTAAACACAGGTATATTATACCCCAGTTTGAAAAAAAAAAAAATATGCAAATTTATTAAAGCTATCACTTACACACTAAATATAAAGCATCTTAATCTTACCTAAACTGTTAGTAATACTTAATTACTGTAAATGAGGTATTTTAGGGAAATTTTGATAAAAACACCGAACACTGTAAAATTGTCACCAAATTTTTGGAAAAAATTCACACCCCCACCCAAAAAAAAACACCAAATTACCTGAATCTTCCCCAAACCCCTCCAAGCACTCCTGGCTCTGCTCCAAGGGGGTTATTAGCACCAAACCCATGTATAACATACCCAAGTATGTCACTGGTTGGTTATCACTAAACTCGGGTACACTATACCCGAACCCATCACTATGGACAATTCCCAGCCATGAAGCAGCACGACGTGACCTACCTCCTTGAGCACTCGGGGAACCCTGAGGGTACTGAGGGTCGCAGCACAGTGGTTTGTCGGGATCACTGTGTAACGCGAATGACGTCATACGCATCGGGTATACAGTATTATACCCAAGTTTAGTACTCTAGGGTTAAGGAGATATAGACTGTGAGAACAATCTATTTATTCAGAGAGAGAGAGAGAGAGAGAGAGAGAGAGAGAGAGAGAGAGAGAGAGAGACTTGGAATGTTAAGAACAATCAGGAGAAATACTGATAAAAAAAAAGTGAGTGAGAGAAAAAAATGAAGCACAGAACAAGAAAACACGCAGATGAAAAAATGGAACAATGTTATAGGAGTGACACAGTGACGGAAGCACGCGCACACACACACACACACACACACACACACACACACACACACACACACACACACACACACACACACACACACACACACACACACACACACACACACACACACTTTCAAAATATTTGTCGACCTATCTGTCTGTGTCTGTCTGTGTACTGCCCCCCCCTCTCTCTGGATCCTTTATCTCATCCTCAGTTTCCTTTTCCTTCTTCCCCTTTCTTTATAGCTATCTGCTTAGTCCCTACCTTCCTCCCTCTTTCCTTTTCTTCGTCTCTCTCCCCCTCTGTCACTCCCTCTTTACCTCACCCATCTTTTCTTTCTACTCGTACCTCCCTGCATCACAACTTTGTCTTACTTTTCTCATCTGTCACATGTCTTACCTTTTTTCCTCCAATACCTTCTCCGTATTTCTTTACTTGTACTAAATCCATTTCCTTCACTCTTTCTTCCCCCAGAAATAAATGCATGCTCTTTTTCTCTTTCCTCTCTCCGTCTCTCCCTGTCACCCGAAATCTTTTCTTTCATTCCGCTCTTCCCATTGTCTTTCCCTCCCTCCCTCTCTCCCTCTTCCTCCCCTTGTCTTCCCCTCTTAACATCCCCCTCCTCTTTCATGCCCTAAAAATTTACCTATTTTCTTCCCACCTTTAATCTTTACTTTCTCTCCACAAATTTCACTAATTTCTCAATTTCTCTCCCTCCTTTTTTACTTGAATGTTACATTCGTTCTACTCAGCCTCAATGCATTCATCTTATGCTGCTTAGTTCTTTCCCTGCGTCCTTGCCAGAATAAAACACTTTTCTTCCTCTTCCCTGTTACCTTGCCTCCTTTTCTAATTTTTCTCATCATCGTTCTCAGTATTCTGTTCCGTAACTCTCTTTCCCACTTTCTCCTTTTGTTATCTCTATTTCTATGTTCCATTCCCATTTTCTCTCAGCTGTCTACTTCCCTGTCTCCGGGCCTTTCTATTCACATCTCCCTTTTCTCTTTCTCTTTCACACTGCTTGTATCTCATTTCACCTGTCACTTCTCTTCTTCTCACTCTCTGTCTCTTTTCTTAGCTCTCGTTGTTCGTTCCTTGTCTCTCCCCTTCTTATTTTCTCCGTAACTGTCCTCTTATTTCTTAGTTTTCCACTCGCTCTCCCTCTCCATCTGTAGCTCCCAGTCTTTTAAGTCTCTCTCTCTCTCTCTCTCTCTCTCTCTCACACACACACACACACACACACACACACACACACACACACAGTGTAGTAAACCTTTTTCTAACTTGGTTTATTATATACTATACTATTCCTTTATTAGTTGTTCCGACTACACGTAATTAGAGAGATGTTTGAAGTACAGAAACCCTAGCTGGCTGTGAGTGAGAATATGAGGGTACCGGGTGGGGTTATGGGGTAGAAGAGAAAAGTGGTGGGGTTGGGTGGAGTACGGGTCTATGATGAAGGGAGGAGAAGTGGATACCTCTCCATCGAGCAGTGTGACAAACACCTTAGTTCACGGAAAAGGAAACAAACTTATTCCGACGTCAGTACATGTCCATGAAAACAGTAATGAAAGTAGGAAAGCTTAAATGCACCAGAAATTCATAAAAGTAAGAAATCGTAATTGTACTCTAGGAAAGTAGGAATGCTGGAGAGTAACAATATATGGATGTAGGAACGCATAAAGTAAGAACAGTTGATTGATTGATTGTTTCATCCATTACCTGGCACCGCAACAGCGAGGTCACGTGGCGCCATATGGCTAAGTAATAAAACAAGAACATAAAACCAAAATAGCAATGAAGCAGAACAAGAAAAATAAAAGGAGCCATACGAATTTTGAAGAGCAACAGATGCCAATAAAAAAAGAAAAAAGGTATAAAACATAACCAAGAAAAACAGCCTAAAACATTTAAAAAAAAATTAATTCATATCAAGAAGCCCGGCCGCCTGCGCAAAGGAGTGGGCTTCTCCACTCATAGGGTCCCCAACAAGCACCGACGACAGAAGGACCCATCACCCACCTGGTGCCTGGCGAGGAACCGACAGTGCAAATCCCCAAGGCTTGGGCATTCAAACACCACATGCTGAAGAGTCAAGGGGACCAAGCAATCCTAACAAAAACGAGGGAGAGACCCCTCAATTAAGTAGCCATGAGAAAAACGGGTGTGACCGACATAAAGACGTCACAAGTCCATCTCCCATTGTCGAGACAAGCCCTGATAACTGAAGAAGCTCACATTCGGACAAATGGCACATAATTTGTTGGCTTCCTCTGCATCACAACATTCCTGCCAACAACGCTGAACCCATGCATGAAGAATGGGGGGAAAGTCTGAAGCAGGAAACTGTCCCAAGGTGGCAGCAGGACCAGATGCCGCAACCTTGGCTGGAAAATCAGCATGTTCATTTCCCAAAACCACCACATTGGCTGGGACCAAACAAAATTCCACTCCATGCCCATGTCACTTGAGGAGGAAAAGCTACTCAAGAATTGCAACAACCAAAGGATGAGGAGAGGCAAACAAGCCCAAAGCTAAAATTGCAGCTTGAGCGTCACTATATATAGTAAATGTACCGTTTTAGTGGACAAAAATGAGATTAAGTGCTAAAAGAATTGCATTTATCTCTGCTGTAAAAACTGAAGCAAAATCTGGGAGTCTACTGCCATGACAAAAATGTGGAAATACAACCCCAATTCCCACACCAGAAGGAGACTTGGACCCGTCAGTAATGACTAGGACATAGCCTCTGCATTGTAACGAGTGTTCCAAAAGCACTTGATGAAGGCAATCAGGTGGACAGTAATTTTTTTAACCCCTGAAATATTTACACAAACTCATCTCAGGCAGAAGCCAAGAAGCAACCCATAGAGTCTGTATGGGGCAGATTGAAATGGAAGTCAGATTGAGATCAATGTCTGTCGAACCCTAAATCCAAAAGGACGAGATATGCAAGGGTGTTGGCTAAAGTAACAAGAAAAGGATTGCCGTGTCACACAGGCACTGGTCAAAGAATTAGGGAGGCAAAGAACCCTCCACCAACAACACACCAGCAAAGACTGTCATTGCAGGTCCAAGTGGGGGGGACCCCAGCCTCCACCAACAAGCTCGGGATTGGTGAGAATTGAAAAGTGCCCGTAGCAAGGTGAAGACTGGCATAAAGTACTGCATCTAAAGTCTTGAGTCTTGTTGGAGTGGCTGAGGTGTAGACCTAGCATCCATAGGCTAGTTTGGAGCCAACAAATGCTTCATATAGATTAGGAGAGTCCTACGATCAGCAGCTCAAGAGGTGTGTGACAGGATCCTCAGCAAATATACAGCACACATTCAGGATATCTTTAGAGCCTTCAGGTGAGGAGCCCAAGTCAAATGGCAGTCAAACACTAGACCATGAAATCTTGTCTTCTCCACACATTGCAGTCTCCTGCCAGCCAAGGTTAGGTTAGGATCAGGGTGAACACAAAATCCTGTAGAAGTGTATGGAGACGGTGTTAAGATGTAGAGAAACGAAAACCACAGGAATGCACCCAGTCAGAGACCTTGTCCAACGTGACTTGTAATCTTCTCCCTACAGCAAGCATTTAAAAACCTGCGTACCAAGTAGCCGAATCATCCACACAGAGGGAAGACGATACTCCTACGGCAAAGAATTTATAACACCATTAATTGCCACTACAAATAAAGGCACACTAAGGACGTTGACATGAGGGACCTCCTCCTCCTACACATGAGGCACGGAGAAAGAGGAACCCACACGAACACTAGATACATGATCTGTAAGGAAGCCTCTGATCAATATTGGTAGGCTACCATGTATACCAAAGGCATGAAGCTGTTGCAAGGTTCCATAGAGCCAAGCTGTGTCATCAGCACTTTCTAGTAAAAAAAAAAAACAGCAAAAAGATGCTGAGAAGCAGCAAAAGCCTCACAGATCTAAGTTTCAAGTCTAATCACATTGTCAGTAGCACATCATAGTTTCTGAAAGCCACTCTGTGAGAGGGAGAGAAAGCCACTCCTCTCCAGAAACCACAAAAGCTTGATATTAATCATATTCTCAAACAGCTTACATACACAGGAAGTCAAACTGATTGAACGATAACTAGAAACATTAGAAAGATCTTTCCCTGGCTTTGGAATGGGAAGGAGAGTAGCCATCTTCCAACCAGCAGGCAGACAAGCTTCATTCCACACCCTATTAAAGAGGCATAATAAAAAGCCAAGAGAAGCAGGAGGGAGATGGCAAAGCATGGCAGGATGAAGCTCAGCAGACCCTGGAGCAGTATCTCTATACTCCAGAAGGGTAGCACGAAGTTCTCTGACACAGAAATCAATAATATAAGGCTCACCACAACGAGAATGAAAAACAAGATTTGTTCTCTCCAATGAAAACAAGCATTGGCAGATGGCCTAGACAGATCCTTGACAGAGGCTGAAGGCAACTGGCAAAAGGTCAGATACAACCGCCCCTCGAATCCTTATAACAGGAGGGACGGGTGGTGAAAATCTGCCAAAGATTTTCATCACCTTCTTCCACACCAAAGGTAGACGGGTGCAAGAAATAACGGTTGAAACATATGACCTCCACGGAAACATTGTTATTAGCTCGAAAGCAACAGACAGCAGCTTTGTAGTCCCTACTTGCTGCAGAATAGTCTGTATTCCACCAAGAAACAGATCTCCTTGAGACGACCCCAGACGTCCTTGGAACAGAGTGAGCCCCAGCCAAGAAGAGTGTGAAACTAAAATATTCATTCGCATCACCACCAGTTGAAAGTAAATTATTCATTTGCATCATCAACAGTTGGAAAATCATAAACAGTGCCAGAAACCTCGCTGAGCTCTGAAAATAAAGACCAGTCAGCTGGATCAATACCCCATTGCGAGACACGGGTCACAGGTATAGCACAGGAAGATGGACAACAACAGGAATGTGATCACTACCTTGCAGATGACTTAAAACTTCCCAAGAAAAATCAAGAACACAGCCAGGAGATGCAAGTGTGAGATCTATGGCATAGAAGGTACCAGTCTGGATATGCAAGTGGGTATGGTCCCCATTATTGAGGACAACTAAATCACAATTCTCAGTCAAAAAAGCTAACAATCTCTCCACAAGGATTACAAACTGTATCACCACACAATGGACTGCATCCACTAAGATCCCCAAAGAGAACGTAGGGAGGCGGCAATTGGTCTACAAGGCATTCCAAGACTGTAGAATTCAAAGGTACAGAAGGAGGAAAATAAACACAACTACTAGTATACACTTCCTCTAGGTGCAGTTGGACCACAACCACTTGAAGAGGAGATTGTAAACCAAACACAGTACAAGGCACATCAGTTCAATTTAACCACCACGATGAATACTACAGTCGTCAATTTTATGAAGGCAGTTTGGGTGGGGCAATCTGGGATTTCACACTGTTAGCTCTGGTGTCTCATCGCCGCCGACACATGTGTAATTATTTGTGCTCACCTCTCTCTCTCTCTCACTCTCCTATTTTAAGCTAGTAACTACTTATAAATGAATTTTAAACACTCTGTATAGATGTAATTCAATAAAAAAGCTATAGTATAGTATAAATCTCATACGACTTGTCAGCGTTGCTTTTGTGACGTTGTCAGGTGGTGACACGAGGGACAGCCCTGCGTGAGCGGGTCATATTCGGTCAGTCTCCCGCCATGGAAGGTATAAAAAAAAGACACACCTATAGACTTTTACCTCAGGGGTGGTGTGGAAAAAATGTCGAAAACATGAGAAAAAATAAAGAAAATACAATCAGTAGTAGTTAATATAAATATGAGAGAGAGAGAGAGAGAGAGAGAGAGAGAGAGAGAGAGAGAGAGAGAGAGAACGTGTGTGGCGACGATGTGGCAACAGAGCTAACGGAGTGAGGTCCCAAAGTGCCCCACCCAAACTGCCTTCATAAAATAGAACGACTGTAGCCAGGGGAGGAGACATTTAGAAGGCAGCATACCCACTAGGGGTGGAAGAAAGCCTACCACCAACCATAGTCTCCTACAGGCAGACACAAAGGGGTTAAAAGTACTCAGTAGGAGCTGCAACTCCTCAAACTGGCCATGACACTTCCACTAAAGTACAATGGGCACAGAGATAGCCATTATTATATAGAGATCTTAGGAGGTGGATGATGAGACTCACCAGGACGAGGAGTTTTATTTCAAGAGAGTTCAATGGCTTTACCAGACCCACAGCCCATCTTTCCTGAAGATGATGGATGGGCACGGGAGATCCTCGTAGGCAAATAAGGGACCAAAATGGACCGAAAAGAAGAGACACCAGGTTGCAGCGGAACCTCAGATGCAGCATCAGTCACCTCCGCCTCAGCAAGGGGAGGAGCAGGACAAACCACCTGTGCATCAGATTCCATAGCAGAAAGCTTCATGGGCAGTACCTCATCGACGAGAGACTTTGATAATCCACGGACACATTTTGATGTATGACCTTTAATTCAGTGACTAGATTCACGGGGACTGGCCATCACCACAGATGGAGGTGCAACTCTTTCCTCATTAACCACTGAATCATGAGGAATGGGGAATTCCTATGACATTGGTACTGCAGCAGGTGTCATAGTCTGGGTGTGCGCAGGGTCAGAAGGGGGAGCAGAAGTGGAGAGAGTCTGCTTAGGTTGGGTAACCTCATTAGAGGCAGAAGTAGTTACCTTCTATGCAGGCCTGGCAGAGCACTACTTTTAATATCTGACCGAGAAGACCGGGAAGGAACAGATGCAGATGAAACACTAAGGCAGACAAACATGGAAGAGACCCGTTGTTTTACTTCAGTAAAGCTTAACCTCTCCTGTGCACAATGCAACAAAACTTCACACTCAAACTTGTAATAGTCACAATTTAAGGAGGATGTATCATGTCCACCACCACAATGTACACAGGTCACAGGAACTTGACATTCCATCCCATCATGAGCAGCAGCCCCATCAGATATGCAGACTGCTGGGAAGCACTGAGCTAGGTGTCTGCAAGAACGGATAATATGACCAAAGTGCTGGCAATGGAAGCAGCGAAGAGATCTAGGGATGTATGGTTTGGTACAATATCTGTATCAGGCTGCATGAAGGACTTAAAGAAAAGACAGTAAGTTGAAAGTGACTACGTTTGACCTTAATTATAGGCTGGTAAGCTAGCTCCTTA
Source organism: Coenobita brevimanus (assembly GCF_032717465.1). Taxonomy (NCBI): domain Eukaryota; kingdom Metazoa; phylum Arthropoda; class Malacostraca; order Decapoda; family Coenobitidae; genus Coenobita; species Coenobita brevimanus. Next base: position 36,673,745 of record NC_137021.1, on the reverse strand, counting down.
ACAAGACATGTCTCATCATACACCATTAAGTCCTTGGTATAGACAACTCATCAAGACTGATGCATTGTAGTGTATGGGGCAGAAGTAACCAGCCAACCAGCAAGGGAAGATAATGCCTGAAGCCTAGTACTTTGATCAGAATTCAAAACCTCAACCATCAAAATACCATCAGCCTAAGGGGTAACCTTGGGTAGAGAGCCACACGCACCAACTAAATCATGGTGAACCTGAAAAGTATAAAGCTTCCTCAGGTCCACACCTTCAGGGCCACGAACAATCAAATATTTATTAAAAGTCACAGGGACAGACGACTCCAATGGATCCCCAACAACTCTTGGGGAATGGAGATGAGACTCACCAAGGGAAGGCCTCCTCTGACAGCTACCCTGGAAAGGCTCCAGGGTCACCACAAAAGTGGAGGGAGAAACCAAATAATCAACCAGGGGCGTGTTTGGGTCGGTCCCAAAAGATGTAGGTGTGTCACAAAGAGGACTTTGTAGTTACTTGTAGAAAAGTTTTGTGGTTTAGTTCTCATTCTTGATTTCTTGTAGCAGGAATTAAAGATGAATACAAGGAGTTGATCTTCATTTATTATCTTCAGAGGAATCTAAGTTGAACAGGGTATGTCTTACAGAGACAATATAATAAGTAAGTCTAGTTGAGCCCCTCTTTTCTTATTCACTCTCTCCACTACCTGTCGGTTCAATCACTAGCCTCCTTCCGCCTCTCTGCTTCCTAAAATCTGGTGAAGCAGGGGTCGTGTCACGTGTGTTACACTGTGGTTGGAAAGTTCTAGAAGCCGGTGTGTGAGTATGTGTGTATGTGTGTGTATGGTCACGAGGCGCTGTCGTGTGCCTATAAAGCATTCCTTGAGTTAAGAGTGTGTAAGCATGTTTAGCATTGCTCGATTCTCGCAGACACAATACCTTCTCATCATCTGACTTGCTGCTTCTATCTGTCTCTCTATCTATCTATTTATCTATTTATCTATTATGATTTGTAATTATAATATGGAGTCCTAACAGGTGTAAAGGACACCATGGACAAAACAAAACAAACTTCATTCCTCCACCCTCCACCCACCACAGAGCCCAACAAAGGGAGATTCTATGCCAGGGACAACACCACTGGTGACTCCATAGGAAGTGAGGAAGTTTATGTGGGTAATCACTGGGGAAATCAGGCGAGGGTAACTCCAGGACGATGGGAGCCACGAGGCCCCCCCAGTGCCCACTTGACCTTGGCCAATGTGTGACCAACTGATTGACCCAGTTGGGCTCAACCAGATCGCCTGTCTAGCCAGAACAGGGGACTGAAGAGGTGTGTTGCTAGCTGCAGGGCGCATTGTGTAGCATCGTTCAACCCCCAGGACTCCCGTCTCCCAGCATTATGGGACGCCACTCACGGCAAACACGTGGGGAGACAAAAAACCCTGTCCAAGATGGAGAAAGGGCAGGGACAAGCAACATCACCAGCAGGCCTCCTCTACCAGTGATGTAGAGGGGGGTGCTTGATCCACTAGGCTGACAAATGCCGAGCCCTACAAAGGTAGGCATGCCTCCAGGGTAGGTGGCACTGACACCTGTGCTTCAAGCCCCTCCACCACGACAAGGTGACCCTCCTCAGTGGGGAAGTAGGAATGGAAGGCAGAAAAACGTAAATGCATGAAACTGGGAAAGTAAAAACGCATAAAAGTAAGAATAATTGAAAGTAGGAAAGCATAAAAGTAGCAGTGGAAAGGGTTGTAATGAATGAAAGTAGGAAAGCATAAAGTAGCAATGGAAAGGGCTGGAATGCATGAAAGTACCAGTGGTCTAAGACTGAATAATAGTTGGAATGGGCTTGTAGAGAAGAATGCAGTAGAGAAGAATGCAGGTGCTACAGATGCATACATTTAGGAATGCAAAATGGAAATGCACAAAAGCATGAAAATTTAGGAGGAGTGCATGAAGTAGATAGGAATGCATGAAAGTATGAAAACGTAGAAGAAATGTGTAAAAAACAGGTAGGATTGCACGACAATAGAGAAGCATAGAAGCAGTAGTAGTAATTTTCGTAGCAGGGGAAATGGACAAAAGTTGGAACACAATCAACAGAGTGGCTCTTACAGGAGTTTTATGTGGTGTTGCTTAGTCAAGGCAGTTCCAGCCCTCGTACGTGGGGTTAACGAGAGAGGGAGAGAGAGAGAGAGAGAGAGAGAGAGAGGAGTGGGGGTAAGAAATGATATTTTTGTTCCATTACAATTCAACTTGCTTTCCCCTCCTCGCCTATGTTTCCCAGTGGTAGGTGGTAGTGACCACCATAAACTCACTTGACGCAGAGCTGCCTACTTCTTCCTTCGCCTTTATCATACTTTTCTGTGTTTGTCCTCTTTGTCCTCTTCTCTTCCTGTTCCTGCCATCCTTCCTGTAACTTTTTATCGTATATATATATATATATATCTATATATATATATATATATATATATATATATATATATATATATATATATCATCTAACCCTATGTCGCCCCAGGAGGAGCGTAGGAGCCCGGGGCTAGGCAGTTGGTACATATAATTATTCATTTTGTACTTACCGGTACCTCAGGTGGCTCTACACTGAGTGACAAGTCCAACAGTTTCTGTAACCCTGGAAGCAATTTACAACGCTCAGTGGTAACTATAATTATTCCCAAGTAATGGGGTGTTGTGGAGCCTACTTTGGTGTCCCTGTCAACTGGATTTTATAGCAGCAAATGCTGCGTCCACCCGAGAACCAAAACTCCACACTCTTATCCACCGTATACTGCAAGGAAACTTCGGTTCACTGCACATGATGAAGGTTGCTTGTCTGCAGTTAATGGGTGTGTTTGACCAGACAACCCGGGGTTACTAAGCATCAGCAACAACAAGCATTTTTTTTTTTCTACTTCCCTTTGACCATGCAGCTCCCGGCATCTTGCGCTAAAATTTAAATCATAAACAACATACCACTACGCCCCATTCCATCATCACATGTTAAAACCCCGAATCATTATTTCCAAAATCCTGAATCTCAGCAAGCCATTTGCAATGCTACCGATGCATCCTTATTTTTTTTCTCCCCTAAGGAATTTCTCGCAACTTGTGAGCGTCGACAGGTGGAAAAAAATTAGTCAAAAAGTTTTATTGGAGCATCACACGGATGAAGTGGGTGGCGAGAGCTTTCTGTCGTGATTCTGAATAGTTGGAATGGGGATGGAGTTATCCCCGTACCCTGAAGATTGGGTCTATGAATGTGCGTGGATGTAGTACGATTGAGGCTAAAAGGGAGGAGATTGGGAGAATGTTTGTGAGAAGAAAGTTGGATGTGTTAGCTTTGAGTGAAACGAAGATGAAAGGGAAGGGGGAATCTATGTTTGGAAGTGTGAATGGAAGATTGTCAGGTGTTGATAGAGGAAGGGCAAGAGAAGGTGTGGCCTTGTTAGTGAGTCCGGAAGTACAGCAGTGTGTGATTGAATGGAAGGAGGTGTCATCGAGACTGATGTGGGTGAAAGCGAAATTTGAACATGAGTTGTGGGTGTTTGTGAGTGCATATGGGCCTGGTAGTGAAAGGGATGAACAAGAGAGGGAGTCTTTCTGGAATGATGTTGATGAGTGTCTGCAGAGTTTTGGAGCGAATGTGAATGTGGTAATGATGGGAGATCTGAATGCTAGAGTGGGAATTGTAGCAGTTGAAGGCGTAGTTGGTATGCATGGTGTGCCTGGAAGAAATGAAAATGGGGAACGAATGATAGCGATGTGTGTTGAGCGAGAGATGGTGATTGGGAATACGCTGTTTGAGAAGAAAGATATTTATAAGTATACATGGGTGAGACAGGAGGGTGGAAGGGTTGTTGATAGAGCTTTGATGGACTATGTGGTTGTGTCTAGGAATGTAATAGGAAGATTGTTGGATGTGAGAGTTCTAAGAGGGGAGGGTGGAGGTATGTCTGACCACTACCTGGTGGAGGGAAAGTTAAGAGTAGGTAAGAGATGGGTGAGAGCTGGAAGGGTTAGGTGTGGCAGGGAGGTTTTGAAAGTGAGTCAGTTGGATAAAAGAGAGAAAAAGATAGAGTATCAGGAGAAATTGAAAGATGAGTGGAGCGCAGTGAAAGATCGGGAAAATGGCAGCGTGGAGGAGGAATGGCAGTTGTTTAAGAGTGCTGTTGTGGGGCATGCAGAAGAGGTGTGTGGTGTGAGACGTGTGGGTGGTGGTGTAAGAAAAGGAAGTGAATGGTGGTGCGAGGAAGTAAGTATGGCTGTGGCCGAGAAGAGACGTGCATATGAAGTGTGGCTGCAGAGGAAGGATGAGATGTCATATGAAAGGTATAAGGAAAAGAGGAATAGAGCGAGAAGGGCTGTGCGTGATGCTAAAGTGACAGCAGATGAGAGGTGGGGTAGGCGGCTGACAGAGAATTTTCAACAGAATAAGAAAATGTTTTGGAAGGAGGTGGAAAGGGTGCGAAAGGGAGAGTCTGGGAAGGAAGAACGAGTAAAAGCAGAGGATGGAAGGATGTTAATTGAGATGGATGCAGTAAGGAAGAGATGGGCAGAGTATTTTGAAAGATTATTAAATGTAGAGGAGGAAAGGGTGGCTGAGATTGTGGCGGATGGAAGGGTGCAAGGAATAAATGTGTTGGGAGAGTTGAATGATTCTTTGATCACGAAGGAGGAAGTGGAGAAGGCAGTAAAGGAGATGAAAACAGGGAAAGCTGCAGGTATGGATGGGTGTGCTGTGGAATGCCTGAAGGGTGGTGGAGTGACTATTGTTGACTGGTTAGTAAGATTGTTGAATGTGTGCTTTGAGAAAGGTATGGTGCCAATTGACTGGGCAAGTGCTTGTGTGGTCCCGTTGTATAAAGGCAAGGGTGATAAGTATGAATGTACTAGCTTTAGGGGTATAAGTCTGTTGAGTGTTGTAGGTAAGGTGTATGGTAGAGTGTTAATTATGAGAGTTAGAGAGGGTACAGAGGGAGTGATTAGTGATGAGCAGTGTGGCTTTAGGAGAGGGAGGGGATGCGTTGATCAGGTGTTTGCTGTGAGACAAGTGTGTGAAAAGTATTTAGCGAAAGGCAAGGATGTGTTTTGGGCATTTATGGATTTAGAGAAAGCGTATGATAGAATTGATAGGGAGGCTTTGTGGACTGTTTTAAGATTGTATGGACTTGATGGTAGGTTACTAAAAGGGGTGAAAAGTTTTTATGTAAATAGTAGAGCATGTGTAAGAGTGGGAAATGCTGTGAGTGATTGGTTTCCCGTGAGAGTGGGGCTGCGACAGGGATGTGTGATGTCACCTTGGTTGTTTAATATTTACATGGATGGTGTTGTAAGGGAGGTGAATGCAAGAGTTTTAGGTGGTCTGAGTCTGGTAAATGTTGATGGTGGAGATTGGAATCTGAAGCAGCTGCTGTTTGCAGATGATACTGCACTGGTGACTGATTCAGAGGAGAGATTGAGACAGTTGGTAGAGGAGTTTGGAAGGGTGTGTGAAAGGAGGAATTTGAAAGTAAATGAGAATAAGAGTAAAGTGATGAAGTGTACGAGGTTGATAGATGGTAGGGGGATGAATATAGTTTTGAATGGTGAGTTGCTTGAGGAGGTAGATTGTTTTAAATATCTAGGGTCACATGTTGCTGTGGATGGAAGAATAGATGCAGAAGTGAAGTTTAGAATAAATGAAGTAGGAAAGGTGCTGGGAGGAATGAAAAAAGTGTTTAAATGTCGTTCGCTTAGAATGGATGTAAAGAGAAGGCTGTATGAGGGTGTTGTGGTACCGACTGCATTATATGGGGCTGAAACATGGAATATGGGTGTAGCAGAGAGGAAAAGTTTGAATGTAATGGAGATGAGGTGTCTGAGGAGTATGTGTGGAGTGACGCGTATGGATCGGGTGCAAAATGATGAAGTGCGAAGGAGAACTGGAGTTGTTCAGGAGATGGCTGGTAGAGTTGAGCAGAGGGTGTTGCGATGGTTTGGGCATATGGAGAGAATGGATAATGAGCGATTGGTGAAAAAGATAACTAGATCTGATGTGAGAGGTGTAAGGCTGAGAGGAAGACCACGAATAGGATGGATGGATAGTGTGAAGAGAGCGCTGGATGAGAGAGGGATGTCTGTCGAGCAAGGAAGAGTGGCTGTGCGTGACAGAAATAAATGGAGAGAAATTGTGAATAAATAAGTGATGACGCAGCCCTGAGGGGATATTCTCCCGCATTTGGTCTGATCAGCTAGTCAGGTCAGGTGCGGGTAAGGGGATGGGTATGTTATGATGTGGCAGGGGTAAACCAGCTCTACTGTCGGGCCCTGCTGCGGATGTCACTGATTGCATTGCGCAGTTGACCCTTGTGCGGTGTGGTGCGGTGAGGATCTGTCCGTTCTCCCCTTTGGGGCTAAGATGTGAATGAATGTGTTTAAATGGATGAGTAAATGGAGAGTGTGTCGTCCTGTCTCGGCTACCTCCCTTTCCTTGGGGGAAGCAGCCTAGGTATATAGATAGATAGATTTCTATCTTTTACTCGTTTATCCCTACTGCTCTCAGGCTGCTTTATTCAGCAGGAGCCCCCCCCCCCCACGGTAGTAAAGGGATTAATAAAGAGTATCTATCTCCTTCAGGTCGATGGGTCGATTTTGTATATGCTGTTCATTATGGCATGTATTTGACGCTTTTATTCAGAATAGGAGAGAACGCTGCATTTAAGGGACCTTTGGTAATTTCCCTTGTTAGCGAAGTCTATCGCACGCTCGATAAAGTCACCAGAAGAGAGCAAAAATGAAAGAAAAATTGCGTTCTTGGCTCTTCGAATTAAGCTGGTATGAGTTAACTTCCTTGTGGATGATTGCTTAAGAAAGTTTAACGGCCTTTGCACTCCAAAATTTATATCCATTCAGTGCATTGACGTTATTTTTTCCAGGTATTGCTAATTTTACTTCTTTTCCATCCATCACCCCACACTACCAAAGCATCATGTCTTTGGAAGCCATATTTAGATAACTGGGTCACATATGTCTGTGCAGCCATACACACATATCATACCTATGTTAAGGGCGCACCCTAATGATTTACAAGGCTTTGTGTGTGATGTAGCAAGTAAAATAGCCATCGACCTGTTGAATCAAATTAAATTTTATTTATATATCTTCAGTATTCATTTGTTTTTCTGCTATCTGCAGGTTATTACAGCGTGGGAGGCACTTCTCGGAACAGAGGAGCTAATTAGCACCCTCTTTCACCTATTTAATAGTAGAGCGTTCTTCCGCTGGGAGAGGAATAATAAACTGGTAAAGACGTCACCGTATCCAGGACGAGGAAGGTAAAGGCCATAGTAGCGTTGGACAGTCAGCGAAGAGTTAAACTCATACGAGTATATGACAGAAGCAGAAAATGGTGTGATGTTTACTAGCACTGAATCGTACGTTTGAAGAATGGCTCGTAGTCTTGTGAGTATATGCGAGTGAAGTTGAAGATGCGTGTAGATATAAGGATTGTGAAATAGAAAAGGATGCAAACTGATGAAAGGAAGGAGTGTTGAACTGATGTAAGAACGTCAGTCCTGCAGTTTCGTAACAGAAAGCACGAAATATGCGAAGACCAAGTGGTGTGGTGCAAAAGGAAAAAAAGAAATAAAAAAAGAACCAGGTGATCTGAAGGCCTTGACACAGAACGAGAGGTTGAGTACGGAGTTTAAAAGATTGAATGATGATATATCATCTTTGTCTTATGTGTATTGATGTGGTGCAGCCGGCAGCATAAATTTGCGTTAGAGAGGCAGTTGTGACAAGAGCCTGAGTGTCTGGCATTACTGTATGGAGAAGAGTTGACAGATTTGCATTTTAATGGCTAATGTTTATGTTTAACATTTGGAGATATGCTCGGAACATAACATTATGTAGGCTACAGTAGGTAATATTCACTTGAAATAAAAAATGCAATAAACTAAGGCCATGAAATGTCTTCTGAAAACATACTACACTCTCGGTGTTACTCTTCTTCTGGTCACTCTCCCTTACCTCTCTACTCCCCCCTTACCTACCGCTGTCCTTCCCACAACTAGTTAACTCCTTTCTCTCCCTCTATCCCTACAGTTTTCCCATCCCTCTTTCCGCCCCCCCCCCCTCTCTCTCCCGCTCTTCTTTCCGATGGTTCCTCTCCCTCGCTTTCGCTAACTCCATTCATTATCCTACGGCGCCAACATCCCTGTTTACACGATAATTCTTTAGTACTGACGGCCTACATAAAAAAAAATAAATAAATAAAAACTTTGCAGTATATATTCGCAATTGCCTCCCTCGCATTACTTCATAGAGACTTTTATGGCTAATGCTCAGACGAAGTTGAATCCATTGTGCCTCCCTTCACACGGGCATCTGGTAGTGCTCATGACTGGACTGTCACACTGCCATATTGCAGAACTTCTGCCTATCAGAATTCTTTTATTCCCCGAACTGCATCTCTCTGTAACACGCTTCCCCAGAGTAGTTTCCCCCCAAATTTCAACCCACGGCAGTTCAAGTCCAACTGTTACAATTATTTTATGAATGGAGAACAGCTATAACCTATTGTATGGATTATTTTTATAAATTTGTTTTTCTTTCCCCTGTTCTGTTACTTAATAATATTACAGGGTGACCATAAACTCCAGAAACAATTAAATTCAAAAGAAAAATATAATCCTGGAGGATATCTTCATGATGACACCTCGGAGAAGGGTATTAAAACCACGATAAGTTACGAAACACCCAGTGATCAGCACCTTGGTAAGGGTGATCAACTTCAGTGACTCAAGACACAGAAACAACATAAACATTGATTCATATCTGGAGTAAGCAAACAATGGGGAAATGAATGAGACAGCAGGGATGTCTGACCCAACTGTACGCCTCACGCAAGATTTTGCAATCTATGCTGCAGGGGGACTTGTGACTGATTGGTCATGGTAATGAAATAGTAATTTTGATAAAGCAGGTTCGAGTCCAACTGTAATTGGCCGGCCATAAAAACACTCTTGCTGTTGCCAATGCTTCATACTAAATAAGATTTCTTTATTTCATGAAGGTCGTGAGCATGCAGCAATCAAGTTACGATTAGTGGCATGTGTTTATATTACGTGGGGCATAGGAACTCTCTCTGTTTGAACACCACGAAATCAGGAATTGCTGGGCCTTTAGGAACATACAGATCTGAGAATGTCTAGTGTCCGATGCATATGAAAGGTTGAGTGACTATATAATATAAAATCTTATCATGTCTAGTGTCCGATACATATGAAAGGTTGAGTGACTACATAATATAAACTCATATCGCCATGAAGTTCCATACATGTGAGAATGTCATGGGGTCAAGAATTGGGAAGACAGACTGAATAGGATCCAAACGGAATAACATACGAACACAGCCCTAATGCCAGACTCTAAAGCTGTGTGTATTTCGGGAGTGTCAGGAAAAACCAATGGGGGACTGCAGAGAAAGGTGTGAGAAAGGGGACGGGAGCATGGCGAGGAGAGGGGAATAATAATGATAAACAATGGTTGTAGCTGTGCTGATATTGAGATCAAACATCATGTTAATATGAAAAATGTGTCATGAATAATAAAGGAGTACGGTGCAACAAGCATGTTTGCACCTTAAAAAAAAAATGGTTGTGTAGCAACGGAGGTTGCAGGAGAGACGATGTAGAATAAAGGTAAAAATTGGGAAGGGAATGAGGAGCGGGGGAAGACAGGATGGAGGGGGGGGAGGGAGACAGGGTTGAGCGGAGGGAGAGAGGGAAGGACGGGGGATTGTTGTTGTTGAAAGATTCCCTGCACATATAGTGCAGGCCGGGCCATACATTAGCCCGGTCAGTGGTGTTTGGGCTGATTAAAAAACGATAAATGGGGAGGACAGGACCTGGGAATTGCCCAGCACACACGTCCTGTCTCCTGACTGGCTTTGTGGTGTGTGTGAGGACGGGGGAGGGAGACGAGAAGGAAATAGCACCGAGAGTATGGTATATTTTCATGCTTCATTTCATAGCCTAAGGTTATTACATTCTGCATTGCAACCGATTATTGCCTACAGTGCATAAAGAATACGGGGTACCGAACACATCTCTGAATATTAAACATAATCATAGATCATTAAAATGCTTATCTGTCAACTCTTATCTATACTGTAATGCCAGACACTCAGGTTCATATCATACTTGCCGCCTAACTTGAATTTATGTCGCCAGTTGTACATGAGGGTGTAAAAAGCGAGGTATGAAACTAACGAATGCAGGAAATCGCAAAGAGATTAAGTTATTACTATATATGGAGGGGCGTATCATAAAGGTTAGGCAGTCCGTAATTAACTTGATAGCACTGGTCAAGAATTAAAAAGTATTATGGTTCTGGTATATTTTGAGATGATTCTAAGCACTTCAAACTGTAAATTTCGAATATGATAACCAATTTTCGCTAGTAGATCCAGTTTTCGAGAACAAACATATACGAAAATCTGCTTGTATGTGGGAAAATTTAACTCGACTCCTCTCATAGAGATATATATATCTTATAAAGGCGCACTTCGGCTAGTTCTTTTGGCGGTTATATCAGTTTCAGTTAAGTACCTGAATCACAAGATATTTAGCAACTCAAACAGGATCAGCCACAGGCAAAAGTCGGGTAAAATATTCCCACGACCAACCATTTATTTTTTTTTTCGACACCATTGCATGCACAAGTAATCTTATACTTGCTTTTATTCAATTTCGGATTTTCTTAACTGGTACAAAGTTCCTTGGTCTGTGTTGGAATGCAATGGAGCGCCGTTACTGTATGAATGTATCAAACGCTGTCTGCTACATCTGCTGGCTCTACTCCTGAAAGTCTGAAGAAACTAATTACAATACGTGGAATGTTAAAGCCGCATACAAACATTACTTCAAATGTCCTGTTGGTGATGAATACAAGAAGTGGGCACCCCACATAGCATGCAAGCCCTGTGTAAACCACATGAATGAGTGGATGCGTGATAAATGGCCATCAGGCATGCCTTTTGCTGTACCAATGGTTTGGCCCTACCCAAAGGATCAATGTACTACCACCAAAGGTTATTCAATGAAAACCCGGTCCGAAATCAAGTATTCTAACATACCCTCTGCTCTTAAGCCAGTACCCCATGGCCCTGAGCTTCCAGTCTCAAATCCTCCATTAAAGTCCCATTACTGAATCAGAATCTAGTGAGGAAGATAGCTGCATGGATGCCTAATCTTAAGATTTAGAGAGCAAGGTGCCACACCTCATCAGTAATGTAGAGCTGCATGGCCTTATATCAGACCTTAAACTGCCCAAGGAGAAAAGTGAACTCCTTGGATGTCGCCTCAAGTAATGGAATTGTTTTATATGAAATTTGTACCACCATTTCCCGTTATAGACATGAATAGCTCTCAATGTACTTCAACATGTACGACATGTTTGTTACTGTTATGTTGCTGTATCATTAATGCAACATTTTTGTAAGTCTCAGTTGTTCATGGATTCTGGGAAGATTACACGGAAGGCAGCCCTTCTTCATAATGGAAGTTAACTTCCTTTTGTTCCAATTGTGTGTGCCCATGGAATGAATGAAAGTTATGACACTACAAAGTACTTTCTTGACTGCTATTGACTACAAAACACAACAATGGAACGTCTATAGGGACCTGAAGGTATTCTGCTTCCTCCTAGGACTTCAGCAAGGTTACATTAAGCACATGTGTGTGTTTTTTTTTTTTTTTTGTTTACTGGATAGCAGAGCAGATGCTAAACATTACACACAAAAAGAATGGCCAGTGCGACAGATAGATATGACTGGAAGGTTCAACTGTCTTTACAAACCTCTTGTTGACCCTGAGAAGGTAGTCTTCTCTCCAGTTCATTTGAAACTTGGTATGATGAACTTTGTTAAGGCCATGGATCTAGATGGTGCTGGCTTCCATTATTTGCTAACGAAGTTGCAAGGCATTTTATCTGAGGAAAAAGTAAAAGCAGGTTTTATCACTTGTCCTCAGATTCGTTGTATACTCAGTGATTAGGATTTTGTAAAAAGCCTATCTGAGGTGGAAAGGGCTGTTTGGGAGATTCATGTTTCTTACTACGTATTACATAGGAAACTTTTGAGCACCGAAATATGAGAAGCTTGTGGACAACTGTTGAAAAGTTACCATGCACTTGGTGCTTGAATGTCACTCAAGATACATTTCTTCTATTCTCATTTGGACTACTTTCCATTTACTCTTGGCGATGTCAGTAATGAACATGGCGAAAGGTTTAGCAAAACCAAATATATACACTTAACAAAATGACAGATATTGCCAGATTTGTATATTATCGTAACTGTCACCGAGCATTTCCAAAAGTGTTAGATTGTAGGGATTTTAACCCACTAAGTGCCAGCAGAGTTTAGACCCTAATGAAGCTGTGGTGGCAGCCAATTTTTGACCTTTTTTTTGTGCTAGATTGGTTAGAAATGAGAAAACATGCAGAACATCCATAAAAGTACTCACGGAAACCATTTAGCTCGATTTTGAGGTCGATTCTCCCTGACCAGGCAGCTGAAAACTTTGGAGTAGCCTAATACCAGTAGATTTATCGGCTGCGTCTGACACCCGTTGAATTGAGGTAGGAGGTCATCATTTTCTTCATCAGTAACCAAGCTATTCGAGGAAAAAACACTCTTGTTGGGTAAATAAACGATATAGAAAGGCCTAGAGAGGCCTAAAGAGGTGCAGGAATATCCCAATTGTTTGGTGCTTAATTGAATTTTCGAAGTTTGGCAAATATATCAAATTGCCGATGTACATGAACGTCAATGGCACTGTCCACGCACATACTCGTAGGGGCCGACGTTCATGTATGACGTTGGCACAGGGTTGGATGAGAGGAGAGAATGTTTAAGTGTTTCTTGTTGTGGAAGGCAAGAAAAGATGAGTCTGGGGTTTGATTGCAGTTTATTTCTTCAGAGGGAGTATCCCATAGGAGCAGTACTGAGGCAAGAGCAGTTTTATGCTTGCTAACTCCATGCGCACTGTTCCTGACTTCCCCACCATTCTCTCTCTCTCTCTCTCTCTCTCTCTCTCTCTCACTATCTATCTATCCTAACCCCTTCTGCTCTGCCTCTCCCATTTCTTCTGTATGTGACTGGTTGTGTCATGCATAAGGGCACGTGTGTTGAAATTTTCAAGCCTGTGGAGGTATCTATCAGGTGTCATGCTGCGCTGTGTGCAAAATTCCCCAGCTACAGAATGTGCAGCCTTGTTTTCTCTAGATGTCTTGCTTTGGCACGACTTCCTTCCAACCTCTATATTACGTATTATCAATATATATATTTCTAGCTATTATGTACCGTGTTATGATATTTTAGTGTCCTGACATCACTCAGTCATGTCCAGCTGGTGTACCTACGACAGTTTGTAGTAACAAATTACATATTCTGTCATAACCTATTAATGCATGGTATTCATTACGATATACTATAGCTGAAATAATATTGTAGAACCATAACATTTTGTATGGAGTATGGTAAATATATGGTAATAAAAAATGAACAGCAAACATTGCATTGCAGTGATAATGTATATATGCATTTATATAATGGTAATATAACGGCAGTACCATGCCAAGACTAGTAATAATCATATATATATATATATATATATATATATATATATATATATATATATATATATATATATATATATATATATATATCCTAATTGCTTACGTATGTATTAAGCTGTAAGGTACACCCTTTCCATTATTATTATTTTTTTCACATTACGACGTTCTTTGTACTTTCACTTGAGAAACCAAATATCGTTGGTTTTTAGTCTGGGTGGTAAACCAAAGCTAGCCTACATATTAAAATATCTAGGCTGATGTTGGCAAAAACAAAGCAAAACATTTTATCATTTTAACAGTTGACCACGCTTTACCAATACCGGTACATATTTCCTGCCCTGCTCGACTGGTGCTACAGTCTACTCCTCCTGTAAGTGCGTTTAAGTACTTGGGTAGTGTGAGGGTTAAGGATGGAAGTTTAGAGGATGAAGTGCTTGAAACGGTACAATAAGAAAGGTTGCTGGTTTCTTGAAGGCGACGATAAGAAACAGGGAAATGAGCACTGGAGTGAAGAAGTTAATACATAACAGTATTGTGATGTCAGCTCTAATGTATGGAAGTGAAGCTTGGACCTTGTTGGAAGGACAGAAGTCAAGAGTGAAAGCAGTGGAAATGAGTTATTTGACTGGAGCATGTGGAGTCACATGGAAAGATCACATGGAAAGACAGACTGACAAATCAGGAGATGAAGGAGCATTGTGGCGTGGGTGTGGATGTGATAGGAAACGTTAGGAGAAAAACATTGAGGTGGTTTGGCCATATGGAGAGGATGAAGGGTGAGAGACTGACGAGGAGAGTGTATGTGAGTGAGGTGGAGGGGAGGAGAGGGAGAGGGAGGCCAAGGATGAGATGGAGGGATGGAGTGGAGAAGTATATGAGGGAGGGGGGGGGGTGAGCTTGGAGCAGGGCAGTGAAATGGCGGGGGACAGGGCGACATGGAGGCGATTTGTTTGTGGCCACCCCTTACGGGATTGAGGCGTCTGGCAATAGATAGATAAATACAGTAGTTAGCTTTATGTAACCTGCTGGTGGGTCTTCCTGAAGATCCTATTTTGTTTTAACGAAATTATGATAATCAAACTGTTCCAAGCTCCAGCCTGAGATCGAACTAGCTCCCTTTTTTACAAGGTTTTCACTATGTTGAAACAAGAGTGTAAATGGAAAGGTCACCAGGGGGGTGGGCATGTATGATTGTACAGAAGTTTATACTTTCACGCGTTCTCATATGTCCACACCTTGTCAAGCTTTTACCCCAATTTGTGTTCAGATTCGAACTCACAAACACAGCCATTCCAACACAGCTTACACACACACTTATCATCGTACACTCCAAAAGCTTTCCACATCAGTATCCACGCTTAAAGCACAGGGTGGTGGTCGTTCACTTGTCCAATGACAGAACGTGGTGTCCCTCGACCGAGAAGATAAAATGTCCTTCAGACTCAAATACGGTTTGAACGTCTTGAGTAGAGCTGCCCGTCCATGTCAGGCGTGTGGTTGGTGGTCGTAACAGTTCAAGCATCTATCAGAGACAGTGCATGAGACTATGCAAAACAGACAATGTAAAACAGTGCAGCTGTACAAGACTGTGCAACAGTATGCGATGGAGGCAAAATTGCATGAATTCTGGCTCAGACAGGCGCTGTCTCCTCATAGTGCCTCAGAAAATGACTTAAGCACTTCACCAAGACTCGAGCCATGGCCAATATAATATGAGTCTTTCCTCGGCTAACGCAAGAGCATATTTTTCAGCTTCAGCCTGTTCTCAGATTTTCAAGAGATGATATAGCAGTCTTTATAGGTCGTTAACCATTTACTTCGATTACTTATTTTTCATGCTAGATGTGGACGATTTTTTTTTTTTTTCGCCTTGGGAGAGGCACTTGAAACAAAGATTTTTTATTTTTATATTAATTAATCCCTTTATTTACAGCAGTTTCCAAAAGCTTCATAATATCTCCAGGAGGCAACAAAAATACAACCAAGAATACGTTATGGGATGAAGAAGGTTGAAGAAGATTTATGCCCATCGACTGAACAAGAGCAACTATTGTCCTCAATCGGATGGCATTTTTTTTTTATTTTGGTAGTGCTACCTCCGGACAATTTTCTTCACCGGGTAGATTATTCAAACTGGAGGGGTTATGTAGTCTTCAATAACTCCTCCACGGTTAGAGATCCTCCTTAAGCTGAATAAAATCGTCTGTTGTTAGCAAACAAAATACCGTACATCGTATCACTGAGCAAGTAAGGAGGATAATCATTATGGAAAAGAAATGAGGAGAGATTTTTTTCCGATTACTCCGTCCCCATTGGCATGGACACGAGTCAGTGACATAGAAAGCACCTTCTGGTCATTAAACCATTTTACAGCACGCATCTGCCGACTTAGCGCCGGTCTAGCAGGTCTGTACTCCCAGGGTGAATGGAAAACTAATGACAGGGAGAGCTGGAGCTCCCGTTTCATCAGCTCTCGGGACTAGCTCCTGGCCATCCCCCTTTGCTGAGCCTTTTCAGTGTTTCAGTAATGCGGAATAGGCCAGCTTCCTCTCCAGTACAAGTTACTCTTACTGTAAGGTGATTAGAGTCCCGCTTTTAGGCGGGACAGTCCCGCTTTTTTTATGTCTGTCCCGCTTATTTAATTGTGACTAAAATGTCCCGCTTTTTTAGCAATTATCTTACGTGTCTCGCTTTTAGAAAATTACTATTACATTAGATATAAGATAATCTTCTTTAATGAAGCAATGATGAATTAGGGAAATTATGCATAATCCAAACCAAATGAAATACCGAATTGTTAATATAGAATCTGTTATACTCACTGTCAACTTTGGTCGGCCATTCACCGTACCATACAGTATGTTCAGAGTTTGTCTAAGACTTAGGTACAGTATTTGATTAGTAGCCTCAGCGTGAGGTGGTGATATATACTGTATATACTTGACAGTGTCCCGCTTTCAGCTCGGGTAAATCTGGTCACTTTATCTTACTGTCAACACCAAACTACATGCACATTACACACTGCAATTCCTGTTCAAAACTTAAACACACATACCAAAAAATGGCGGCGTCTCCCAACCAACCCTAGGAGTCGGGGGGGGGGGGGGGGGGCGCTGATCAAAACCCCAATTATCCGCTCCTATCCCGGTGACGACCAAGAGAGATGCCTGGAACCACTGTCTGACTCACATCATTTTCATTTTTACAACTTTCGCGGCCTTTCCTCTAACTTTCTCTCTGTTGAGCATCATCTCTCCTCCTCTAAACCTCACTTTCTCTTCCTAACTGAGATTCAACTACCTGAGACTATGATTGCAACCCCTTCTCTGCAACCTCTTACTTTCTCTGTACTCAGCCAAAGGTGGCTGTTGTTGTATGTATGCAAAAACATATCTTGCTCTCATATTCCTGAACTTGAATCTTCTGAATTCTCTGTTCTCTTGCTTCGGCTTTCCTGTCATCCTCTGATTAAATATATCTGTGCTGTTTATTTATCCCTTAATTCTACTGACTGTGAAAAATTCTTTGACACTCTTACTTCTATCTTATGAATATCTCCTTTGTCCGAAATATCCATTCTAGGAGTTTTCAATGTTCAAAACCACCTTTGACTCTCCTCTCCTTTCACTGATCCACCTGGTGAACAAGCCTACATCTTGTTTATCCTTAATGACATAGAATAGCTTGTACAGCACCCTACCTGTATCCCTTATCACCTTGGAGAGAGTTACAACATACGTGACCTCTTCCTTTCAACAAATCTTTCTGCTTATACTGTCAATCTTTCCACTCCATGGGCTCCTCCGATCACAACCTTACCGCCTTAGCCTGTCCTATTGCACCAGTAAGGCCAGTGCACCCTCTGAAGAGGAGTCGGTTGTGGCACTTTGGAGCTGCTGATTTGGAGGCCCTTAGTCTAAGTACTTCTTTGGGGTACTTGGAGCCTTTATTGCTTCCATGACCGAGAGCCGTCTGAGTGTGCATGGTGCATTACAGAGAATATTCTCTCGGGCATGGAAATATACATTCCTTTCTCTTATCCTATAACTAATGGGAAAAAAAAAAAAAAAAAAAAGATTTAATCACGCTTGTTCTAATGCTATTCACAACAAATTGAAGGCCTACAAAATCTGCCTGAGCCAACAGACTCCTGTATCTCATCTCTTTTATGTTTCTGCCCGGAATCGTGCTGAGTCTGTTCTTCACTCTGCTAAAAATAATTTCATTCGTATTAAATGCTCTCAACTCTCCAACTCGAATTCTTCCCGCTCTTTCTGGCACCTTGTCAAAAACCTCTCTAACAAAGTTACCTCATCATCCTTCCCTCCTGTTCTCCACTCAGATGGCTCTGTATCTATTTCTTCTAATGATAAAGCAGAACTCTTCGCTCAGACTTTCTCCTCCAACTGTACCTTTGACGATTCCGGTGCTGTCCCTCCATTTCATCCATCCTCTGACTTCCTCATGGCTGACAATAAAATTTCTTCAACTGATGTATTTTCTGGCATCACTGGCTTCAGTACTAACAAGGCATATGGGCCTAATTGGGCCCCTGCTCATGTTCACAAGAACTATGTTTCTGTGCTTGCACCCTGCCTAGGTAAACTCTTTCTCCATTGTTAACTTGTAACTTTCCTTCTTGCTAAAAGTTTGCTCTCATTCAGCCAGTCCCAAAGAAGAGTGACCATTCCTATTCCTCTAACTATCACCCAATTGCTTTAACATCATGTGTTTCAAAAGCTTCCTTAACAAAATAAAATAAAATAAAATAAAGCATCTTTCCTATCACAACCTTCTTTCTGATCGTCAGTATGGGTTCCGCCAGTTACACTCCACTGGTGATCTTCTTATCTACCTTTCAAACTCCTGGTCATCCTCCTTTCGAGACTTTGGCGAGAGTTTTGCCATTGCACTTGACATCTCAAAGGCTTTCGACCGAGTCTGGCATAAATCTTTAATTTCCAAACTGCCCTCTTACGGTTTATATCCTTCTATCTTTGCCGTCATCTCTAGCTTCCTTTCTGGTCGTTATATAGCTGCTGTTGTAGATTGTCGCCGTTCTTCTAGAGTTATCAATAGTGGTGTTCCTCAGGGCTCTATCCTTTCACCAACTCTTCCTTTTATTCATCAGTGACATTCTAAGCTGTACATCTAAACCTATCCACTCACACTCTGATGACTCCACTCGTCACCTTTCCATTCGCTTCTCAGAGTGGCCATCTCTGCAGTTACTTCAGCAAACAAGAGATGAGGTTATGGCACACCTAATGTCTGACTTAACTCATATCTCAGATTTGGTAAAAGTAATCTTGTTTTTAATGCATCAAAAACTCAGTTCTTGCAACTATCAACCAGACAAAATCTTCCGCAGGAGTACCCTGTAAGTTTTAACAATATCCAGATCAATCCTGCATCATCTTTAAACATACTTGGGGTTCATTCTCTCGGTATTTATCTTTGAGAGAACATATTACCTTTCTTGAAATAATCTGTTTCCAAGAGATTAGGTGTGCTAAGCAGACTCCGTGCTTTTTTTTTTATCGCTGCACTGTTGTTGAATTTATACCGGGGTTATATTCGCCCCTGTGTAGAGTACTACTCTCACGTATTGGGAGGCACCTCCTCTTACAGTTCTTCCCAACAAGGTGGAGTCAAAGGCTTTTCGCCTCATTAACACTCCTCATCTTATTCGCTTCCTTCAACCACTGTCTCATCGCCGCACTGTTGCACCTTTATCTCTTTTCTGTCGCTACTTCAGTGGTCACTGTTTCTATGAATTGTCTGCTTGCATCCCTCCTATCAATACGCCGGGCGCATGGCACCCGTCTAACAAACTCTTATCTCATTTCTGTCCAACTCTTTAATGAAAGAGTTAACCGTTACTCCTAGCCCTTCGGATATACATCAGGTCAACTCTGAAATTGTCTCCCTCTGACTGTATTTCCTGCTTCCTATAATCTCCAGTCTTTCAAACTCAGTGTGTCCAAGCATCTCGAAATGAACGTATCTTGAATCTGAGTCTGTTTCATATTCTTTTTTTTTTCTTACAGGGATCAGTTTACGGGCTCCTGGCCTTCGGTTCCTTCTTCTTTGCATAAAAAAAATCCAGGCCACTAATTGATTTTCAGGGTATGAGAAAGCATAGACGAAAAAAGTTTAAGAATTACGCATGTCTGTTACACTAGTTCAGTTCTTCCCCCAGAATGCGACAGGCAAGTGTCGAACTTACATTCTGGTTGCTAATCGCACTTCGGAATGAAAAGAAACAGAGGGAAATCAAACATAGTTCATGGTTTTGATGAACTTTGGATTTTTTTTTTTAATTGTGTGCTGGATGTGCAAGCCTTAACACCACCAACTTCCTCTACTGGAGACATGAATAGATTCTACTTATTTATTTATTTCTTGAGGTCACCCTGAGCAGCCGTGACAAATTCTGTATTCTTAATGGCATAGTATCACACTCGTAGAACTTCATCCTCAGCGATCAGTGACATGATACAGCTTAATATTCCCTTGCCTGCACCGTATATTGTTTTTATCTACTTAGTATGCATATAAGTACAAACAGGAGGATACTGAGGTGTGAAGCACAAAATTAATCCCTACGGAATGGGTGATATGAAATCCCCAAAGCCACTTAGAAAACAAACCCAAGCCACCTCGTAGCATCTCTGTCACACATCCTCACCGCTCCCTTCCATCATTCCAAGCCACCCTTCCTCATGTTTTCTTTTTACTTATCTTCCTGACTGCATTCTCTTGTTGCCTCGTGCCGTCATCCTAGAACCAGTCAACTCGGTATCATTGTTTTTTTGATTTTTTATAATTCTTTCCACCTTGAGACGATTTCATTTATCTTGGACAGAAAAATCAGAATTGGTTAATGATGACACTCTTTTAATGTGGATTTGTTCCTCGGGCAGAAAAATCACGTTGTGAAGAGGTTTATGATGGCAGTTTCTAAATCTGATACTACAACTGATCCACACAAAACAAAGTCGCCTAGAATTGTGAATATGTAATAAAGATGATGTTCCCTGGATAAAATAGATAATCATTTCAGTCCGATGACATCCCGACTCATTCTTGCTATTCAACTTCAGGGACATCTCTTGTTGTGCAGGGCTTGATGAAGACGATTTCTAACCTTCCAGTTAAAGCAGTCTTTCTTGAGCTTAGTAGTATGAAGTAAACGAGAATAAAATGTAGCCAAAACCTTCAATCCAGGGACATACTGGTATAATTTTCCTAGTTTCAGATGACTATGTGCAGATTTGGGGAGACTTGTTGCTGCAAAGGGAATAAAAAAGACTGTATCGAAAATTCCAACTCAAAGTCTACCCCAAGCTGAAAGAAAAGAAAATCGTCTGGAGGTAGCAGGAATATAAATAATTATGGCGTTTTCTGGATGAAATATATTGCTCCCTCAGACGATTTAATTTAGCATGAGCGAGAGAGAGAGAGAGAGAGAGAGAGAGAGAGAGAGAGAGAGAGAGAGAGAGAGAGAGAGACGGGGGAGATAATCATGCTTCATCACTTCTTTCAAATAGTTGAATAGTCTTTCAGTATAATGGTCTGGTTGCAGTATCGGCATTAATATAGTCATGGCACAATATGTAAGTTATAGGCATTAATATAATCATAGCAGAATATGTAACACTAGCACAGTATGCAATAAGCAGGTGGATATGTCTCGTGCATCAGGAAAAGAAACACAAACATCCCCAGGCCCAGACCACCAAGTATGTAAAAAGAAGGATATAACTCACAAGCCATTTAGCCACGTGATGGAAGCGTGCTAGATACTATACAAACATACATAGCCTACACACACACATGTCAGCCAGACGGAAACAAGGCAGTATATACTCAAATGTCAGGTGTAGGAGTCAGAATGAGATTGGGGAGAGCAGGGAATAGCGGTAGAGTAAGAGATTAGTTGTCACTCTGACAATCAATGGGTCACGTCACTCTGACCAGTACACAACTGCTGGGAAAGGCAGTGAACAATATAACTGTCACAATAAAACCCCTTAACCCCAGAGTATCTCATCCTAACCTTCACTTACGATGCAAGTTAGCGAGAGGGGGGAGTGAGACAGAGCAAGACCTACCTCGAGACCGGAGATAAAACCCACGAATACACAATTTCCACGCTATCCGACACCTTACGACTCTTTACATTCGTACCAGCCCACGTTAATCCATACTGGTAACATAGGTGACTCGCCAATCTACACCTACAATCCCAACCTCCTGAGCTACGACTGTTATCTACATTTGGCAGCAGCAGCAGTCTAAGTTACTCTACGATACTTGACACTGGTGGCAACGGTTCTCTACACTTATACAAATTACTGACATTGGTAACACCTACCCACCTAGATACCTACCTACCTATTGACAGCAGCTTTGTTAAAACTCTCTCTCTCTCTCTCTCTCTCTCTCTCTCTCTCTCTCTCTCTCTCTCTCTCTCTCTCTCTCTCTCTCTCTCTCTCTCTCTCTCTCTCTCTCTCTCTCTCTCTCTCTCTCTCTCTCTCTCTCTCTCTCTCTCTCTCTCTATATATATATATATATATATATATATATATATATATATATATATATATGGTAAAGAGTGAGAGTCTTAAAGCTCCTCTCCCATCTCCTCCTCCCCTGGTCCTCTTCATCATGCCTCGGCCTTTACATTATTCAACTCCCCTCCACCCTCACCTCGGCCTTCTATTATGTTTTTTTCCCATTACCTTCACTTTCTCCCTTCCCTCTCCTCCATTCATTGCCTCCTCCCTCGCATTAGCCGAGTCATTTTACGCTCACTTACCTCATCTCAGCATCAAGTTTCCTGTCTCTTCCTGCCTTTCTGAGGGGAGCTGGTGGTGGATTGGTTAGCAAGTTACGTTCGCAGCTGGTAGTATCCGAGCTCCACTCTCAGGCCTGTCGGATTATTGAACTAAATTTGATTCCTTCTTGTGCCTGTTCATCTATCAGCTTAGTTGTGGCCACAGATGTAAAGTCGATTGTTCCGTGTTTTTAAATGAGGAAAGTCTGGACTAGGCAAGAATAAATAAATAAATGAATAAATAAAAATATCTAACTATCTCTATCTATTGCCCGAGGTGTTGATCCCGTAAGGGGTGGCCACAAACAAATCACCTCCATGTCGCCCTGTCCGCCGCCATTTCACTGCCCTGCTCCCGTCTCACATCCCCCTTCTCTCATATACCTCTTCACTCCATCCCTCCTTCTCATCCTTGCACTCCCCTTTCCTCCCCCCCCCCTCCATCTCACTCATATACGCTCTCCTCATGTCTCTCAGTCTCCATCCTTTCCACATGGCCTAACCATCTCAGTGTGTTTCTCCTAATGCTTCCTATCACATCCACATCCACACCACAATGCTCCTTCACTTCCTCATTTGTCAGTCTCTCCCTCCATGTGACGCCACATGCTTCTCTCAAATCACTCATTTCCACTGCTCTCACTCTTGATTTCTGTCCTTCCAGCAAGGTAAAAGTTTCACTTCCATATGTTAGAGCTGGTATCACAATACTGTTATGCAGTAACTTTTTCACTTCCATGCCCACTTCCCTGTTTTTTATCACTGCTTTCAAGGAACCAGCAACCTTTCTTCCCAGCTGTGCACTCACCCTTTCGAGCACTTCACCCTCTAAACTTCCATCCTTACTCATCACACTACCCAAGTACATAAACGCACTCACATTTTCCATTTCCTCCTCATCCAGCCTCACTGTACATTCACTGACATCACTTCTCTCGAAGACCATGACTTTACGCCTCCCTACATTCACCTTTAGATTCCGTTTCTTACACACTCTCCCAGACTCATCCACTCAACAATGCAGCTCCCCTTTTTCTTCACTTAGCAACACAGTATCATCTGCAAACAACAGTACAGGGAGTTTCCAAACACTGCCCTCTCTCATTAGGGCCACGCCAACATCCACTGCCCTACCTCGTATCTCTCTTATAACCCCATCTATATACAGACTGAACAATCATGGAGACATGGCACATCCCTGTTTCAATCCAACCTTCAAAGAGAAAAGCTCCTTAAGTTCACTATCCACACGCACTGCAGCCTTAGCACCCTCATACATACTCTTCACGGCATTCAACAACCTCCCATCTGCTCCACATATTCTTAATACTGTCCACAATCCTTGTCTATCCAGCTTGTCATATGCTTTCTCCAAATCCATGAAGTCTGCAACAACTTCTCTCCTTTATATAGAAACTTTTCCACTAAAGATCTAAGAATGAATATCTGATCTACACAGCCTCTTCCCTTCCTAAAACCTCCCTGTTCTTCTCCAACTAATTCCTCTGTTATTTCTCTAACTCTGTCAATACATATCCTACTATATAAATCCATCCATCCATCATCCAATCCTACGTTGCCCCATGAGGAGCGTAGGAGCCCGGGGCTAGGCAGTTGGTCCTGACATTTAAGATGAGAGTGACCAGCCTCACTCATCCCTGAGTGGCATTACTTGAGCAATAAACCCCAACCAACCCTTGGATATAAACCTTCACCGGCTCAATCCGATTGGGACACAATAATTACCCACTAAACCACCAGGCGCCAAAATTTGGTTATATGGTTACCACCCAGCGTAGTAAATGGTTTCCTGGTGTACAGGAAACCATTTGGCTTGTCACTCAGTGTAGAGTCACCCACGGGCAGAAGGAAGAGGAAAGAATGAAGGAATGAAAGACAGAAGAGGGAGTGTAAAGTCACCCGCAGGCAGAAAGACGAGGAAAGAATGAAGGAAAGAAAGACAGAAGATGGAAGGAAAGAAGGATGGAGGGGAGGACAGGGCAGACACCCGAGAGTAGCACTACATTGAGTGAGTGGATGGTGAGCGCCCCCACCTACCACAAATAAGTAAAAATAACAAAATGAAAATTAAATAAAAATCGCTTGCGTTAATGGTTTTGTGCTGTGGATGGCCTTAAATTTAACTGTTCTCTTTCTCTCGTTTCTCGTTTGAACTGCTTGTCTATTTTTGCTTTCTTAAACATAATCCATTTACGTAAATCAGGGTTGCTCAATTTGGGATGCATGAAGTTTCAGCAGTGGTTGCATAAATGACCTCTTGGATGCAGTATTATTTTGGATCTTGTTAGCAAAAGATCGTATACAGTTCTGTTTATGATTTTGTCATATTCTTTTTTCCACAATGCACACTACTTTCTTAACATTTAATGTTATCTATTCTTTGGAAAACGAAAGCAGAATTCTTACTTAACTCTAGTTAATCGGTCGACTATATAATCGAGGCGCTATACTACAGTAGTTTCAGCCAAATGGAAAGTATGTTTGGAGGAACTTTTGTGTGTGTGAATTTACCTAATTGTGATATACAGGAAATGAGCTACGCTCGTGGGGTCCCGTCTCTGTTTCTCAATAAGTCAAATTTAGCTTTAAACTCGTTTGAGTTTTTAGACTGGACGATCTCTTTGTCCAGGTTATTCCACAGGTCTATACAGTACATCTATAAGGAAAACTATATTTCTTGATATCCTTCAAGCAGCTTGGCTTCCTCAGTTTCATCCCGTGTCCTCTTGTTACTCTCTTATCCCATAAAAACAGATCTTCTTTGTCAATTTTATCTACTCCCATCATGGTCCTGAACACTGCAATCATGTCACCTCTCTTTCTCCTTTCTTCTAAGGAAGGCAAATCCAGCTTTTCCAGCCTCTCTCTGTACGACAGATCTGCTAGACTGGGGACCATCTTGGTTGCTGTTCTTTGTATTCTCTCAATCTTGTTTATATCTTTCTTTTTGTGTGGGGACCACACTACTGCTGCATATTCCAACCTGGGGCGAATCATGGCCACTATCAATTTTTTCATCATCTCCTCATCCATATAATGAAAAGCTACTCTTATATTAGTCAGGAGTTTATACGTCTCTCTAACTGTCTTATTAATGTGTTTTTCGGGTGACAAACTGTCCTGGACCAGGACACCCAAATCTTTCTCTTCTCTCGCTTTTGTGATTGGTTCATTACCCATCAAATAATTCAATGATGGCCTCTTGGTACTTTTACCCATTTCCAATATTTTACATTTCTTTGCATTGAATTTCATTTCCCACATCCGGCGTCATTCGTGTATCCTATCCAGATCCTCCTGCAGCATTTTGCAATCCTCCTCAACCTCTACCTTCCTCATGATCTTTGCATCATCAGCATACAGACTTGCATAACTATTCACTCCAGCTACCATATCATTTACCTAAGTCAGGAACATTACTGGAGCCAGCACCGAGTCCTGTGGGACTCCACTTGTTACTTCCCTCCATCCAGACATCTTATCCTTTATTACTGTCCTCATTTGTCTGTCTCGCAAAAAGTCTCTCATCCATTCTAGGAGGTTCCCCTTCAGTCCTCCTATATGCTCTAGTTTCCACATTAGTCTCTTATGGGGTACCTTGTCAAAGGCCTTCTCCAAATCTAAATACACACAATCCACCCAACCTTCTCTTTCCTGAAGCACGTCAATCGCTCTTGAGTACAAACTCAACAAGTTGGAAACACATGACCTTCCACTTCTAAATCCAAACTGACTATCAGCCAAAATATTCATCTCTTCCAGATATTTTATCCATCTATCTTTCAGAATTCTTTCACACAATTTAGCGACCATGCTGGTTAGGGACACTGGTCTATAATTCAGAGGTTCTTCCCTGTTTCCTCCCTTATAAATTGGTACCACATTTGCCATCTTCCATTCTTGAGGCACTTTCCCCTCTTCAAGACAACACACAATTAAACTGTGAATCTTATCTGCCAGTTGTTCTCTGCATTCCTTCAGTACCCAGTTAGAGATTCCATCTGGTCCTGGGTCTTTCCTTACATCTTGAGTTTCTAGTAGTTTATACACTTCCTGTACTTCCACTTTTATATCTTTTATCACTCCATTTCTAGTCACTACCTCCACTTCCACAAACTCCTTTTCATTAGTGAAAACTGACTGGAAACGTTTGTTCATTATTTCTGCTTGCATTGCCGCATCCTTATAGACCTCTCCTTCTACTTTCAGTTTGGTGATTCCTTCCTTTTGTTTCAGTTTGCCATTAACAAATCTATAAAACAATTTGGGTTCATCCTTACATATGTCTATTATACCTTTTTCAAAATTCCTTTCTTCTTCTCTGCGTATTCTTGTGTATTCATTTCTAGTTCTTTTATATTCTTCCTTTGTTCTGTGGTTACCTCTCTTTCTCCAATTTTTCCACGCCGTGTTTCTCTCTTTCTTTGCTGTCATACACCTTTTATTAAACCACTCTTTTTTCCTGTTTTCTTTCCCCATTACTCTTGGCACAAATTTTTCCACTCCCGAATTATACAGGTCTAGAAAAATATCCCACTTCCTCTGTATCTCTGTTGTTTCTATGAATTTTCTCCAATCTCTATTTTCAAAAAATTTTCTCAATCCTGTAATGTTTGCTTTCCCAAAGTTGTATCTTCCCTGCCTATAAAGCTCGTCTCTTGGCTCCACGTTGCCTGTTATCATCTGGAACTCAATGACCATATGATCACTTTTTCCAATAGGACACAGATATTTAAAGGATTCTGTTACATCGGGTTCTTTGGTAAACAGTAAGTCTAGTCTTGCTGGTGTGTCCTCACCTCGGAACCTTGTCTCTTCTTTGACCCATTGCGTCATCACATTGTTCATTGCTATATTTAATAATATAGT
The DNA here is from genome assembly GCF_032717465.1 of Coenobita brevimanus. Classification (NCBI taxonomy): domain Eukaryota; kingdom Metazoa; phylum Arthropoda; class Malacostraca; order Decapoda; family Coenobitidae; genus Coenobita; species Coenobita brevimanus. The sequence goes on along the minus strand of NC_137021.1, from coordinate 36,646,394 downwards.
GCCCCACGAATCCTCGCCGCCTCCTGAGTCCCATTCCTCCCAGTTCACCTCTTTACAACTGAAGTCACCCATTAAAATTATATTGTTGCTTTTGTTAATCAGTTTCTGTAAATAACATGACATGTCTGACAGCATTTCCTGGTATTCATCATCACTCCATGCTCTTGTCTTAGAGGGAACATACACTACTGCCATATCTCGCTTGTTATTCTCTCCAGTTTCTAATTTCATATTTATCACTTCAGCTCTGTCTTCTCCCATTTCCACGGTATCTACATTTATGTTGTTCTTCACTGCTATCATCACTCCTCCTCATGTTTTTTTTCTTTTCTGTCTCTTCTCCACAGTTTGTATTTACCATCTCCCATATGAACATCAATATCTTCTCTTAACTTGGTCTCTACAAAGCACATAACGTCAGGTTCATGTATCCTCAAAAGATCGTTGATTTCTAACCTTGCCGATATTAAACCATCAACATTAGTGTATACCACCTTCCAATGATTTTTGGTGTTTTCTATACCCTCTTTTCTCCTTCTCTCCGCCGGTACCACTTTCTTAACTTCTGATCCATGACTCTCCAATAAAACACTGTCTTCTCTTCCTCCGTTCTCTGTTCGTTTTTTACCTTTGCTTCCTTTACTAAGTCCTTTATTTTAGCTCTTTCTTCCTCATTTGCATCTCTCCTTATCCAAACATTTTTAAACCCTTCCTTGTCCGATAGTTTCCATGTTCTACTGATAATTTCGTTAACTGTTGCTTGGGACTTGAACTTTACCTTCAATGGCCTTGCGCCTCCTTCCTCGTATTTTCCCAACCTAAACACCTCTTCAATCTCTTCTTGAGCTTCCTTGTTTTCCTCCATGACTATGTGTGTGTGTGTTTATTTATATGCCAGAGGACACGTTTTGATTCTACATATGTGTTAAAAATATGAATTCAGTGTATTTTGGATTTCACTTCAGTCCTTTGTGATGAGGGTATGCAGGTAATTATACATTTAACTCTCGGGTTAAGCAGTTGATATGTTGAAACAACCCTGATTTAAATCATCGAACTTCTACAGTCTCCTAATTAGACGTTTTTTGGCCTTGGGGTTTAAAGTAGTTATCGGTGTAGTGATCCTATCCCTGTGTGTACAGGATCGCCTATCCAAAGGAAGCCTGGATGTTATGTGATCACATAGTGTTTTTTTTTTTTTTTTTCATTTTATGGAGATCTTATAATTTATTCATCTAAGTGAGGACTTTCTGTTGAGCCATAATTAAAGGAGTTATTTCTTGTTTGTGCCTTACGTGAGTCTCACCTAAACTGAAAAATATAGTTGCCGTTGTTGATGACGTTTTTTTCTTGTTGTTGGTTTACCTGGATGTGTAAGTAGTCTTGTGGTGGCAAAAAAAAAAATATTATAGATGTTTTAGAATGGATGGAATTTATGCCATGGAATGCTGGAGTCTAGTCAAGGGCACCTGCAACTTGACGAAGCCTTTATGAGACAGGCTCTTATTGCTTGCCTTTTGCTCGCCCCTCTATCAATTACTCGTCCCTCTTATAAATCAAACTGCACATTTCGACACGCTGGGCAGTATCCTTGACAAAGGACACTGCGTTGCATCTCTTTCATTGCGATTTGTTTTTCATATTATACAGTACCTTACTTTCCCCTTCCATGCTATTTATACATTTGTAACCTCGATAAAGATTGCACAAACCACTTGGACAAGAGTACTAACGTGCCAAAAAAAAAAAAAAAAAAAAATGGCAAGAACAACAATGACGTGCCCTCATGAGAGGGCTGGTTCATTCCAGTACTCAATCCTTTGCCTTTGATCCCATCCCAAGTATTATTGGCAGGGAAACACAGGACCCTCACCAATCATTGCCAAGGTCATTAATACTCTCATGGTCACCTTAACCGCGACATTTTATTTTGGATTTAACCAAACCATTTTCATCAGTTAATGGTGAGTTGTAGCTCATTTAAAATATACTTTGACCAGAAACCCTACCGTGGTCTGGATTGTGAGGATTGTATCACAGCTCACAACCGATGATTTCATGTAGCTGCGAGTGAGCATAGGACTATTAATTTTGATTATTAGCAACTTCAGCACAATGATTTACTTTTGTGTTTCATGTATATTACACTCTGGCGATATCATTCACGTTATTGCAAATTTTTCACAGCAGAGTGTTACAGTCCATCCTCATTAACTTCCTTCAGTACGATAAGAAATTTTTACTTATACAGTATGACGGCACATACAATTAGGACAAAAGATGCTTGTATTCCGTTTCTTGTTCTGCTTGTAGAAGGAAGCTTTGATCTCAGTTTTCATCGTGCCTACTCTTTAACACATCTTCAGGGTGTGTATTTCCCTCATCATGCCTACCACTCTCCACCAGCTCATTCTTCCCACGTTTCTCTATCCAGCTCTTCCTTTCGCTGCATCCCTACATAAATTTTCTAAGATAAATCTGTGACATGATCATCCCGCCGCCAACACCATCCCGTGGTCAGAGGCTGTATTGCCGTGGTGTGCTCTATTTACCCTAACACAGCACTATCCAAGACCATCCCGCTGACTCGTTTCCTCCAACCATGCCCTTTCCTCTGCTGTGATTATCATAGAGACTGGTGCTGCATTCAGAGACCCAATAATGCCACTCGTCTCAATGTATAATTCCCTCGCTGTCCTCACCAAGTTTAATCATCCTGTTCCACCCTTCTCATTCCTTTCTGCCCATTAATTGTAGGTAGGTGGGGGCGCCCACCATCCACTCACTCAATGTAGTGCTGCTCTCGGGTGTCTGCCCTGTCCTCCCCTCCATCCTTGTTTCCTTCCATCTTCTGTCTTTTTTCCTTCATTCTTTTCTCTTCCTTCTGCCTACGAGTGACTTTACACTCCCTCTTCTGTCTTTCATTCCTTCATTCTTGACTCTCCCTTCTGCCTGTGGGTGACTCTACACTGAGTGACAAGCCATGTGGTTTCCTGTACACCAGGAAACCATTTACTACGCTGGGTGGTAACCGTATCACCAAATTTTGGCGCCTGGTGGTTTAGTGGGTAATTACTGTGCTCCAGTCGGATTGAACCGGTGAAGGTTTATATCCAAGGGGTGATTGGGGTTTATTGCTCATGTAATGCCACTCAGGGATGAGTGAGGCTGGTCACTCTCATCTTAAATGTCAGGACCAACTGCCTAGCCCCGGGCTTCTACGCTCCTCATGGGGCAACGTAGGATTGGATGATGAAAAAAAAAAAAAAAAAAAAAAAAAAAAAAAATAGCAAAATATCACATGGACCATTGCACTGGCGTGATCGATTCATGGCATACACTTTCGTATATATAACATCAAGCTGTCTATTTTTTCTCTGGCTGTCATAAATCCGAAGTGAACTGAAATACTTGAAACAGCATATCTCGAAAGCCACTAAACTAAATGGGCTAACTTTTGTAACGCACTTCATAGGCAAGATATAATTAGATCTGATGAATCTGAAGGACCTGAGAGGATGTCAAGTGACCTGGAATGACTTACTGTATGACATAGGCTCATATTCTCGTCGGCGAGGAAACTCCCTGGCACAATTTTTTCTACGCGATAAATTTGTTGCAACTTATTGCCCTGTTTTGTGTTACAGAAATCCTTACAATATCGCCATACTCTGCATATAACATACAAAAAGATATTAATCACATATATCAAGAAATAAATCGCAAAGTAAGAGGTGCTAGGGACCTTCGTCAACCGACGAGAGTGTGGGCTTTAGACTGAGTAAAATCTACCTGTGTAATTTGTTTAACTCTTAGCAAGGTTAAAACATAGGCAACACTATGCTGTTGCAACCCTCCAATTGACCAAACACATACACCACCACCTCCAAGTTCACCAAACCAAGCGCATATTGGCCCTCACCCCACCCAATTTCTTCTTTTAAAAGTGGGCGTAACGAGAACGCCTTGAGGACACATAACCTGGGCTCTTCAGATTCCTTGCGCAGGTTGCATTGAATTCTCTGGATTATTTTAATTTTTCAATAATTAAAAAAAAAAAAAAAGACTTAGGACGCAGCATTCTACCTATCAAAAGGCACCAGTTCACCATAAAGGCACATAACTGTGTGAACTTCCATGACTAGATAGTGAAAACTTGAGTTCTGGCCCAGAAACGAAATATCTACGCCAGACCAGCCGCTCTGCTGCCGAACTCTACGTACTGACACCTATTCATCTCAGTGATAATAGTACCCGCCTCTAACTCTGTCACGTGGAGGGTAAAAAATTATAATGAAAATGAACACGTGTTAAATTATTTGGATGGGCATATAAATTCAAATTGGACTTTAATTGACGTTCATAGAAAATTCATGGATTGTGTGTGTGTGTGTGTGTGTGTGTGTGTGTGTGTGTGTGTGTGTGTGTGTGTGTGTGTGTGTGTGTGTGTGTGTCTACTTTCTTCCTACAAAACCTACGTTATCATTCGTAACCAAAGATGCACTGTTAAAGACTGGGCGTTAGAGACAAATAACAACACATTTAGCTCATATTATTACCATTGTCTTAGTCAATTTCTTCAGGCTGAAATGTTGCCTTTAAGGATGAATAATACAGATCGGTGGCTGGAAGGATACAAGTGGGGAGAAAGAAGAGTGGAAATGAGTTTTTTGAGGGAAGCATGTAGAGTTACGTGGAGAGAGAAAGAGTTCACGAAGTTATGAAGAGTTTTGGTGTTGATGTGGATATGTGACAATATGCTGACAAGAAAGAGAAGTACCTTGAGATATTATGGCCATTGGCCATATGGAGAGATGACGATTGGGATAAAGATTAGGAGAATGTATATAAGATACGTGTAAGCAGGGAGGGGGAGGGGGAGACTTTAGATGAAATGGAAGAATAGGGTGGAGGAGCAAATGATGGAAGGGAACTGAGCTGGAGATTTCCACACCTCGAAGGATTAGGTATTACTATCCTTAATACCCAGGACCCAAGAGACCTCTTATAAGTTCAGAAAATTTGCCTACAGTTAGTAAAAATATACAGTACTAAAACTGGAGATACTTTTTATTCCAGGTGCACCATATCTTCAAAGGCTGCCTCTTATACATAAACTATACATGAATTTATATTTGCAACTCACATGAAAAGATTCACAGAATAAATAGGTTTAACACCCTGCTCGAATCAAACACTCCCAGTACCGCAACTGCGCTCGAAGCCGAATAGACACTTACCTTTAAAGGAATGGTTGTTTGGACGATTGCTGGTTTTGCGCTAGTCTTTTGTTGGATCCACTCCCCGTCATTTCACATACATCTGGAGCAATATAGTCCTTTTAAAGGCCCAAATATAATTTTGAAAAGGTTTCTCGATATATCAGGTCCAAGTAGCCTACATGTGTAGTAATTTTCAGACTTATCAGCCAAGAAATAAAAGCTTGAGTTCGTGACAACGAAAGCTGGTAAAATAAAATAAAACACTGGGAGGCAGTTGAGAGAGGGATGAGACAAGTCACTCTGTGTAATATTACAAGACGTCTTGTTTAAAGAGTCAGGGCCTCGTGACAGTGAGATGGAAATGGGACATACAGTAGTCTGGCGTAAATTGTCCGATTGCGCAGGAAGACGTTAAAGTTGAAAAAAAAAAAAAAAATCTCATTCGCCCACATTGTTAACAGCACGCTTCACAGTATCAGCTGCATGATGTCTGCCCCTGAGAGAAAGAGTACCAGAAACGTGGCTCAGTGGCCCATATTCTCGCAAGTTAAGGAAGCTCTCTATCACCTTTTCTAAACGATTTATTTTGCTTATTTCACTACTCTGTCCTTTTTCTGTGTTACATACATCAAATAACATTGTTATACTGTGAATTAATAACCTACAAAAGGATATCCATATCTATAGAAAAAAAAAATCGCCAAGGAAGAGGTGCTAGGGAGCTTCCTTACTCGACGAGAGTACGGACCATTGAAGAGACGTATACTATGCTATCTTCTCCTTGGCCTAATACTGGCATCTCTCTGTTCTGAGTGTCCAGTTTTGGCAATAGATTAACACTTGACTATAATGCTTATCATGAAAACGTGGTATAATGTGAATGTAGAGCCGCGGCATTGCTTTTTTCTGCCATGGAGCTACATGAAATAAAGTACAAATAGACGAAAATCTAGGTCAGGTTAAGGTGAAAAGAGTATATTTCAATAGCCCGGCCAACCCATTGAGACTACATGCGTCGGAATGCTGTCTGACGGATTCCAGCCTCAATGTGACCTTTCCTTCCTGTGTCGTATGTATACTTTCTTATTAGGGCCTCTAAACAATAATATTTAGGTTTGGAGAGAATTTTCCGAAATGTAGAGGTTAGGTGTAGCCTTGATTTTGCCCTTCACTACGACAAACATTTCCTAAGTTGAACAGTCTTCTCTGTTTAGCATGAGTAAATGAATGAATGAATGAAGAATTAAATAAATAATCAAATAAAAATAAACAATTGTTTTATTATTTATGAGCATGAATAAACTAATGCAAAGCATTACATCAACAGTGTGAAGGAGTTAATGTTGCATTGATCAGTAACCATCACATATCATGGCTGTGGATAAGAAAATAAATCGAAGAGAAAATCAAAACTCAGATGATTACTATTGCCAGACACACTGTTCCTCTTCCGGCAGCTGAAAAGAAGAATATCTGTTTTCTGGTTGTGTCCGATGGCCATGAGATCTGTGCCCAAAGAGGTCCTTCAGACACAAGAATTATGGTCAATAAGATAGGATATAGTTGCCCTTTGAGACAGAGGGTGTAATTTATTTCTTCTTGACATCTACAGAGGATGCTTTTAGTTTGGAAGAATACTTTAAGCGTGCTGAGGCTAGTCTTCGTTCAGCCCCTTCAACAGGAGAGGGCTTTCCTGTGTTGATATCATTTTTCAAGAGTGACACAAAAGGAGAAGAAGAGGGAGAAAGATAAAGGAGAAGAAAAAGAAGTAGAGGAAGAAGAAGAAATTCGTCATCGCCTCAAAGGAGTTAAAATAAATCAAAACAGGCAATGCCTTGAAGGAGTAAGGAAGGAAGACAGTGAATTATGGTAAAGTTCGCCATGCGTCAAGTTTGTGTAAGGATATTGTCAAATAGGGAAAACATTGGTATAGTCTGGCACAAGGAACGACTAAGTATGGAACGGAGTATAAAGAGAACTAAGTTAATATGGACAATTACGTCAGGCTTTGTCACATCAACGTCCTTCTCTTAAACTTTTGTCTCTTTGCCACAGTGTTATATCTCTCCCACCACTGTTACACTTTCCGTGGCCACTGCTCCTCTGAATTGTCTGCTTCCATTCCTCACCCATGAAGACGAACGCACAGTACCTGTCTAACAACGCATCCTCATTCCTTTTTTGTTCAGTTACCTAATGTAAGTATCAATCGATGCGCCCAGTCCTTCATGTACCCTATGCACTTGTCAACTCGGGAACCGTCTGTCTCATTCTGCATTTACCTCCGCCTATGATCTTCAGTCCTTTGAGCACAAAATGTCATGCCCTCTCAAAATCAACTCATTTATATTTGGACATTCTTTCCTTCAGTTTTCCGCTGGAAAGATAATTTTACTACTGGTTTCATATATATATATATATATATATATATATATATATATATATATATATATATATGAAATATATATATATATATATATATATATATATATATATATATATATATATATATATATATATATCTGTGTGTGTGTGTATGTGTGTGTGTGTGTGTGTGTGTGTGTGTGTGTGTGTGGGTAGCTATCGATCAATGGCGTCTAAACCAAAGTCATTAAGCCTTTTTTTTTTTTTTTTAAAGAAGGAGGGGAGGAGCGTTAAATGAGGGGCTAAGCAGACAGAAAGAAACTTTGCTCTGAGAACTTTTGTCGGCGAGAACTTCCCGTCGCTAATATTCCTTTTTACTCAGCGACCTCCCGCACTTCTTGCCTCCCACGCCAGAATTTATAGACCGTCAAGCCTGGCGTGATGGCGGCTCACTATTGGCTCCCGGGAGGCATTTTACACCCAGCGTTATCTGGGTGATTTTCTCAGCCAAACGAGCCATTACGTTCCAGATCTGTATGACGGACGGGCACTAGGGAGCGTATTTATAAAACAGCCGAACCAGTATAGAGGATAAAAAAATAATAATGTAGATCTTTTTCTTTTTCCTTAGTTTTTCACTTATAAAGAAGCCTACTAAGTTTACATCATAAGAGATTCTTCATAATATTTAACTAATATAGACATTTTTTTTTTTCATCAATAAATAAAACAGACGTGCAGTTTCTTTCTGTGCATTCAGAGAAAACTTGGAAACTGCATACCCAGTCCTGCGGTATGTATCCCGATTTCGTTGAAATCCACGTGCCCACTTTCTCCTATTTTTCATCGTTTTTATTTTTGGGAGGGGGGCTGACCACAAAGAATCACTGGAGGGTTATGCTCCCAAATTATCGCATTGCAGGTAAGAGTCCATTGTACAACACATACTAAGATATCAAAGTCACACCTGCAATTCTTTCTCAAATTCTTAGAGTTTTTAAATTCTTGAGAGGAGCTGATCTTCCTAAAAATTTCGAGTATGGTTGGAAAAGTGTATATAATGGAAGTCCTTCCCTGTAACCAGACACTTTCACCTGGGAAGTTTTATTAAAATATTTCTCCTCTTTCTGACTTTAAATTAGGTGAGGGGGAACTAACCCCCTTTAAAGTCAGGGTTGGAGAACTTTTTATGGTTTAACCTTCCCAGTAACCAAACGAATTCACCTGGGAAGTTTCATTCATGTTTTTCCCCCACTTCTAATCGTTTTTATTTTTGAGAGGGGGTTGACCCCCTAAGAATTGTTCTGGGGCTCACGCTCCTCAAATGTCGCATCACGGATACAAGCCCATTCTTCAATATATACTACGTTATCATAGTCATATCTGCTTTCCATCCATTATTTCTAAGGTTTTTAAATTCGACTAGGGGCTGATCCCCCTAAAAATCATGGCTGGATAACTACGTATAATAGAAGACTTCGTCTGGAACCCGACGAACTCACCTGGGAAGTTTCATTCATATCTCTCAAACCGCCTAAGATGAGTTAAAGCACACACACACACACACACACACACACACACACACACACACACACACACACACACACACACACACACACACACACACACACACACACACACATCCTGAGTATAGCCCTGCGGTTTAGGGCGCGTTGCCGAAAATGATAGGCTACGATCCTGCCTCGCAGGTTTGAAAATGTTAATTAGCTTACATGACAGGAAAGTCGTCACAACAGCTAATACACGCATACCGATTTCTTTTTTTTTCTGTTTTTCTTCATATTAAAAATCCTAACCAATATTCAACACAAACAAGTCTTCACAGTAATTAATATACAGATCGCCTTGTTTCCTCCCCAGTTTTTCACTTATTATGGATCCTACTTGATTTACCGGATAAGCGAGTCTTCACGGCAGTTAAATAATATCTGGATCTTTTCTACCCTACCCGTTCACCTATAAATTGTGTTGATCAATTTACAGAATAAATTAGAGTAATATAATGTTAACTAGTATAGCCAATCATTTAGATTTTCATATATTTTTACTTCAATATTTAATCTGTTTTGACCGTGAAGTGTTTAATAGGTATATGAGTGAAAATCAAAGAAGATTAAGAGAAAATGTATGTGGCCTCTGAAATGTAGACCAAGGGTTTTATGTGTAAAACAAAATCCTAGCCAAATTACAAGTTATTAAAACTTACTATAAAAATTAACCTATCAATCTATCTATATACCTAGGCTCCTTCCCCCAAGGAAAGGGAGGTAGCCGAGACAGGACGACACACTCCCAATTTACTCATCCACTCAAACACATTCATTTGCATCTTAGCTCCAAAGGGGAGAAGGGACAGATCCTCACCGCACCACACCGCCCGAGGGTCAACTGCGCAGTGCAATCAGTGACATCCACAGCAGGGCCCGACAGCAGAGCTGGTTTACCCCTGCCACATCATAATAGACCCATCCCCTTACCTTCACCTGACATGATCAGCTGATCAGACCAAATGCAGGAGAATATCCCCTCAGGGCAGCGTCATCATTTATCCATTCACAATTTCTCTCCATTTATTTCTGTCACGCACAGCCACTCTTCCTTGCTCAACAGACATCCCTCTTGCATCCAACGCTCTCTTCACACTGTCCATCCATCATATTGGTGGTCTCCCTCTCAGCCTTACACCTCTCACGTCAGATTTAGTTATCTTTTTTCACCAATCGCTCATTATCCGTTCTCTCCATATGTCCAAACCATCGCAACACCCTCTGCTCAACTCGATCAGCCATCTCCTGAACAACTCCAGTTCTCCTTCGCACTTCATCATTTCTCACTCGTTCCATATGCGTCACTCCACACATACTCCTCAGACACCTTATCTCCATTACATTCAAACTTTTCCTCTCTGCTTCACCCATATCCCATGTTTCAGCCCCATGTAACCCAGTCGGTACCACAACACCCTCATACAGCCTTCTCTTCACATCCATTCTAAGTGAACGACATCTAAACACTTTTTTCATTCCTCCCAGAACCTTTCCTACTTCATTCATTCTAAACTTCACTTCTGCGCCATCCACAGCAACATGTGACCCTAAATACTTAAAACACTACCTCCTCAAGCAACTCACCATTCAAAACTATATTCATCCCTCTACCATCTACCAACCTCGTACACTTCATCACTTTACTCTTATTCTCATTTACTTTCAATTTCCTCCTTTCACACACCCTTCCAAACTCCTCTACCAACTGTCTCAATCTCTTCTCTGAATCAGCCACCAGTGCAGTATCATCTGCAAACAACATGTGGAGAGGTGTATGGTATGTAGGAGGACTACTGGGCCTTGAGAGCAGGCTGTGAAGCCTATGCTCAGAGTCGGACACATTCATTCATTCATTCATTGCCAGACACCATGTATCCCAAACAGGGTGGCCAAGGGCTTAGAGTTAATTGTTTTACAGGGAGGGGCACTAATCCTCCACCAACACATAAAAAAAAAAAAAAACAGCAGCTGCTTCAGATTCCGCTGTCTACCATCAACATTCACCAGACTCAGACCTCCACCTAACACTCTTGCATTCACCTCCCTTACAACACCATCCATGTAAATATTAAACAACCAAGGCGACATCACACAACCCTGCCGCAGCCCCGCTCTCACGGGAAACCAATCACTCACAGTATTTCCCACTCTTACATACGCTCAACTATTTACATAAAAACTTTTCACCCGTTTTAGTAACCTACCATCAAGTCCATACAATCTTAAAACAGTCCACAAAGCCTCCCCATCAATTCTATCATACGCTTTCTCTAAATCCATGAACGGCCAAAACACATCCTTACCTTTTGCTAAATACTTTTCACACACTTGTCTCACAGCAAACACCTGATCCACGCATCACATCCCTCTCCTAAAGCCACACTGATCATCACCAATCACTCCCTCTGTACCCTCTCCAACTCTCTTAATTAACACTCTACCATACACCTTACCTACAACACTCAACAGACGTATACCCCTAAAGCTAGTACATTCGTACTTATCACCCTTGTCTTTATACGATGGGACCACACAAGCACTTGCCCAGTCAATTGGCACCATACCTTTCACAAAGCACACATTCAACAATGTTACTAACCGGCCAACAATAGTCGCTCCACCACCTTTCAGGCATTCAACAGCAAACCCACCTATACCTGCAGCTTTCCCTGTTTTAATCACCTTTACTGCCTCCTGCACTTCCTCCTTCATGATCAAAGAATCATTCAACTCTCCCAACACATTTATTCCTTGCACCCTTCCATCCGCCACAATCTCAGCCTCCCTTTCCTCGTCTACATTTAACAATCTTTCAAAATACTCCTCCCATCTCTTCCTTACTACATCCATCTCAATTAACATCCTTCCATCCTCTGCTTTTACTCGTTCTTCCTATCCAGACACTCCCTTCCGCACCCTTTTCATCTCCTTCCAAAACATATTCTTATTCTGTTGAAAATTCTCAGTCAACCGCTTACCCCACCTCTCATCTGCTGCCACTTTAGCATCACGCACAGCCCTTCTCGCCCTAGTCCTCGTTTCCTTATACCTCTCATATGACACCTCATCCTTCCTCCGCAGCCACACTTCATATGCATGTCTCTTCTCAGCCACAGCCATACTTACCTCCCCGCACCACCATTCACTTCCTTTTCTTACACCACCACCCACTAGTCTCACACCACACACCTCTTCCGCATGCCTCACCACAGCACTCTTAAACAACTGCCATTCCACCTCCACACTGCCATTTTCCTGATCTTTCACTGCATTCCACTCTTCATTCAACTTCTTCTGATACTTCATTTTCTCTTTTTTATCCAACTCATTCACTTTCAACACCATTATGAGAAATAGTCGTGTTTTACGTACTTTTCAGGCTAGTATTCTCTTTGTGAAGTGTTGGGATGCTGTATGAATGAGGACTAACGTATGTGCAAGTAATCTTATACACAGTGTAAACAGAGGTGAGTTTATAAGTACGGCCCCGTGCAAGCAGACCGTTTAGTGCGTGCAGGATGGCATGGGAAAGTTGGGTGGAGAGGCAGATAAAAGATGGTACGCCGGGCTTTCTGAGTGGTGGGTGAAGCATAAACCTGTTATAGTACTGTTTGTGGGGAAAAAATTTAACGGAAGTTATTAAGGCATATGTCGAGTAATTCTTTGAATCTTTCCATTGGTCTGATAGGAAATTATCAGTTTGTTTTTACCTGATGGAACTGGCCACTCCCACAGAACACTGAACTGAGGCAGAGTAAATTTTGAGATCTGTAGGAATGAGTATCTTTAGGTACTGGTTGAAACGACCCTCTATTTTCACGATATATGGCCATCAACAGGGTTAAAAGGGTTAAAGTTCGTCGGGTTAGAACCGAGACAAATATACAACATGTTTGTATTATCACGATGCAGTATAGAAGAGGCTAATCATCACAGTAATAAACGATGTATGCATTAGATACTGCCGAGCGATTTCATAAACATGTCTAGGCTTTGCCGTACTGTATGTAGGTGTTCCACAAAATTACGTAAATACAGTAGTTCTTGTTAGATAACGAGTGATTAACGTCTTTCAGCAGAGCGATGAACATAAATTTGGATGCCCCATTTCTCTCTCTCTCTCTCTCTCTCTCTCTCTCTCTCTGGATGATGAAGAAATGTATATGCTTTTGCTTTTTCACTTCATTAGTACGTCACCTTCCACAGACTTCATTCGTGACCAGAGGCTCGTCGGCTTCATGTCCTGAAGGTGATTGAACTTCAGGAGAAAAAACAGCAGGACAAAGTACAGTACAGTACATGGTGATTCATTAATTGCTTTCGTACAATATGTCAACAGAGAATCTACAGTAAAAATGAATATTCTTACAGTAGTCAGAACAATGAAGTGTGCTTAGAATTAGGAAAACTGAAATGAAATAAGCAAATATGTTGTGGCCATTATGAAGAATCGTATAAAACCTTTATCCGGGAGCGTCATTTACCAATATATTTTATTCTTGCCGTGGCCAGATGTTTATATTGGTCTTTGATGATTCCCTAAGATGAGCATCGAAATGAGGGCTGTCTCTTATTCTTCTAGTCCGAATAATTTTTCATAGTAAATAAAATCGTCTGGAGACAGTAACAAAGAAAGCTAAGTTTCAAGGGGTTAACATTGCATTTTCTTTTTCACAATGCCATACGATCATACTCAGTGTATCAGAGTCCAATAATAGTAATGGATTTAGTGAAGGCTATATCTCTCCCACCCAGTTAGGAAAGGCTGTCCTAGCAAAATAAAATAGATTGGAGACAACAATAACAAATCAAAGATCTCATCTTGCTGAAAGGGTTAAGACAGTGAGCAACCCTCTTTAGCTGATTAATTTTCTGTTTTGCGTCTCGATAAAGCTCTTCATTGCCCATGTCAGTCTTCCTTGTTTTACAATATAATTATCTGCACAAGGGGGAATTTTCTAAGTGGGGAGATTGTTCCTCAGAGTGTTCAAACGTGTGCTGAATGGTGAATGAGGAATCTATATTGGAATAAATATGTGCAGTTTCTTCCCATGCCTGCATACCTAATCCTGCTATATGTATGCCAATTTTTTTTAAACCTCCTTTGCTCAATTTCTCTTGTATCTGATCGCTTTTATTTTTTCAGGAGGGGGCTGACCCCCTAAATACTCATTGGGGAGTTCATGCTCCCCAAATATCACATTACAGGTGAGAGTCCATTGTATAAAATATAACTAGATGTCAAAGCCACATCTGCAATCCTCGCATTTTTTCTGAGAATTTTTAGTTAGGTGAATGGGAGCTGGCTTCCTTTAAAATCATGGTTGGAAAATTGTATAAAGTAGAAGTGTTACACGACAAATTCACCTGGGATGTTTCATTCGAATCTTTCCGCTACGTCTGATCGTTTATTTTTGGGAGGGGGGGATGACCCACAAAGATTCTTTGCCGGGATCACGCTTCCCAGTATCGAATTACAGATGAGAGTCCATTGTACAAGATGTACTAAGATAGCAAAGCCACATCTACCCTTCTTCTCCTATTTTGTATCCTTCATAAGTTTTGAGGAGAGGCTAATCCCCCTAAAATTAGTGGTGGAATATATTATATGCTGGAAGCCATAGCCAACGGAACAGACGAACTGACCTGAAAAGTTTCATTGACATCCATGTGCTCACAGTCCCCTACTTCTGATATTTTTTTTATTATTGGGAGGAAGGCTGACCCTGCTATGAATTATATGGGGATCACGTTCCATAACCTGCCCATCACGGATGAGAGTACATTGTACAACGTGTGCTAAGATATCAAAGCTGTATATGCTTTTCTATTGCTATTACTGAGAATATAAAATGTGGTGAGAGGGCTGGCCTCCTAAAAATCATGGTTGCAAAATTGTGTATAGTTTAAGATCTTCGATGTAACCAGACGAAGTCACCAGGGAAACATGATTCAAATATTTCTCTTATTTCTGGTAGTTTCTATTGTTGGGAAGTGGCTAACCCCCAAGAATCACTGAGGGGGGGAGGGATGATCACGCTCCCCTGCTATCACATTACAGACAAGAGTTCATCGTACAACTTGTGCTAAGATACCAAATCCGCATCTGCACTGCTTTCACTAATTCAGAAATTTTTGAATTTGGATAGGGGGGCTGGCCTTTATAAAAACAGTTGCGAAAAGCTTTACATAGTGGATGACATGATCAAGGAACCAGACGAACTGTCCTGACACGCTTCGTGGAAGTACATGTGTTCACTTTACCCTGTTTCTGAAAATTTTTTACCTTTGGGATGGGGGCTGACCCCCCAAGAATCATTAGGTGAGTTGTGCTCCCCACATATAGCATTATGGATGAGAGTCCATTGTACAACTTGTAGTACGGTATCAAAGCCACATCTGCCCTCCTCTCACTATTTCTCAGAATTTTTAATATGGTGAGGGGGCTGACCCCCCCTAAAAGTCTTAACTGCAAATTTGTATATAGTGGAAAACCTTCCCAGTAACCAGTCGAATACATCTTGGAAGTTTCATTCAAATCCATCAAATAGCCTAGGAATTAAAGCACACACACACACACACACACACACACACACACACACACACACACACACACACACACACACACACACACACACACACACACACACACAGTGCCAAGGTATAGGACGCATTGTCGAAAATGTTGCCATCCTGCTTAGCAGGATTAATAGAAACTGAGTCATTCTTCAAAAAACGCAACAAGAGGTCTACACGTAAGACAAAACACCATCTGGAGGTAGCATTAACAAATAAAAACGCCATCACATTATGCACTCTCTTTCACTTCCAACCTTGAGCATATTCCTGCGACTTACAATACCTCCATCAGTCCGCTTTCCACTCTCTTACCATGTTGTTGTTGTTATTGTTGTTTTTTCCCCTCTCTCCCTTCTTACTCCTACTTCTCGCAGTTATCCTTCATTTTCTAACGGATATCATTACGTCCCTCTTCCTCCTCTCATATTCTCCCTGTTTTTTTCAGTTTCTTCATCAGCTTACTTTGGCGCCTAAACTATCTGTCTGTCTGTCTGTCTGTCTGTCTCTCTCTCTCTCTCTCTCTCTCTCTCTCTCTCTCTCTTACACGCCTGCAGAAGATGTTATTAAACTTTTAGGAAACCTTTCTCAGTGAAGAGAAACCATCTCATTTGAAAGGCTCCGGTATATAGGGGGAGGCGGTGGCAAAGGGGAGGCGGTGGCAGAATCGGTAGAGAGACTGCCTGCAGTCCTAATAGACCCGGGTTCAAATCCCCGCTGGGACAGGGAACAGTTTAAGGATTTGAATTTCATAAAAAGCAGACTTTCCTGACGTACCAGAAGACCCTCCGACATGTCGTATAAATACCCCCGCTAGTACCAATACACCAGTCCTGTATGAGACAGCCCTTGCATGTATTCAATATGGACGATGGGTGTTAGCGCCGAAGTGGTGACACGTGTAGATGTAGGAGGACCACTGAGCCCCAAGGAGGACTACTGGGACTTGAGAATAGGCCCTGAAGCCTTTGCCCAGAGTCGGACACGTAAAAATCAAACAAACAAACAAACAATAGGCCACAAATTTGATGTCAAGTCAAACAGGAAGAACAAAATACAAAAGACGTCATCACACTGGAGGGGATTATTTCTCTGAACATCACCCCCCCTCCCACTCCAATTTGCTGTCATATTCATATAATCTGGCTCCCCTCATTCCCTCTCCCTCTGTCTCTCCCCCCTCAACCTACCTTCCCAACCCACACCAACCCCGCCCTCTTCCACAATATCTCTCACTCACTCACTTATCGTACCTAGACGATCCTATTTATTCCACACCTGTTTTTACCCCACACAGCATTGCTTTTCCTTCAGCTGTACCCCACACTCTTCCTAATCCTCACTAATGCACCTCTACCTTCTCCTTACGCGCGCCTTTCACCCACTCACACTCTCTCGGGGAACCTTCCTGCTTTTCTATTCTTGCCTTTAACTCACATAATAGTTTTGTTAGTTATAACTCTCTCTACAAAAAACAGTCTCGAAAAAGACCAACAAGTCTGTTTCTGTTCGTTTTCCTTTGTACTAATTTGTGTTCCATCCTCTCCTCCCTGCCCTTTCCTGTCACTCATTCACTCTCTCTCTCTCTTACTCCTGTCTTTCATTAGTTCACCCCATCCTCTGTCACCTACCACAGCCTGTCACAACAGTTACCCCCATTAATCCCTACCTTTCCCTCTCACCCAGACACTCCCCCTATCACACTCTGTTCCCTTGCCACTCAACCAATCACCCCAACCCACTGCACTCTCTTCCCATCAACCGCCCGCATGGAATTTGGAGCTACGGCTGTGCAAGCTTTAAAGCCCCCACAGTGCTTCTTCCAAAGACTCTTGTCTCCCTCACATCCTACCTCATTCTCGTCCAGTTCCCTATTACCTCCCCTTGTCTTTCTCATTTCTTTCCTAATAATCCTGCCTGTCCTATTACCACTGCATTTCCTAGTATTCTTCCCTGCCTAGTCATCTCTCCATCCTGCAAAATCCATAAAGCTATGCCCCCACTCTTCCATAACCTACCGAAACCTGCTCACCCATCACGTCATACTGTCCTCCTTACTCACACCTGCCTCTCTCCTTATTCTGGGATTTTAACTTTATTCACAAGCGAGCAAAAGGTTAATGGTATAGTATTTCTTGAAAAAGTCTGTTTGCCCGTCCTATTCTTTTTATCTCTCCAAAATACTTTCTTAATTATAGTTGTTCAACTTTAAATAGCCCGGATTTTCGTCCTTTTGCATTTTAATACATGTCGCCAAGGGTCCGAAAAATAATGCCAAAGATCTGCTTTTTTCCCAAAAACACTTCCGCATTACAAGTGCTCGTAGGCCCTTGGGCCCCTCGCACTTGCTCCTGCGGAGGGCTCTCGCGTTTATGTGCTGTTCTAGTGTACCGTTGTCACTTGGATTTTTTGTGACTAACCAATTGATCGTGTTATTTGCAGCTTCGGGAATGGAACGTAAGTTGTCCGAACGCAAGTCCGAAGTACACACACAAACACACGGCTACTGCTGCAGTTTATTTTAGTTCTACCTCTGGGCAAAAACTTCTACGGAGACCCTATGCCGGGCTCTGGGAGCGGCGTTTTTTTGGTCAAAATGTGATCGCTCATTAAATATAGTAAAAGTTTTTCAATCGTGATGGGACCAAATGTTATCACATCAGCGAATTTTTGCGATTTTTGTGCCAGTTTTGGTGCGATTTGAATGTGTAGTTTCGGCTGCCCATTTTTTTTGTTTTTTTTTTGTTAATAACAGAACGGAGGAAGGAAAAACAAACGAGTAAAAAAAAAAAAAAATCCATACGCCAGATTACTGGCGTCCTCCGTTCATAAAATATCTGTAACAGTTAGACTTGAACAGCTGTGGGTTGAAATTTGGAGGGAAACAACTCTGGGGAAGCGAATTCCAGAGAGATGCAGTTCTGGGAATGAAAGAAAATACACACACACACACACACACACACACACACACACACACACACACACACACACACACACACACACACACGGCTACTGCTATAGTATACTAGATTAGTATTATTTATCATTAATAATATATTCTTATAAATCTGCATTCAAAATGGAATGATGGTAAATTTAGGCCAAGTTAGCGCAAAAAGAAAATTGTGCCCTACCTACTCCCTCTCATATTCAGCCCGTAACCCCAGCTTACCTCTGATTGTCTCCTTCACAAACGTTACCCTGATCCTAAATATGTAAATAGTTTATTTTTGAAACCATTCCTGAAATAAAAGTGTCTTTTTGTCCGCTCTGTCTGTTGTCTTACTTCTGTTTCCAATATTCTTCCCCAGTATACCCGACCCTTCTCATTTTTCATATTCACTCCCTCACTCGCCCCCGTCTCTCCCCATTCTTCACAAATGTTAATCTGTTCCAAAATATATAAAAAAGTTATATATTGTTTTAGTTACTCATGAACGTGAAAAAAAAAAAAACCGGTGTTTGTCTCTCCTACTGGTATCTCTCCCGTATCCTTCTTACATCACGATCTTTTTTTTCTTTTTTCTGTCCGCTCATATCCACCACCACTCAGCACCGTCTCTCCCCCACAGCCACTCGCCTGGTGTCTGGAGCTGTGGCCCTGCAGTTTACTGAGCCACTCTACTGCCTGCTGTTGGCCGAGGACGCACCCCCAGCCACACACGTCCTGACCGTACACGCCACTCACACACAGGGTACGTACAGTGTATGTGTGTGTGTGTGTGTGTGTGTGTGTGTGTGTGTGTGTGTGTGTGTGTATGTGTGTGTGTGTGTGAGTGTGTGTGTGTGTGTGTGTGTGTGTGTGTGTGTGTGTGTGTAATTCACCGGGTCGGTCAGGATCACTTGATGGTCGTGATCGTAAGCTTTTACCCTCCCGGAAGGGAGCTGAGAGCTCATATAGTCCGATCTAAGGGCAAGGCTATGACCTTCACACACGCACACACCCGTCCCCTTGCTCAAGGGGAAACGTAACCAACCACTTTGTCAGTGAAACTTTTCGCAACATGAGCGAGGTGCTAACTCCTGTCTACCAGATGGCAAGCGAGAACGCAACCACCGAGCCAGCGAGCGCTGTGTGTGTGTGTGTGTGTGTGTGTGTGTGTGTGTGTGTGTGTGTGTGTGTGTGTGTGTGTGTGTGTGTGTGTGTGTGTGTGTGTGTGTTCAGATCACTCGCACACACACATGGACGTGCAGAGAGAGAGTGAGAGCGTCGAAAAATTCAATAGTGGCGAAAGACAGGAAAGTGAATTTGAAGAAGGGTCAGTAAAGAGAGACAGAACAAGAGAAAGAGAGGAGAGGGAGAAGGGTTGGATTGGGAGAAAGAGTGAGGGAGCTCCTATGCTGGCTGATGATGGGTGAATCCGCACCCTGATCCACACACGTGTTTGCCGTGCATGCACCTAATACACAGACAGGGTACGTGAAAGCCATGAGCGAAGTTTCACCGATGCTTCTTTGTCGGCAATGGCAATGGATGGTGTTACATAATTCTATTCCATTTGTTTCTTTATTTATTTGTGGCAGCTATATGAAGCACACAAGAAAAGAACTGGAGAAGGGAAGGCAGGATACTATGTCATCTGGCGAGAAATGAGAAACATGGAAACCAAATCACTGTGTAATTAAGGTCTGTCGGCGATCCTTTGGTCATATCTGTAGTGTGTGTGTGTGTGTGTGTGTGTGTGTGTGTGTGTGTGTGTGAGAGAGAGAGAGAGAGAGAGAGAGAGAGAGAGAGAGGACAAATGGGATGTAAAAAGAATTATATTTTAGTGATTCTTATGAGGCAGTAGAGCTGTCATATCTCTCTTATTAGAGACATGAAAAGGATAAAAATGCAAGACCCTCCTCCTGCTCAGCCAACTCCCCAAACAAGGACATAAAAACTTGTGAACACTCTCCCTGACAGATGAAGGGAGGTGGATATCACAGAGCTTGCCTTCCTAGTCTTAATTCCATAGTGGCTCTCTGGTTTAATTACTCACTGGGCTGTTAAATTCCTCGTCAATCCAATGCCGTATTTTTTCACGTTAATCTTCTTACTGTCGGAAAATTTTACTCAACTAGGAAGAATCTGTAGTAAACGAATAGTTTATAAAGACTTATGTGTAACGCTCCACTTTCACAACGCCGGGCTCTTTCTCCTATGTTATGGATGCAGCTCTTTCTCCTGTGTTGTGGGTGCAGCTATTTCTCCTGTGTTGTGGGTGCAGCTCTTTCTCCTGTGTTGTGGGTGCAGCTCTTTCTCCTGTGTTGTGGGTGCAGCTCTTTCTCCTGTGTTGTGGGTGCAGCTCTTTCTCCTGTGTTGTGGGTGCAGCTCTTTCTCCTGTGTTGTGGGGACGGCTCTTTCTTCTGTAATGTGGGGACAGCTCTTTCTCTTGAGTGGTAGGGGAGGCTCTTTCTCCTGTGTTACGGGTACGGCTCATCAGTGTTACTAGTATCTTCCTAGGCTGTTTATCCACTTCTCGTTCCAAGTGCCACAACCACGCTTACCCTGTCTGAATGACCCATCCCTGGAACACATAAGAAACTGTCACGTGAGTTTGTAGTGGAGCGCTATTTACTGGCCACCTTGTACAGTATGTCTCCTCTAGATTGAAAAATTTGTCCAAAACTGATTAAAACCGTCTGGAAATAGCACGAGTGAAGTAAAAATGCGTCATCAGAGAAAAGGAGCTAATCAGTATTCACAATAAAATTAATCTTGACTATTACCGGGGAAACTTAATAAGAAAAATAAGACACTGGGAAAATGATCTAGTATGTTTATCTCTGGAAGTGGAATAAAGACCAACTCTTCAAGTAGCCTTATAATACTGATTTTTTACAGTTCATCATCATCATCATCATCATCATCATCATCATCATCTTTCTGCTACCACCATCACCATCATGATCATCACTATCATCATCTTCATCATCATTGTTTTACCACAACCACAATCACCACCACAATCATTATCATCATCATCATCATCATTATCATTCATTAGGTCTCAAGGCTTTAGAGGTTTCTTAATATCTCTTCCTTGGCGATTTATTCCGCACATTACACCTCAATGTGTACTTTCTACTTCCGTGTTGTTGATGAAAACTGTGTCCATATTAAAAAGGTATAAATTAGAAGATTGAATTTTAAGGGGAAAAATTCTGAATAAATCGCCAAGGATGAGGTGTTACGAAGCCTCCCACGTGGCTTGTAATACGAAGTAGTGTCACAGGCGTTGTTTGCTGACGGTCCAGCACACTGTGTTTCAAAGTCCTTGGAGAGAGAGAGAGAGAGAGAGAGAGAGAGAGAGAGAGAGGGGGGGGGGAGTGGTGACAGGACTTTTGATGCCTACTGTACACTCGCGAGCCATAGTTTCTGTCCTCCCTATAGCCCATTCAATCCGATGACTCCCTCAGTCTGGAAAGGCTCCCTATCGATAGCCAGTCTGCGTTTAATATGGAGTCCTAGTTAAAGCTTAGGCTCGCAATCTCGTCGGGCAAGGAGACTCCCTATCACCTCTTTCATAGAGATTTATTCTTGGTTATGACTGGTTAATATCCCTGTGTACGCTGTTTTTGCGGATTATGACGATGTATGATGGATTTATATACCATGGAATTGGACAGTAAGGTGCAATATGCAAAACAAATCGCTTAGCGAAAGGCACTAGGGAGCTCCTTAACCGACGAGAACACGGGCCTTAGTTTTAAAGTTAGAGTGAAGGGTAAGACAGAAACTAAGGTTAGCTAGTGTCAATCTGAGCATATATCAGTCTTATACTTCTGCGTCTTTATCAGTTGTTTAACTTCTTTAATTTTTATATCTTTCTTTCTCATACATTTTTAATTTCCTTATCTCTCTTTTTCATCTATCTATCTATCTATCTATAGCCCGACGCCCTAATCCCGCAAAGGGTGGCCGCAGACAAAACGCCTCCAAGTCGCTCTGTCACCACCATTTGACTACACTCCCCCCAACTCACCCCCCCCCTCCCTCATATTCCTATTAACTCCATCCCTCCACCTCATCCTCGGTCTACTTCTCCCTCTCCCTCCCTCCACCTCACCTACATACACCCTCTTAGTCAGTCTTTCATTCTCCATTCTCTTCACATTCATTTAAAATACGAAACCACCTTCTTCGCCTTCCACATTTTTTCCTTTCACCCTCAACATCACTTACAGATACCCTTCTTCTTTCTCTAAATTTCTTATTCTATTCAGTCTGTGCAACGTAATTTTAATGACGGTTTCAGGCTCCTTGGATGACTTCTCATAAAATGATAACTAACTAAATAAATAACGTTTTGTTTTAGTTAGAAGGAGAGGATTGATGTCCCATCCGTAAACAGCCAATGGCATTAGTTTCAACGTTCCAGACCGTTCAACTCACTCTTAGCTAAAGGGGTCATTTTTTTTTTTTTTTTAGCTGGGATATAATTATAGCTAAGGACGAGGAGGCCTTGTTAGTACTGACAGTTTCATCACCATTACTATTGGTCTTGAATGTTCAGTTTCGTGTTATTTCAGTGAGGAGATATTACACTGGTACTTTCCACGTTCTGGCGTATCTCATAAATGTGGTCCATATATAACACTCAACTTCCACTTTGTTGGAAAATTTCTTGTGTTTTGCGAGGACGGCTCAGTCAACGGTAGTACTGTCTACTCTGTATATTTTATTCATTTCCCAATCACAAGACGTTCATCAGCACCCACACCAGCAGAGTGAGCCGTCCCCCAAGCACATTAACATACCATCAGGCGAATTCCTAGTGGTGTTTTATTTGCTGACCAACCTGTATTAATATAATCTTTTTAATTATCCGTTCCGTATTTCCCTCAGGCATTATAATTCAGGCCGGGCGGACAATGGGTAATTCATAGGAATCCCTATGAGCAGGGTAAATGCTGGTCATTCGGAGACAGAGGTTTTATTATTCAATGTATTTTTCTACTTTGGTATACAGTATTAAGGTGGGGAGCTCCGGGGCCCCAGTGGTTAGCGTACTTACCTCGCTATGTTTCTGCTCAGAGCCATCAGTTCGAACCCCAAACGTGGAAGACAGTTAGTGTGCGAGCTTGTAGTATGACCTTTCTCATGCTTGCTTAAATTCGTACACTTTAGATTGTAACAGTGTCATATGCAGACCCTGATACACATACTCACAAACACAGCCATCGCAAAAGGTTATTTTTCATATGCATCATTCTCACTATACAGTAGGCATCCCGCATGCATTCGAAATTCGCCAGCATGGGGAGGGTTGAATTCATATACTCTCTCTCTCTCTCTCTCTCTCTCTGGCAAGCAAGCAAGGGACGTCATTTGGACTAATGCAAATACAGATGCAGTTATTAGGGGCGATGATCAGGCAAGTATATTAGAATTATATATTGTACACAAGTGATGCAATAATTTTTACCCATATTCTTAGTGTTGTCTTTCTTGTTAGGATGCAGGTACTATATTAACTCAATTTCCGTATCTTAATATAATTATTTTCATTTTGCCTTATAACGGTATGTCGAAATGAACGCATAAAATTTTGGTAGAAGAATCAATAGAGGCAGTTTTAACACTCTTAGATACCTTTACTCACCCTTAGCTGAATAAAATCGTCTCTCTTTAGCTGGAATAAAAGACGAGTTGTTCCGACCAAGAGAGAGTTTATAGCACAGGTCTTAACATTCGGACTCCTATGACACTCTCAGCAAAATAAAAACATCTGCCCTTAGCATTTTTTCTTCCTTCCCTCCCTCCTTTCCATACCATACTCCTTCCCTGTGCATCTCCTCTGTCTGCCTTGCTCTTGACCTCCCCTTCCATCATGCTTCTCCTGTATTTTTATTCCTTCACTCTTTCCTTCCTCGAAATTATTCTGCCTTCCTTCGTCCTCATTTCGATCCCATCCTTCTCCATCTTTTCCTCTTTCTTTCCTCCTGTCCTTCCTCTCTCACCTTTTCTGTTACTTTTTTCATGCTTACTCTAAACCATATCTTTACCTATTGGACAGCTTTCTCTCTCTATTTTTTTCCCCTTTCTCTCCTTCCCTTCCTTTTTGTCCCTTTCATTCCTTCCCTCCTTCCCTTTCCGTATATCTCTCTTCTTCCTTCCTTCCATCCTCCCCTTCCTTCCATGCTGCCTGAAGTCCCACCCCGTAACTTTCTGTCGCCCTTCTCCCTTCTCTCACGCTAAATTACTTTTCTCCCTCCCTCCTTCCACTCCTTTTCCCCTCACATTCCAGCTCACTTCCATCCCTTCCACTCTTCCTTCCTTCCTTCTACCATTCATATTCCTTCTTCCTTTATCTTTCTTTTCCCCCTCTCATGCCTGCTCATTTCCTTCCTTCATTCTCTCCTTCCTTCTACCTTTCATCTCCCTTCCGTCTCTCTCTTTCTTCCTTTTCTCCATCTCATACGACCTCATTTCCCTCCCTTTCTCCTTTTCTTCCTCCTTCCTACCAATCATCTCCCTTCTCTCCTTCTCCTCATTTTCCCCCTCTCAAGTGACCTCCCTTCCCTCCCTTCCACCTTTCCCCACTCCTTCCTGCTTTTCATTTCTTTGCCTTTCTTCCTCCTCTGTCTCTCTCCGCCCTCCCCCTCCTCCTCTCTCCCATTCTTCCCTCCCTCCCTCCCTCCCACGCCACTCGCTGCCTCGTCCTCAAGTCACTATAATCCACAACCCATTCCGGATCAAACGCAGCCCTGCTCATCTCGTAAACGGGCTCATATTAGGTTACTCCCCTCGCTGCCCTTATGTGGGTGTCGCCCTGGTGGTGAGACGTCTGCCTGATGATGGTGTGGATTTTATTTCTGATGCTGAGATGATGTTATGAGTTGGAGTAATAATATTAGTGGTGGTGGTGATGGTTGTGGTGGTGATGATGATAGTAGCGAAGGTGGTAGTTACAGAAGTAGTAATGGTGGTGGAGGTGGTAGTAGTAATAATAATAATAGTAGTAGTAGTAGTAGTTGTAGTAGTAGTAGTAGTTGTAGTAGTAGTAGTAGTTGTAGTAGTAGTAGTAGTAGTAGTAACAGTAGTAGTAATAGTAGTAGTAGAAATAAAAGTAGTACTTGTTGTAGGTCCACGTCTGTCTGACGAATAAACCCAATGGACTGCGGGCTGAAGCTGTCCTGATGTAGTCCACATCCTCCCTTCGGGGGATAGGAAAGAGAGTTTAGGGAAGTTTATACAGTCGTGAAGTGAAGGCGCATGGTTTATATCGGTGCCACCCCACGAATGCGTCCCACTCAAGGACCAGGAGTTGTATTAGAATCAGGTCACTTATTTAACTGGTTTATACTTTGTTTTAGGTGAGGGCACTCACCATCCACTCACCCGATGTAGTGCTGCTTTAGGTGTCTCCCTTTTCCTCTCTTCGTTCCTTCTTCTTCTTTCTCTCCTTCATTCTTTCCTATTCCTTCTGCCTATGGGTGACTTTACACTCCCTCTTCTGTCTTTCTTTTATTTCATTCTTCCTTCTGCCTATGGGTAACTCTACACTGAGTGACAAGCCAGATAATTTCCTGTACACGAGGAAACCATTTACTACGCTGGGTGGTAACCATATAACCAAATTATGGCGCATGGTGGTTTATTGAGTAAGTACGGCGCTCAAGTCGGACTGAGCCGGTACAGGTTTATATCCAAGGGACGGTTGCGGTTTATTGCTCACGTAATGCCACTCGGGGAAGAGTGAGGCTGGTCACTCTCATCTTAAATGTCAGGACCAACTTGCCTCGCCCCGGGCTCTTACGCTCCTCATGGGGCAACATAGGATTGGATGGATTTCTGGTACATCCATATAATTTTCCTCAGATAAGTATATAGTTTTGGCAATGCTTTCTTTTTTTTTTTTTTTACTATTGTTTGCGAAATGCTTTTGAGAGGGAGGGATCATAGGTAACTGTCATAAGCTTCTGCACTAGAAGGCTTTCCTAATCTTAACTACACCGTCTGTTAGAAGAAAGGATAGACTGCAAACGACATCCTTGCGCTGAACGTGCTCAGATTAAATTATTCCTTCTGTTGACGTAACGAGGGTGTCTCATTGGTGGCAAGGAGACTGGTAACTCGTGGCGAAGGAAAGCTCTCTTGGAAGATATGATGTAAATTACCTTAAATGATATAATGATGATGGTGAATGATGGAAAATGGAGTTGTAGTGAGATGAAATAGAATCACCAGTGCTATACCTTGTTTAACTTGGCCTAAAATTGCCAGCTCTCCACTTAGAATGCTGAGCTGTAACAATAAATTAACACTACTCTAGATTTTGGTGCTAATCATGAGGATTTGCTGTGGAAGGGAAATGCAGCAGTACTGTCTTTTTCTGCCACTGAGCTAAGTGAAATAAGTTGCAAAAGGACGATAATCTTTGCCCAGTTAAAGTGAATGAACATTAACGCTAATGGTTGGAGTTTCGTTGACTTCGGAGTAACACGTCTTTAGGTAACGTTGTTTATGAAACTTATTGCACCTTAATATATATATATATATATATATATATATATATATATATATTAATGATGCAAGCAATGCCAGGAGAAATTATTTCGAATCTACCTATATCAAGGACTCTTGACGCTGATGGTGCTGACTGCGGCTAAAATATGTTTATAATAGGCTTGATAAAGAAAAAATTACGTTGTGTATATGAAGTTTATGGCCAGGTGAATGTATGACAATGATTCAAGATTAGAAAATCGGTGGAGCATGTGAATTAAAAAAAAAAAAAAAGTCTGTAGGTCAAAGGTTAGACGAGATTGGGCCTGGATGGTAAGGTTACACAGACGGAATGGATACAACTATACTCTTTATACTCTAACTTGGCCAAGATTTTCGTCACTCTCCAGCTAATTTCACTTCGCTCAATGACAGAAAAAGACAATACTACTGCTCCACATCCTTCCCACAGCACTTCGTCATGATTCACATCGTATTCTAGTATTAATCCATGGTTAGAACTCAGTACTCAAGATAGAGATATGGCAATTTTCTGTCAAGTTAGAGTAAAAGGAGCATAGTGTGGTGATGAGAGAAAATGTAGCCGATTTCAGGGACTGGTGAGAGAGGGGATGGGCAGAAAGACGGTTTCATATATGATACGTGTTTGTGTGGGAGCACTAGGTATAAACGATGCTAAACAAAAGATCTGATGAAGTAAAACAACTGGATTGGGGAAATACGTATGGATTTTTTTTTTTTTTTTTGTTGCAATGCATGCACTATTTTTCCCCTCTACACTACAGAGATGTATTAATTTTATTCTTGCTACTCCTAAACAATATCGTTCAAACTGGGAACGATGTGCAGCGGTGAAGAGGATAATGAAAGTTATATGTAACCCGTCCATTTACAGGATGACCCTTAAGCTAAATAAAGTTATCTGATGGAAACCAGGATATAAAACAGTATACGTCATTTGACTGAAAAGGACAATCATGACAATAGTCTTAATGGCTATATACCAATTGTTTCGTTAGAGACTCATTGTGGACCATGTACCCTTGTGGATGGTATGGACTGACGAGTGGAACAGGGAATTTTAGTCATGACTAATGAGTGAATGAACAGAGTCCATTTTAGAAGACACTGATAGCTGCACCCGCGATTCACAAAGCAAGTAGAGGGTGTTACGATTTGAGCGGTGTGTGTGTGTGTGTGTGTGTGTGTGTGTGTGTGTGTGTGTGTGTGTGTGTGTGTGTGTGTGTGTGTGTGTGTGTGTGTGTGTGTGTGTGTGTGTGTGTGTGTGTGGTAACAAAACTCAAAAAGTTTTTATCCGATTTTAACTAAACATGATGGAGGAGTTGAGAAACAGCCCGAGAAGAAACCGGTCGAGGTCACAGTGTTAGGTCGAACGCAGCAAAATCACAATAAGGGAGTTTTCATCCAGTTTTCATCAAACCTGGGGGAAGAGCTTAGAGTCACATGGTAAGGTGAACTTAAACAGTTTTTATTTGATGTAGATTAAAGTTTGTGGAAGGAGTCAGGTTAAAACAAGGATAAATATTTTCAGTTTTGAGACTAATCATTCAATGGTCAGGGTCTCAGGGAAAGATCAAAGATCAAACATCAAGATCACTGGACAAGAAGTCAAATCAAATAGTTTTGATCTGATCTGAACCAAAGTTGGTGGATGGGTTAACGGTCAGACAAGAATGAAGGAGCTCGAGTTCGGGGGTATCCTGATGTTTATCAGCTGACAGGGCAGTGTCAAGTATTCGACCCTTAGACCAGTTGGTTGTCAGGGGTGTTGCACTCTCTGGGGGCCCCTTCTTATTTCAATTATTCGTTTTTTCACTTTTTTTTTTTATTCGATCCGTTGAGTTAACTCATGGCATCCGTTGACGTATTTTTCATTTTGATCGTCTCATCTTGAATCGGTATTATTTAGACAAGGAAGGAATTCTCGTAGCTGAAAGGGTTAGACATAATCACAACTAATCCCTTCACTATTGTTGGTCTCTCTTAAGCTAAATAAAACTGTCAGGTGGTTGAAAAAATAAAACAAAAAACAGACCATTGCGTTGAAGGGTGAGAGTTGATATTAGGATTATGATGATCAGGAGGAGGACGACGACGAATGTAGGGTAATGCATTTTATTTTAAAAGCGTTGTATCGCAGGAGATGTGTGTGCGATCGTGAGCAGCTCTCTCTGTAAATGTATTCTATATGAATTCCACGCCAATGGATAGGTCTTTGCCAGCTACTCGACTGCCTCTTCGGCCTATCAACATTGCTACGGGTTCCAAGAAATCGTCTCTTGAGCTGCCTCCCACACGTTGATTAAAGGATGCATTTCAGTTAGCTTGTGAGATTTAGTAACGTCTTCTCTTTAGCGACTCATTCAGCATATTACACTGTGACATCATCTTATAAGATATTTATGGAGGTCATCTTGTCAACATACAGTATTTCTCATCAAGTTACAAGAGAATCGTAAGGCGTGACATGCAAACCATATCGCTAAGGAAGAGGTGTTGCAAACCTCGAAGAGTTGTTGCAAACCTCCTTAGCTACTTGGATTACGACTCTATGTTAGATTAAAAATAGTAAAGGGCTTTCTTTTCTTTCCTTTTCTTTTTTCTTTTGTCGTTCTCTCCATCTTCCGACAAGTTCGTCCACTTTTTAGAAAGGTTATTTATAACTGCAGAAGTTACTAAAAATAAAGGCATCTTTACTTCCTATACATGAATAAAATAGTCCAATAACAGAAAGAAGAAAATATAAAAGACATCCTCAAGGCAAGCAAGTTAGGATCACACTCCTTACTTTACCAGGCAGGAAACTTTTGGTCCCTCTGGTCTTAGAGGCACTGCGTATCTGACAGTGGGAATAAGAGGACTGCCGGGAAGAACAGGGGATGTATTTATAAAATCTCCCAAGCCTGAGTTCTGCTTCATTTTATTTGTTTATACTTTTACCCTCACTTACCAAGCAGATTGTTATCAGGTCTGAGAATGAAAGTAACATGGAACGAAAAACAAAACACACTCGTACAATTGGTAACTGTTATAGAGACTTAAATTCTTCTAATCTTAAATTCTGTATACCTCTTTATATATCAGGGTTGTTGTGTGGGGGACGGGGTGTGTGATGGAAGGACACTTAGCATACCGCCGTCCTCCTATCGGCTCATAGTCGTACAGCTATAGGTCCGAATTATGGGCTTCCCCTCATTATTAATTTTTTGTTAATGCATAATTCCTTCACTTCTAATAGACCTAAGCCTCAGTGGGTAAGAATTAGATTGCTGGGTAAAGTCTATGGGATCCCAGCAACCAGATGATGAAAGGGGACCCCCTAGCCCAGACCCTCCTTTAGATTCAAGTTGTGGTGGTGCAGAGGACGCACGAGCCCAAGGCTCCATGCCCGGGTTTAACCTTTGGAAGCACTGCAGATGGGGGCTTGGAATGTTCTAAGCCTTTCAAAGGATGATTGACTGCCTTTGCTGTTATGAGAGTTGGGGCGAGCGGGGGTCGGCATAGCTGCACTCTCTGAAGTGAGGTGACCCAAGCATGATGAAATCAGTTGTGATGGTTACACATATTACTGGTCTGGCTGTCATGATGATGCCCATCTTAGGGGTGTCACTGTAGCAATTGCTGCTCATTTTGTCTCTAGTGTCGACAGGGTACTCCAGTTACTCCAGTTGATGAGCATATAATGCTGGTGAGACTGAAGCATTCCATGGGCTTCATCTCTCTTATTACAGTGTACACTCCAACTGAGATGAGTGATTTTGAAGAGAAAGAGCTATTCTACACCAAACTTCACTGTTGTGGGACAGTGTCTCTTGAGGGATACACTCCTGGTCTTGGGTGTCTTTAATGCAGTTACTGACACTGACAGGGAGGGATTCAGGGATTTTGTATGCCCCCATGGCTCTGGAACCAGGAATTCCGATAGTTCTTACTTTCTGGATTTCACACAATCCCGTAAGTTAAAAATTGCTGGATCTTGGTTCCGCTGGGCTTGGTATCCCAATGCTGGAGGGGTTGTTAAGGAGATTAATCACATTCTTGTTAGTTCTTGCTGGAGGATCCTTCAGAACTGCAGGGTTTACAGGAGTACAGATTTTTTTGCTACTGAGCACAGACCTGTTGTTGCTACTCCAAGGCTACAAATCAGAATTGAGAGATTCTCAAGATGCCACCAAAAAAAAGCTTCCATCTTAGGAACCTCAGGGATGAGGAGTGTGCATGAGTATGCAGTGGCAGTCTCAAACCATTTTGAAGTGCTCAGTACTGTTGAGGATCCTGTTGAATGATGGGATACCTTTAAGTGTGCAATCCTGGCAGCAGCTGATGAGTGTATTGGAGACTGCCCAAGATCAAGAAGGGGATTCATCTCACAGGGGAGGCTGACCAAAACTGAGGAGAGTCGTGCTGCCAGACTGGTTGGGGATTGGGAACAGCACAGACTTTTGTATCGATGGGCACAAATTTCACTGAGAAGGGACAAGAAGTATGTCAGGGATGTGACCTAGGAGGCGGAAGGCCGTTTTCATGCAAATGGCCTTCGATTCACCTACCGAGCCCTGAAGAAGCTCCACATCAGAATCACCTCTCAGTTTAACTATGTTCGGACAGCATATGGACTGCTTGTGTCAGAGGCAAGTGTGTATTCATCTCATTGGGCAGAGTCCTTTGAGCAGCTCTATATTGCTGAACCTCCCAATGGAGAGGTTTTGTCAGCTGGTGTACAACCAATGACTGCTGTCCCACCAGTTAACAAAGCCATGCCTTCTCTAGATGAAATCAAGAAGGCAGTGGCTAGGTTGAAACGTAGTAGAGCAGCTGGTGTTTGTGACATCCCAGCAGAATTGATCAAAGATGGGGGTGAAGCCATGATCAGGGGGCTACATGCAGTCATGGAAGACATATTTATCAGACTGGCATCATTCCTCCTGACTTGACAATGGGTTTGATCACCCCTATCTGGAAAGGAAAAGGAGACCATCTTGACTGTAGTAACTACCATGGTATTACAATGCTCAGTGTGCCAGGCAAAGTTCTTGTTCACATATTCCTGATGCGTATCCGGGACCATTTGCTAAAGTGTCAGAGACCTAAGCAATCCAGATTCACGCCGAAGAAATTTACTGTTGACCGTATCCTAGTTCTTTGAGTTCTTGTGAAATGCTGTCTTGAGTTTCGAAAAGGTCTGCTGGCAGTCTACACGGATCTCAAGAAGGCAATTGACTCAGTAAATCGGGAGGTACTATGGGAACTCCTGTGACTCCATGGGATCCCCACAGGGATAATCAAATTGACTGTTGGCCTGTACTCAAACACTGAGAGTGCTGTCAAGTGTCGGGGAGGGAACATCCGACTTGTTCCCAGTAAGTTCTGGTGTAGAACAAGGATGTGTCCTAGCACCCACACTTTTCAACACATGTATGGATTAGGTACTGGACAGGGCTGTGAGTTGAAGTCACTGTGGAGTATCCATTGGTAATTTCAGGGTTACTGACCTTAATTTTGTTGATGATGCAGTTTTCCTTGCGGAGTCGCTGGAGACACTACTGAGTGCCCTCGAGGAATTTCATGAGATTGCAAAGCCACTGGGATTAAAGGTCTCTAGGGCCAAGACCAAGGTGAAGACATTTTGTGGTTTGTTGGATGATGCAGTTCAGTCTGTTCAAGCATGTGATGAGCATATACTGTAGAAATCTTGGAAAGCTTCATGTATCTTGGGAGTGGAGTCCATAACAATGGTACATCAGACAGTGAGATCTCTCACCACATTCATCTGCCCCATGGGGTTATGGAGTCACTCAATTCTTGTAATTGGCACTGTCGTTATTTTTGCAGAAGGACGAAAGTTTGCATCTTCAGCGTGCTGATGCTCCTTGTTTTACTTTATGGCTGTGAGACATGGACACTAAACAGTGATTTGAAGTGGCATTTTGACTCCTTTGGTACTAAATGTCATCACAGGATCATGGGATATCCCTGGTACAACCCGGTGTGTAATGAGCAACTACTCCTTGAGACTGAATTGAGGCCTATTACCCACATAATACGTCAACACCAACTTCAGCTATATGGCCACTTGACCCGGTTCCCTGAGGCTGATCCTGCCCACAGGGAGATCTCTGGACGAGTTAGCCCAGGGTGGAGGAGGCCAAGGAGAAGGCCACGTAACTAATGGCTGGAGCTGGTCAATCACAATTCTCAGGAGTTACTTTAAGGGGGTAGAGTGGCTGCCTGGAGGATTGCACAAAGGGACCCGAGTGGGTAGAGTCGGAGTGTGAGTGAGGCAATGCGCCCCGCGACGTTTGCCCTTGATTGATTGATTGATTGACTCTCGAATACTCTGGAGATTTTATGAATATATTTAACTCTGTATAGTAAAAAAAAATTTTCAAACTGAAAGAAAACAGAGTTAAATATATTCACAAAATCATTGTATAGTAAAAAAAAATTTTCAAACTGAAAGAAAACAATGATTTTGTTAATAGATTAACTAAGGTACGGTAGTGGAAAACAATGTGTGTGTGTGGGGGGGGGGGGGGATGAGGGCAATGAGTGTGGGTAAAGAACAGCTTTGTACGAGATTGGTTGACGTGGTGCGCTGCATTGTGAGGGTAAAACGTTAGGAAGCACTGTGAAGATGTGTAAGGTAGTGAAAGGCGTGTGTGCGGATTTTATTCAACTGAAAGTGAGTCGTGGGTGCCTGAGACTTTTGATACTGTGACCATTCACCTTGTCATGTATGGAACAGCGTTAGTATTTCATGTTGGCGTACACCAGAAGGTTTTATTCAGCCACGAGGGACTTCTGGGAACCTTATTGTTAATGTGATAATTATAAAAGTTCTTGGTTAACGCCAAAACGTCTCTCTCTCTCTCTCTCTCTCTCTCTCTCTCTCTCTCTCTCTCTTTCCCTCCTACCTTTCCAATACGGTATTCACTGCTGGCCAGGCTCTCACAATGGCACAATTAGTGTGTGTGTGTGTGTGTGTGTGTGTGTGTGTGTGTGTGTGTGTGTGTGTGTGTGTGTGTGTGTGTGTGTGTGTGTGTGTGTGTGTGTGTGTAATCGTATTTGCTTGTACGGTTTTTGTGTTAGAGCAATGGACTTGTTTCATTCAGAGTTAACGCATTCATGCATGTGCAGATTTGTGTGCTGACGCGTGTGTGCTTAAAATGGTGGGATAAAGGATTATTGCAGCATATTAATACGCTTTGTCTACATGTAAAAGCATATTACATTATTTATGCAAACAAATGCGAAGAAAAGAACTGATGCTTTGTCTGTCTGTTTTTGAGTGTACATAAGTAAGTCAGTTTTATGTTAGTGCATCCAAGCGTTGTCAAGGATACAAATGTACCTGTTGTTATCAGCGTCGCAGATTGTGTGTGTGTGTGTGTGTGTGTGTGTGTGTGTGTGTGTGTGTGTGTGTCCCACTCTGGGCCAAGGCCCAGAATTCCTCCTATGTCCACACACCTCTACATATCACCACTTCGGCACTAACACCCACCGTCTATATTGAATACATGCTAGGGCTGTTTCATACAGGACTTGTGAATTGGTATTAGCGGGCGTATTTTTATGACAGGTCGGAGGATCATCTGGTAGATCAGTAAAGTCTGCTTTAATGACATTCAATTCCTTAAACTGTCACCTGCCCCAGCGGGGATGCGAAACTGGGTCCATTATGACTGTAGGCCAACTCTCTACTGATTCGGCCACCGCCTGCCCCTGTGGACGAGCCATTTTCTCTAATTATGTATGTATGTGTGTATGCTAACAATTATACTCGTATCAGTAAGTGTGGCAGCACTTTTTACGTAGAGATGGCCCAAGTTCCAAGGGAGTCACATACATTTGATATATGAGCTCTTTCACGAAGTTGCTTCTCTATTTAAGTGCAAAGCTACTCGTAAAGTCCTTTTGACGTTCGTAAGAGTTGGAAATTCGTGTCGCAAAAATAATGATTATCATGTTCTTCAGGCTTTTTCCTTTCCTTCTTTCTTTCTTTCTTCATCAGTCATAAATACCAAACGAAATTCTCTTTGCTACATACCAAAATGCTTCACGACAACCAGAATGTTTCTTACATATACACAGCAACAGTCGAGCTATAGCACGTAAGTTAAATCCTAAGACCATTCCATAGCATTTGGACGTCCTTTCATATAAGTAAAACTCCACGGATTCTTGTTGCTCCATTCGGTGTATGAAAGCATATTAACGTTTCTCACTAATGCCAGGAGCGACTATCATACAGTCAAAAGTCGCTTTATCGTATTGCTAATATGACTATGGCAGCTAGCTTCCATTAAAGGATCGTAAAATTGGTAACATTTTTTTAAAATTATTTGTTGTGCCATAGGGATAGAAAAAGTGAGGAAACAAAAGATAAAACTAAAGAAACAACAGAGCTTTTGGGATGGGAGGAGAACTGGAGTTGTGTGCCCGTTACACTTTCTACCAGCTACAAACGCTTTGTAAATACAGTGTGCAATGTAGTAATGGTTATAGAACTCTGAATCTCTTCCCATCCCAAAAGCTTTCATGTTTCTCTCCTTGTTTTTCTTTTATTTCTGCACATTTCCATCCCTACGTCTTAACAATTATTCAGAAATTAAATGTTTGCTTTCTAGTCTCATGAACATAAAATTCAATTAGGTTAAAACTGATTCAAATATTGCATGTGAGTCTGGGGACAATGACTGACGTATGGTGCAGTGTAATCAAAGGCCATAATTCAGGTTATGGAAAAAAATCTCATGAATGCTGCAGAGTATGGCAAAATTGGAAGGATTTATGCAAAAAAGAATAGGATAATAAGGTGTAAATAAGCAAACTAAATTGCTTAGGAAAAGGCGCTAGGAAGCTTCCACAACTGACGAGAATATAGGCCTTGGAATGTACTATCTAGGACTAAAGTCTTCCGCCTTAGAAAATTTGTCAGTCAAGAGATGGCGCCATATCTGTGCTTAGAATGGTGTAGAGTTAGCAAAGGGGAGGAGCGTGAGTGTGGTGGGGAAGGGGGAGGAGGAATCAATGGATGCAGAGTTGGGGGTAGTGTTCATTCGTTCAAACTACTGTAGTGTTTTGACCAAGCTGTAAAACTGAATATTACTGATGCGAGTTTTGGTGCATAGGACAATTTATTTATCACTCAGTTGAATATTGCGGAAAATAATTACTTGTAAACAATCAATGTCCAGGAAAGGGGTACTGAAGTTAAATTTCATGTGGTTTTCCATGACGAGGAAAATCCTGTGACGGAAGTCGGGATAAAGCTATTCATGTTTTTTCATCTCAGTAACTGTAAAGATTATTCTTAGCTATATATTTCTAAACAAACGTTTCAAAGTATATAACCCTCTAGTAATCTTTCTCTTTTATTTATCTATCTATTGCCAGACGCCTTAATCCCTTACGGGGTGCCCACAAACAAATCGCCTCCACGTCGCCCTGTCTCCCGCCATTTCACTGCCCTGCTCCCAACTCACATCCCCCTCTCTCATATACCTCTCCACTCCATCCCTCCATCTCATCCTTGGCCTCCCCCTCCCTGTCCCTCCCCACCACCTCACTCACATACACTCTCCTCGTCAGTCTCTAACCCTCCATCCTCTCCACATGGCCAAACCACCTCAGTGTGTTCCTCCTAACGCTTCCTATCACATCCACATCCACACCACAACTCTCCTTTGTATCCTCATTTGTCAGCCTGTCTCTCCATGTAACTCCACAGGCTTCTCTTAAATAACTTATTTGCACTGCTGTCACTCTTGATTTGTGTCCTTCCAACAACGTCCAAGCTTCACTTCCATACGTTAGAGTTGGAATCACAATTATGTCATGTAGTAACTTTTTCACTTCCATGCTCACTTCCCTGTTTCTTATCACTGCTTTCAAGGAACCAGCAACCTTTCTTCCCTGTTGTACCCTTTCAAGCACTTAACCCTCCAAACTTCCATCCTTACTCATCACACTTCCCAAGTACTTAAACGTACTCACATTTTCCATTTCCTCACCATCCAACCTCACTGTACATTCACTGACTTTACCTCTCTCTAAGACCATTACTTTGCTCTTCCCTACATTCACCTTTAGATTCCGTTTCTTACACACTCTCCCAAACTCATCTACCAAACCTTGTAGCTCCCCTTCGTCTTCACCTAACAATACAGTATTATCTGCAAACAACAGTACAGGGAGTTTCCAAACACTACTCTCTCTCACTAGGGCCTCTTCAACATCCACAGCCCTTCCTTGTATCTCTTTTATTACCCCATCCATGTACAGATTGAACAACCATGGAGACATGACACATCCCTGTTTCAACCCAACCTTCAAAGCGAAAAATTCACTCAGTTCACCATCCACACGCACTGCAGCCTTAGCACCATCATACATACTCTTCACAGTATTCAACAACTTCCCATCTACTCCTTATGTTCTTGAATACTTTCCACAATTCTTGTCTATTCACCCTGTCATATGCTTTCTCCAAATCCATGAAGGCCTCATACAACTTCTTTCCCTTCTCTAGAAACTTTTCCACTAAAGATCTAAGAATGAGTATCTGATCTACACAACCTCTTCCCTTCCTAAAGCCTTCCTGTTCTTCTCCAACTAATTCCTCTGTTATTCCCCTAACTCTGTCAATTAGTATCCTACCATATACTTTTCGTATTACACTAAGAAGACAAATGCCCCTATGATTACCACACACTTCTTTTCCCCTTTTCCTTTGTACAGGGAATAATTATACCTGACTTCCAATCATCCGGGACTCTACCTTCCTCCAAGGCCAATCTGCACATCTTCCACATCCACTCCACCACTATCTCTCCCCCATGCTTCAGTATTTCACCACACACTCCATCAGTTCTTGGGGCTTTCCCCATTTTAACTTTCTTCATTGCTTCCACAGCTTCCATCCTACTGATTTCTTCATCTCATCTAGCATCCCTCTGTCTCCCAGCCATTCCCCAGCCACTTACACTCGCATTATTTCCATTCTCTTTGTTCAACAATTCCTTAAAGTGTTCTTTCCATCTGCTCACTTATTCTCCCTTCTCCACCAGTAATCTACCATTTTTACCTTTCACTCCCAAACTAACTTCTTTGCCACCCTGTCTAACTCTCTTTACCTCAATCCAGAAAATTTTCTTACATTCCCTCCATTTCACACTCAAATTCCTTCCAAATTCCTCATCCACTCTCTTTTTACTCTCTCTTACAAGTCTTTTCACCTCTCACTTCCTCTCTACATATAACTCTCTCTTCTGTCTCTCAACTTCTTCCACGCCCCTGTTTCTCATCCACTCACTATATGCTTTCTTCTTTTGTGCCACAGCCTCTCTCACCTCTTCATTCCACCATGCTGTTCCCTGCACCCCCTTTCGTCTTCTGTTCATCTCAAACACCACCTCACATGCTGCACAGATTTCTTCTGTGAATATCTTGCACACACTTTCCACGTCCCCCATCTGCTCCAATCCATATTTACGCAATCACTCCTCGACTTCCCTCTTAAATTCTGTCTTTTTTCCATCCTCTTGTAACCTTTCCATTCTCTTTGTATAAGCTACTTCTTCCTGTCCTTCCCTTCTTCTATTTCCCCTTTTTATTTGTACCTTGATTCTGATGGTGGTCAGAAAGCCCACTTCCCCATCCTCTGCATACTCTTGTACCCATTACACACCTTCTCATCCTTTCATCCAAGCACACATAAACAATCGCTGTCTTCCGTTCATTCAGTTCACCACCCACTCTTCTCATCACTCACCATGTATACCTGTGGATCAGTTTGTGTCTAAAGAGGGTATTGGCTATCACCAACCCCATCCTGGCACAAATGTCCACTAAAGCACTGCCATTCTCATCCATCCCTACAGGCACACCCTACTCACCAACCACTCCATCTACCTTCACATTCCCTACTTTTCTATTCATATCTCCAATCAAAACCACTGTCTCATTCCTTTCAAACTTTTCCATGCATGCTTCCACATTTGTCCAGAACTCTTCTCTCACTCTGCTTGCATTATCTTGCATTGGCGCATACACACATACAACCGCCCACATTTGTAGTCCAATTTTCAATCTTACCCACACAGTTCTTGGGCCAACCGATCCATACTCTCTTATATTCTCCTTCCATCTGTTACTCACAACAATGCACACTCCTTCTTTTGACCTAGCATTCTCACCTACTCCTGCACATATACCCCATCCACACTCACACTCTCACATTCTCACCTCTCCATTTAGTTTCCGTTAATCCATATGCATCCACTTTTGCACCGTTAATCAACTGGACAATCTCTCCTTCTTTCACCTCATCACTTGCACCCCTTACATTCCATGTAGCCATCTGTACCATGTCCTTTGTTCGGTCCTTGGTCGTCACCTATTGGTCAGTCCTGGTCCGAGGTTTCTTGTTCGTATTTATAAATAGTTGTCTTCTTCCGAGGGACATTAACCCTCCGCCAACCCACTTGTTGTCATGTAGAGAACACGTGTTGGTTGGTTATAAGGTTACCACCTAGCGCTGTAAATCATTTCCTAGTTCACAGAAAATCATTTTGCTTACCACTCTGTGTAGAGCTATCCTAAAAACAGAGTACCACTACACACAGTGGGTGGAGAATGGGCGGCCCCACCTACAACAAATATTATATATATATTGTTACGGAACAGAGAAAGATAATGTACACTTTACGTGAGAATACTAAAAATCACTACTGTCCCGTAAAGTTCCAGGTTCAAAACAAAAGAGTTAGGTAAAATTACAAGTTAAAGTTTAATGCTCAAACTAACAACAAAACATTCAGGACTCATAAGGATAATGTAATGGCAAAAAACAGGTTAAATATATGGTTAACTGCAATAGCCTCTATTAACACGAAATTAGCAAGAGTAAATTTATCTAAGTCAGCCCTGATAAAATGAAAATACCAGATAATACTCAGTGAATGCAAGATAGCCTATATTATTAGAGATACAAAATATTATTAATAAGGGCTGACACCCAAAACACATGAATCACAAAAAACCTCACTAGGCCCAAGAATTAACACCTTACGCTACACAGCACAAAAAAAAAAAAAAATGCAATAACAGTTATACTCAAATTACACAGCTGCTAGATGGTTGGAGACTTCCTGAGCACTCACAGTAATAACAACTGTACAGGGGAGGACAGAGATGTGAACAAAATGAGGAGTAGATCTAAGTGGCAATGATGCAGAGACTGAGCTCATTATATAGGGGCCGGCAGAGCTTGATACAACTTGTAAGAAGGACGCACAAATGAAGCCATAGGGGACAAAGAGTTGACAATCCTGCTCTGAACAACAGAAAGAACG
The DNA here is from genome assembly GCF_032717465.1 of Coenobita brevimanus. Taxonomy (NCBI): domain Eukaryota; kingdom Metazoa; phylum Arthropoda; class Malacostraca; order Decapoda; family Coenobitidae; genus Coenobita; species Coenobita brevimanus. The sequence continues at coordinate 36,605,833 of NC_137021.1, read as the reverse complement.
ACTTACTCTACTATAAGGGAGGACGGGGGGAGTGAGGTAGAACACGCTCGTGATCAAACATGCAGCATACTGTACGTTAGAATTACACAAAGGATGATGAAATCATAGGCTATGTAACACCTCCCCACAAAGAAAAAAGAAATTTACAAAGGAAATTTCTTATTACTCTAAAACAATCTGTCTAAAGTCTAGATAAGCAATCTGCAATAACTTTTTCTTTCCCATTGACATGTTGTATGTCTAATGAATACTAAAGAAGTAGACTCCATCTTGTCAATCTCTGATTTTTATCTTTAAACTTACTAAGGAATTTCAGTGGGTTATGATCGGTATAAATGACTACGGGGTCAAAACCAGAACACAAATAAAATGAAAAATGCTGTAAACCCAAAATCAAGGCCAAAAGCTCTTTCTCAATAGTTGAGTAGTTCTTTTGAAGTGGAGTGAACTTCTTACTGTAATAAGATACAGGGTGTTCAATACCCTGATCATCCTCTTGCAGCAAAACAGCCCCAGCTCCTGTATCACTTGCATCAACAGCCATCTTAAAAGGCTTAGCAAAATTTGGAGTAGCGAGCACTGGCTGACTTAATAGGATAGCTTTAAGTTTGTTGAAAGTGGATTCACAGTTATCGGTCCAGACAAATTTAACTCCCTTTTTCAGTAGGTCTGTAAGTGGTGATACAAGAATTGAAAAGTTAAGAACAAATCTCCTGTAATAACCTACCATTCCCAAAAGTCTTTGTAGCTCTTTCCTACTTTTAGGTCTGGGAAAATCACTTATAACCTGAACCTTAGCTCCTGGTGGTGCAACATGTCCATCACCAATTACGTACCCAAGGTACTGAACTTTAGCTTGACCAAACTCACACTTTGATAAATTAGCTACAAGATTAGCCTGAACCAAACGCTCAAGAAATTTACTGACATGGCATAGGTGATCTTTCCAGTTGCCACTGAAGATTAATACATCATCAATATAAACAACACACCCTGCCAAACCCTCTGTTACAACATTCATGAGCTTCTGAAATGTGGCTGGTGCATTCTTCATACCATATGGCATTACAGAACATGCAAAACTCTTTCCTAGTGTTACAAAACATGAGATCTCCCTAGCACGTTCAGTCATAGGTGCTTGCCAGTATCCCTTTAACAAATCAAACTTACTTATGTACCTAGCCTTTCCGATCTTGTCTATGCAATCTTCCACGCGAGGGAGAGGGTAAGTGTCTGTTTTGGTTATCTGGTTAACACATCTGTAGTCGATGCAAAGCCGCTGTGACCCACCTGGCTTAGGGACTAGAGTGACAGGAGAACTCCACTCGCTCTGACAGGGCTCAATCATCTTGTGGTCCAACAGGTAGCCAAGCTCCTTCTGGATGAGAGGAACTTTCACTGGGTTCACACAGTAAGGAGGCAATTTAATTGACTTTGCGTCTCCAACATGGACATCATGCATCAACACAGTGGTTCTTCCTGGAGTGGCACGGAACACTTGCAGGTACTCCTGCAGTAATGCCGAAAACTCCTGCCTTTCCTCGGGAGGTAGATGAGAACGCTTAGTCTGGAGATCATTCATGATATCAGGATTCTTCCCCAAACTATCACTCAGGCTCATACTGCATGGGAGAGCTTCACTTGCAGACTCGGGTGGAACAGCTGCAGTGCAGACTGGGTTATTTTCGTCCCGCCTGTGATATAACTTTAGCATGTTGATGTGACAAAGTTGCTTGTTCTTTCTACGATCTGGTGTGGCGATGACATAGTTGACATCACTGAGTTTCTTCTCCACGAAATAAGGACCACTAAACTTGGCTTGAAGAGGTTGCCCATGAACCGGTAGCAGAATCAAAACCTGATCTCCTGGCTGAAAGTGGCGTAACCTGGACTTCTTATCATACCAAGTCTTCATCTTCTCCTGAGCAGCTCCTAAATTCTCTCTTGCCAGCTGTAAAGCAGTGGACAGCCGTTCTTTGAACTTCATCACATACTCCAGCAGGTTGACGTCATCTTCCTCCGACAGCCAGCATTCCTTGAGTAACTTAAGGGGTCCTCTCACTTCATGGCCAAACAGTAGTTCAAAAGGTGAGAAGCCCAGTGATTCATTTGGAGATTCTCTTGCGGCAAATACAACGAATGGAAGACCTTTATCCCACTCTTTCTGATGTTCCAAACAGTATTTCTTGAGCATCGATTTGAGAGTTTGATGATATCTCTCCAGCGCTCCTTGGGTCTGAGGATGGTAAGCTGAAGACATGCTCTGGGTGATGCCCAACTCTTTCAGAGACTGCTTGAAAACATTTGACATGAAATTACTTCCTCGGTCTGACTGTACCTCCTTGGGCAGACCAAACTTTGTGAAGAACCCTAGCATTTCCTTAACCACGTTCTTTGCTGAGATATTTCTAAGTGGAATGGCTTCAGGATAACGAGTAGCCATATCAATCAGGGTCAACACATAAGAAAATCCTGAAGAGTCTTAGGAAGAGGGCCCACAATATCCACCAACACACGGGTGAATGGCGCCTCAAAAGGAGGAATGGGAACTAGAGGTGCAACCTTTTCGGTCTGATTACACTTCCCCACAACTTGACAGGTGTGACAAGACTTACAATACCAGGAAACATCCCTGAAGATACCTGGCCAGTAGAAGTGTTTCAAAATGTGTGCCACAGTCTTCCTCACTCCAAGGTGTCCTGCCAAACTGGAATCATGAACCACTCTAATGATATCCTGCCTACAAACACGAGGGATGACAACTTGATGTACAACCTCCCATTCACAGTCGGCTGATGCTGTTGGGGGTCTCCACTTCCTCATAAGTACTCCTGACTTTATATAATAACAAGTAGAAGCACCAGCTGACTCTTCCTCACTGCAAGCAGAGTTAGCTAGACCTTTCAACTCAGGGTCAGCAACCTGCAACTCAACCAACTCTTGACGAGACAAATTATCAACACTATGGGGTACTGCCTCATCTGGTGAGTTGTCCAAATTAGCAAGAAAAGTGTCAGCTAGGATAACATCATCATCATCATTATCCTCTTAGTCACCAGTAACATTAGACTTAGCCCTAGTGACAGCACATGCAGAGAACACATCAGGGACATCACAATCCTGGGCCGCAGCCACTGGCTCACTAGACAACTGAGGAGCTGGACACACATGACTTCCACCAATATCATTTCCAAGTAAGAAAGTTACACCTGACATTGGGAGTGTCCCAACCAACCCAACCATAACGGAACCATTAACAAAACCAGACTCTAAATTCACTCTGCACAGAGGGACAGAGAAGTAATTATTCCCTACACCTTGTAAGATTACAGTTTCATCAGAGGAATTAACATTAGAGCCTAGAACACTGGTCAGCATAAGGGATTGGCAAGCACCTGTATCACGATATATTTTAACTGATTTCCTGTCATTACTGTCCAGAGGACTGACAAAACCATCAGACAGGAAATTAGCACATGAACTCTTGAGAGTGTCACCCACGTTACTGCTCAAAAGATGAGCTTCATCATGAGGATTTAATTTACCTCTCAAAGCAGGTTCAGTTAACTCAGTTAAAGAATTCTGGGAACTCTCAAGGGTGGACACTAGACCAATTGACTGAATATTTAAAGACTCCTTTTTGTTCACATCACGGTGTCTCCTGAAACATTTCTCCGTAGTATGGCCAAGCTTACTACAATAAGTACATTAATTTTTCTGAAATCTAGAGGTGAAGCTGGTATTTACATCCTGAGAAACATCATCTTTATTCTCTTTCCTGTTACCTGTACTCTGAGTAGAGGCAACGTACTTATTCTCAGCTTTCCCTTTTTCTTTAGAATATCTCTTGTGAGTGAGAACATATTCATCAGCTAAAACTGCAGCATCAGACAAATTATCTATTCTTCTCTCATCAAGATATAGGCTTACATCTTTATTAATACACCTTTTGAAGTCCTCCAGCAAAATCATCTGCTTAAATTTACCAAAATCAGAATCCACATTCTTAGAATTTAACCACTGTTCTAACAGATCTTCTTTGATTTTTGGATACTCAACATGGGATTGCTTATCTTGCTTATAAGTTGTCCTAAATTTTACTCTATAGGCTTCAGGAACAAGCTCATAGGCCTTAAGAATCAAGCTCTTAACTACATCATAATTATCAGATTGATCCTGAGGCAAAGATGCATAAGTTACTTGAGCTTTACCAGTGAGAACAGTTTGAAGGGGTACTGGGCAATACTCTTTGGGCCAATTAAAACCTGTAGTTACCCTCTCAAACAACTGAAAATATTTTGTTAAATCAGATTCATTAAAAGGAGGGACAAGTTTAACATTTTTAGCCACATCAAAATCATCAGAGCTAGATGATCCAGTTCCACCTTGTGTCATGTGATACTCATGGTCTGCCTGAATCCTAGCAAGTTCAACTTGTGCCTGAAACTCAGCCTCCTTAGCACGAGCCTGAAACTCAGCCTCCTTAGCATTTGCCTGAAATTCAGCCCCCTTAGCACGAGCCTCCTGCAGGGCTAGCTGTAACTTAGCTAATTCAATCTGCGTTTGCTCATTTCGAGGAGTTACATTAAACAAGCTTTCATCAATCATGTCAACAATTTGATAATTAGAATGATGAGAGCGAACAGCAATTCCCAATTGTTGAGCAACAAGCTTAAGTTCATTCTTTGTTCTGTTTTCTACATCACGCACTGTTTGCACATTTGACAAAAAATCTTTGGCTTCATCAAGCTTAGTAATAGTAGACATCATGAATAAATCACAGTCACAAAATATCAAGCAATATCCTTATGATAATATCCTGAATATCCTGATAAGAGGTCGCCAAATTTATGTTACGGAACAGAGAAAGATAATGTACACTTTACGTGAGAATACTAAAAATCACTACTGTCCCGTAAAGTTCCAGGTTCAAAACAAAAGAGTTAGGTAAAATTACAAGTTAAAGTTTAATGCTCAAACTAACAACAAAACATTCAGGACTCATAAGGATAATGTAATGGCAAAAAACAGGTTAAATATATGGTTAACTGCAATAGCTTCTATTAACACGAAATTAGCAAGAGTAAATTTATCTAAGTCAGCCCTGATAAAATGAAAATACCAGATAATACTCAGTGAATGCAAGATATATTATTACAGATACAAAATATTATTAATAAGGGCTGACACCCAAAACACATGAATCACAAAAACCTCACTAGGCCCAAGAATTAACACCTTACGCTACACAGCACAAGAAAAAATGCAATAACAGTTATACTCAAATTACACAGCTGCTAGATGGTTGGAGACTTCCTGAGCACTCACAATAATAACAACTGTACAGGGGAGGACAGAGATGTGAACAAAATGAGGAGTAGATCTAAGTGGCAATAATGCAGAGACTGAGCTCATTATATAGGGGCCGGCAGAGCTTGATACAACTTGTAAGAAGGACGCGCAAATGAAGCCATAGGGGACAAAGAGTTGACAATCCTGCTCTGAACAACAGAAAGAACGACTTACTCTACTATAAGGGAGGAGGGGTGGAGTGAGGTAGAACACGCTCGTGATCAAACATGCAGCATACTGTACGTTAGAATTACACAAAGGATGATGAAATCATAGGCTATGTAACAATATTCATCTATATATTTATATATATATATATATATATATATATATATATATATATATATATATATATATATATATATATATATATATATATATATATATATATATATATTTATATATATATATTTATATATATATATATATATATATATATATATATATATATATATATATATATAGATGTGTGTGTGTGTGTGTGTGTGTGTGTGTGCATACAGTAATCTCTCATTTATCCAGATATTACAGAGCCAAAGACATGCCCGGGCAGTGGCAACATCCGGATAATGAACACCATTCCCCTACCACACCCAGACCCTACCTATACACACCTCCAACCTATACCTAACTTATTTATACAGTACGTGTGCATAATCTGGCAGTGTTTTATTGTCATTCAGGCATATTTAGACATCAAAGCACACATAGGCATATCAAAAATAATAGTAAACACCAAGAAAACAATGCAGAAATACCACTGAAAACCAAAAAACACCCATCTATACACTACCGTATGTGCAGTACCCCTCCATCTTTCGGTAGTGTTTTCAGGTCATTCTGGCATATTTTGACATCAAAACGTACACAGGAATATCCTACATAATTTTCAACATCAAGAAAACCATGCAAGAAAAAAAAACTGAAAACCAAAACAGATCTTACCTAAACACTATGCTATGTAGTATTTTTGACACTGTTTTCAGGTCATTCTGCCAAATTGTGACCTCCAAACATAAGATTATCCAAAATAATTTTCAGTACCAAGGAAGCTACAGTATGCAAACAAACCACTGAAAACTAAAAAAACACCCAACCTAAACACTACTGTATGTGTAGTGCCTCTCCTTGTTTTGGCACTGTTTTCGGGTCATTCTGCCATATTATGACCTCAAAACACACATAGGAATGTCCTAAATAAATTTTAGCACTAAGGAAACTATGAAAGAAACTTAAAGCTACCTGCCAAAAAACATTCGGTTGGGGAACTTACCACCCAGTGCATCACCACCAGGCTTCATAACCTGCCACCTCCAGCAGATGTGGAGTTGTCCCGTGTCGTCTAGTGGCAAACAGTCGCACCTAACAGAGGTCAATAAACTCCTCATTATCATCCTCAACCTGCTGGAACTGGGCAATGACTGGTGATTTGAGGTGCGGTGATGGTGGCCTACCCACCTCAGGAGACTCCGAAGACAGCTGCAAACTTATGTCCAACAGAGACTTATTGGCTGTTGACATGCTCCCTTGCAGGTCCTAAGGTGAAGGCAGGAAACGAGCTGGTGGTGGTGGTGGTGGTGGTGGTGATAATGGGCTGGCACTCGTGGGGGTCGCAGGCTTGAAGAATGAGTTGATCCTGGTCTGATGATAGGACCGACTGCTGGATGATGACAGTATCCCAGATTGACCACAACTCCATCACCAGGCAGAGCTGCACCAAGTCCGTGTCACAGTGTGGGTGCTCTGCATACTCCAGCACCCCCTCCAGGTAACCATGGAGGACACTGAGGTGAGGGACTGAAGGAGCTGTGGAGGGCTGCGAGTCAGGGTCCTCATCCTCATCCTTGTCAGTACCACTGTCCTCTTCCATGCCCAAAGAGGCAGCAGCGGCGATCTCCTCATCAGACATGGTCTGGTAACCAGGATCGCCACGGTCGTCGTCTAACCAATCCTGCATGTCATCGACGTCCACCTGCTCTTCTGCTTATCTAAGGTGAGTGTGGAAATCATCAACGTCAATCTCCTTGAAGTGCTCAGCATCAATTCCCTGCAGGAGATGAGAGCAACTTCTTTCAAGGGTTTTGACGGAGACTTCCATGAACATGGCAGACTTCAGGTCATAATGCCAAAGATTCTGCAAGGTCTGCTCCCCACGTGTGTCCTCCACCGCATCCTCGTCCCCTAGCACCTCGTTCAGGAACTTCTGGTGGTACAGTTTCTTGGCAGCCACGATGACACCCTGGTCCATTGGATGAATCAGAACAGTTATATTAGGTAACAGAAACATGGATCTAATCTGCCTATCAGAAGCAACCAAATCCTTCTCAGACAGATGCGTAGGAGCATTGTCCAGGAGCAGGAGTGCCTTCACCTGGTCTCGAGCTATTCTAGAGACTCCTTTTGATAATGGATATCCTCCTTGATGAAATGTCTGTGGAACCAATCTCTGAAGATCTTAGCGGTAAATCAGGCCTTCACAGAATGGTACAACATAACAGTTAGGCATGGAGAAAGCATAGTTGTTTTGCACGCCCAACAACAGCTGGTTTTAGGTTGTGCATCCCGTTAGCATTGGCACAGCACAAAACCGAGACATGTTGCTCGGACAACTTCCAGTCAGGCACAGACTTCACCCTTTCCTCAGCCAGGGAGTGGGTGGGCAAGGAGCAGTAGAACAGGCCAGTTTCATCAGCATTATAGACTTGATCAAGGGCAAGGTGCTTGTCCCTGATCAGGTGCTGCACTTTCTGGTGAAAAGGGTCAACTTCCTCTGCTGCCAAATGCAAGCCCTCACCACGTGCCTTACGGCCAGTAAGTCCATGGCAGAGCTTGAACCAAAAGAGCCATTCCTCAGAAACCTTGAAGTCCAGCACGTTGTGCAGGTGTGCAAACGTCTCAGCAGCAGCCTTCACCTCGGTCCCATGCATTAGCACCCCAGCACCACATTGCTAATGAAACCACATCAGTGTAGATTGGTCAATAATGGCGTGCCGGGCCTGGACCATTATCTTCCTGTTGCCACGACATGTGCTTTCGGCAAAGTCCTGTCCATACTATGTACGCTTGTCGCATGACTTCTTGATATCGAACAATGTTGAATGGGCCAGATCATATCCATGGAGAATGCGTCCTGTGGTCCAGCCTGCATCAACCTTGCCCAATATCTCACGCTTCTTCTCCAGACTCAAAACCTTCCTCTTCCACTTCGCAGGTGGTGGTGGGACCAACACCACAAACACAAAAATACAGCAGAGCAAGATCGCAAGCTGAAGAAGTTAGGGAACCACAACAAACACAACTGCAATCACAGTCATCGATGCATGCAACTTCTCACAAGGGGCAGAATGGCATGAACTGAGGTGCAGGCTTCTGTTCACCAGCAAGCAGTACAGTACAGCGCTGCCATATTGCACCCAATGGTTGCTTTTGAGCACAGAGGAAGCAACACACAGCAAACTGACATCTGTCTTTAAGGTTCACTTCCATTTACCCAGGCATGGGTTAGTAATTACAGCAACAGCAGATGACCAGTTGATCAACACCTCAGGCAGTGTATGACTAATGTGGCCTGCCGGGTGACTCTGACCATTCTGTGGGAAAGCGGACAGGCACGCGTGGTGGGGGGTTTCCTCACTCATCCCAGAGGCCGGGGGACTCCTGCCATTCAGTGTAAAGGTGGACAGGCTGTTTTACCGTACATTTACTCGTGGCTTGTGGTCTGTGTTACACGTGCAGTGTCCACCGGTACCCTTCATCCAGGAACAACGCTCGCCTCCTCCGTTCAAAAATAACCATAGAATTTTCTCAAAAATATTCTCAGTGTGTTTCCCAGGCAAAATTACATAGGTTATTTTTACCTAACCTTACCAAACCTAATCTGTCCTAATAGGGCTGCTTGGCTAAGGTGGCTGACTGTGTTACTGAAATGAATACCCATACCAAATGGATGTGTATTGTTCAGTACAGTATTGTACTGTTCATACACACTTACAGTACTGTACTGTGTACAGTACAGCACTGTACTATCATATACATTGTACAGAAATTACTGTACTGATGCTCTTATTTTAATTATAGCATGTGATGGAATCTGCCTCTTTGTGTGTGTGGTGTGTGTGTGTTTCCAAGTGGCTGCATGATTTTCGACCTTTGATAGAGAGGCAGACAGGGGCAGTCACCGAACATGTACTCGTGGTTTATGGTCTGTGTTACATGCGTGGTGGCAGTTGGGCAAGACGTAGCCCAGTGGCCGCACGACTTTCAACGTTTGGTGGAGAGGTGGCTGGGCGCTGTCACCAAACATGCATTCGTGGCTTGTGGTCTGTGTAACACACTGCGGTGGCAGTGAGAAAAGACCTAGCCAGGTGACCATGTGATTCTAGACATTGAGTGGGGATGCGTATGGATGTTTTGACACAGCTTACGGGTTACAGTCATATTGCTCGGATGCTGGAGGTTCACTGGGAGTGATCAGACGATCGTGCAACTTTGACCATTCACTACAGGAGAGGACGAACATTTTCTCTCTGGTTGTGCATTACGGACTACTTCATGTTCATGGCTCGAGCCCAGAGGCCACGATACCAAATGTTTGGACATGTCGGCTGGCCGGCAGAAGATCTCGAGCACAATTACTACCGGATACTAGCAAGTAAATTCGGATAATGTTTTAATAGAGCCAAGGCCCAGTATCCAGATTACTGAACACGTCCGGATACTGACCCTCCTGGTAAATGAGGGATCACTGCATATATATATATATATATATATATATATATATATATATATATATATATATATATAAAATTACCATCAATCCTTCATCCAGACCTCCTTTCCCACCTTAGGTCACAGTGAGAAGTAGCATTATCCAGACAGCCGAAAGTTGCCCAGTCCAATAGGCCAAGATTCCATTCACTCATCATTCAAGTCCCCTGAATCCTGGCTCTATCTGATACGCCAAAAACATTCACCATATTCTGTAGCTTCACATAAACTTATCCGACAAAGTCAATACGGAAGCTGTCACGTTAAAGGGGGTGCCAAATCCGTGATCATGTGCTTCTCCTCATAATATTCATCCAGGCAACCCGATCTCTTGTCAGTTCCCTAGCCTCACCGACTTCCAAACCTCTCTTCCTCACACATTCATCGGCCATATCCCTCCACCTTCTCTCTGGCCTACTTCGCCACCTCCCTCCTTCAAATTCGCTTAGATATATTGTACCTTTTCACCACTCTGTTGTTATCCATTCTCTCCACATGTCCATAGCATCTCAGTACATTCTCTTTGATTCTGGTGTCCACAGACTTCTTCCCTCCACATCTTTTACGAATCGCATTATTTCGTATCCTATCCACTCTCTGTACTCCACGACACTCCTCAGCAGTCCCATCTCTATTGCTCTCACTCTTGACTTTTCATTTTCGTGCCACACATAGTCTCACATCCATATGTTAAAGTTGGCAATAACACTCCTTCATGTATGCCTCGTGCCGCTGTAACAATCAAGCCTCCGTTTCTTATCAAGGCCATCATTGCACCAGCTAATTTCCTTCCTTGTTTCACTCTGCTTTCCACATCTTTTGCACATTTTCTTCTCTTTTTTATCACTGTACCCAGGTATTTGAACTTTCTCACCAATTCCAGTCTCTCTCGATTCACTGTAACATCGCACTGGGAGTCCCCTTCTTTCTCTGTGACCATCACTTTACTCTTTTCAGCATTTACTCTCAAGACACGAACATTAGGACAACTCTGCACTACACTACCAAGTTCTTGTCCGGTATTTGCAAACAGTACTGCATCATCAACATACAACAAATTTGAGATATTCCATGCATCACCATTCACCACCAACGCCATCCCCATCTCCATTATTAGTGTTTTTACTTCTCTCTTTACACATATATATATATATATATATATATATATATATATATATATATATATATATATATATATATATATATATATACATATACCGTACTGTATATATATATATATCTAGAGAGAGAGAGAGAGAGAGAGAGAGAGAGAGAGACAGACAGACAGACAGACAGAGACAGAGACAGAGTGTGGTAGGTGGGGAAGCTCACCATCCACTCACTCGATGTAGTGCTCCTCTCAGGTGTCTACCCTTTCCTTTCCTTCCTTCTATCCCTCTTTCCGCTATTGTCTTTCTTTACTTCATTCTTTCCTCGTCCTTCTGCCTAAGGTGACTTTACATTCCCTCTTTTGTCTGCCTTTCCTTCATTCTTTCCCGTTCCTTCTGCCTATGGGTAATCTACACTGAGTGACAAGCTGAATGGTTTCCTGTACACCAGGAAGCCATTTACTACGCTGGGTAGTAACCATATAGCCGAATTATGGCGCCTGTTGGTTTAGTGGGTAATTGCGGCACTTCAATCGGATTGAGCCGGTGAAGGTTTAAGGGGTGGTTGGAGTTGTTGCTCACGTAATGCCACTCAGGGATGAGTGAGGCTTGTCACTCTCATCTTAAATGTCAGGACGAACTTGCCTAGCCCCAGGCTCCTACGCTCCCCATTGGGCAACGTAGGATTGGATGATTATATATATATAATATTGCACAGCCATGGGGACATCACAAACCTTGTCGCACGCCCGCACCGATCGTGAACCATTCACTTAGATGCCCATTACCCATTACACATGCTTCACTATCATCATTAAATCTCTTGAAGGCACCTAGCAGCTTAACATCTACACCGTAAATACGCAACACCTTCAAAAATCCTTCTCTGTCAACTTTGTCGTATGCTTTTTCCAGATCCATTGTGCCATAAGCACTTTATATATATATATATATATATATATATATATATATATATATATATATATATATATATATATATAATGATAGCATTACATGTGGTTTTACTGGCCTGACGCTGTTGCGAGGACATTGGCGCACAGTCATCTCTATTGTAGGCCTCCATCTTTCATTTTAGTAACCTTTTGTGTCCATTATTCTTAATTTTGTACAGCCTCTATGTACGAGAGGTCCGAAGACTTTTGTAAGCTATCCAACTTTGAGAATCACAGTAATGAAGAGATTAGTGAAGGCTCCAACTATCTCACTCCCTTTTGAAAAGTTTCTTGAGATTAAAATTTTCTGGAGAAAATACCGAAAATGAGCACTGAGAGAGAGAGAGGGGGGGAGGGCAAGATCCACATGATGCTATCGATCTGTAACCGAACTTCTGATCTAACTCAACGATCTTATCATTTGACTGATGTTCTCAAACTTGAAATATTTAATTGTTGCACGGGCATGACCTCCTCCACTAAGTTTGGTTCAAAATACTGTAGATAAAATAATCTTTAAGCTGATCTTGTCCTGTGACCGTGTCGTTTCTCCCATCGTTATCGAAACTGAACAGTTTAATCTATGCTTGACCTTAAATCCTTCCACTAAGTTTAATACAAGCCGAATAAAGACCGAGTTAAAAGGCTGGAAGTTAGACAGAGTCGTGAGACCGTGGAACATTCACCCTTTGTTCACCCTTTCCCCATCTACCATGTTGTGTCTAAATCAGATCAAAACTGTAAACGTTGGCTTAATCCCGACCTATTACCTCTGACCTTTTCCGAGCAATATGTACCATGCTTCTGACCCGGTAGATAATAAAGCTCCGCTGTGGATTTTTTTTTTTTCTTTTTTTTTTCATTTTAGAGCTATGGCGGACAAAGGAAGAAGGAAATATGGAGAAATTATGGGGATTAATGTTGATTATTATTTAACGTTTCAAAGTTATATTTAAGTTTCTGTTGTCAATGTTTTTAGTATAAAAGGCATGAAAATTAAGACTAGGTACTTAAGAACAATTTAATACTGCATGTTTGAGTTTCGAAGGATTATATATATTTTAAGACATGAGAGTTCGGAGCCATCCCTTGATAGTTTCTACCGACACTTTGATTCTTATTCTCCCGCTGAACTGCCTGATGCCAGATTTAGAAGTACGAAAAGCTACAACATATCATGGTGAACGAACAATAAATTAGACTGTAGCACCAGTCGAGCAGGGCAGTACTCCCGAGGTGCATGGAAAGCTGATGACAGGGAGAGCTGGAGCTCCCGTTTCATCAGCCCTCAGGACTAGTTCCTGACCATCCCTCTATGCTGAACTTTTTCAGTGTCTCAGTAACACAGAGAGTAGGCCAGCATGTTCTCCAGTACAAACTTCTCTATCTACACCAAACTACATGCACAGTACACACTACACTTCCTTTTCCAAAATTCAAAAACAATCATGCCTACTCAACACTCAGCCTCGGAATCCCCAGGAGGGGGGGGGAACATAAATGCCCCCACCTTCAGCCCCTCTCCTGGTGACGACTTGAGCTGCCTGGAATCACTGTATGACTCTCTTCTTCTTCATTTCTCCAACATTCGCGGCCTTTCCTCTAACCTTCGCTCAGTTGAGCACCACCTCCCATCCTCTAAACGACCATCTTCTCTTTCTAACTGAGACTCAGCTGTCTGAGGCAACTGACAACAAACCCTTTTCTGTATCCTCCTACTTTCTCTATACTCATTTCAAAGCCAAATTATATACACAACGACTTATCTTGCTCACGTGTTCCAGAACCCGATTCTTCTGAATTCTCAACACTCTGGCTTCGCCTGTCCTGTCATTCTCTGACTAAGTATATCTGTGCTGTTTACTTATCCCCTAATTCTACTGACTATCAAATATTCTTTGACTATCTTATTTCTATGATGGAACACATTCTATCCATTTCTCCTTTCTCTGAAATCTCCATTCTAGGAGATTTCAATGTTCACCACCACCTTTGGCTCTCCTCTCCGTTCACTGATCCACCTGGTGAACAAGCTTACATTTTTGCTATCCTTAATGACCTAGAGCAGCTTGTACAGCACCCTACCCGTATCCCAGACCACCTTGGAGAGAGCTCCAACATACTTGGCCTCTTCCTTACAACTAATCCTTCTGCTTACACTGTTAATCTTTTCTCTCCGTTGGGCTCCTCCGATCACAACCTTATCACCTTAACCTGTCCTATCACTCCTGTACAGCCTGTGGACCCTCCAAAGAAAAGTCGTCTGTGGCACTTTGGAGCTGTGGATTGGGAGGCCCTCAGGCAGTACTTCTTTGATTTTCCCTGGAATGATTATTGCTTCCATGGCCGGGATCCATCTGAGTGTGCCTTACGCATTATTGAGGTTATTCTTTCGGGCATGGAAGCATACATTCCTTTCTAGCATCCTTTGTCTAACGCAAGAAACCCTTCGTTTAATCACGCTTGTTCTAATGCTGTCCGCAACAAGGAGAACGCCTACAAAAGGTACTGGAGCCAACCCACCCCTGAATCACATCTTTTGTAAGTTTCTGCCCGGAATTGTGCTAAGTCTGTTCTTCGCTCTGCTAAAATAATTTCATCCATACTAAATGCTCTCAACTCTCCAACTCGAATTCTTCCCGCTCCTTCTGGCACCTTGCCAGAAACCTTTCTAACAACTTTACCTCATCATCCTTCCCCCCTCTTTTCTACTCTGATGGTTCCATAGCTATTTCTTCTACTGATAAAGCAGATCTCTTTGCTCAGACTTTCTCCTCCAATTCCACCTTAGACGATTTCGGTGCTGTTCCTCCATCACTTCCCCCCCTCTGACTTCCTCATGGCTGACATTAAAATTTCTTCAGCTGATGTATTTTCTGCCATCACTGGCCTCAATACTAACAAGGCATATGGGCCTGATGGTGTCCCTCCTGTTGTTCTCAAGAATTGTGCTTCTGTGCTAACACCCTGCCTAGGTAAACTCTTTCGCCTTTGTCTGTCAACTTGTACCTTTCCTTCTTGCTGGAAGTTTGCTCTCATTCAGCCAGTCCCAAAGAAGGGTAACCATTCCCAACCCTTTAACTATCATCCAATTGCTTTAACATCCTCTATTTCTGAAGTTTTTGAGTCAATTATTAATAGAAAAATTTTAAAGCATCTTTCCTATCACAACCTTCTTTCTGATCGTCAGTACGGGTTCCGTTAGGGAAGGTCCACTGGCGATCTTCTCACCTACCTTCCAGACTCCTGGTCATCCTTCTACCTGTGCCTTCATCGCTAGCTTCCTTTCTGGTCGTTCTATAGCCACTGTTGTAGATAGCCATCGTTCTTCTCCTAGATCTAGCAACAGTGGTGTTCTTCAGGGCTCTGTCCTATCACCAACTCTCTTCCTTTTATTCATCAATGACCTTCTAAGCTGTACATCTAACCCTATCCATTCGTACGCTGATGACACCACCCTTCACCTTTCCATTCAGTTCCCGCAATGCCCATCTCAGCAGTTACTTCAACAAATAAGGGATGAGGCTATGGCACACCTAATGTCTGACTTGGCTCGTATCTCTGACTGGGGAAAAAATAATCTGGTTCTTTTTAATGCATCCAAGACTCAGTCCTTACACCTATCAACCAGACAAAATCTTCCACAGGTATACCCACTAATGTTTAATAATAATCAGCTTATTCCTGCAGCATCCTTGAACATGCTTGGGGTTTTATTTACTCAGGACTTATCTTGGAAAGATCATATTACATCTCTTGTAAAATCTGCTTCCAAGAGATTAGGTGTGCTAAGGCGACTCCGTTCCTTCTTTACCCCTGCACAATTGTTGACTCTACACAGGGGTTTTATCCACCCCTGTGTGGAGTACAACTCTCATGTGTGGGGAGGCTCCCCACATTCAGTTCTTCTCAATAGGGTGGAGTCAAAGGCTTTTCGTCTCATTAACTCTCCTCCTCTTACTGACTCCCTTCAACCTCTGTCTCTTCGCCGCACTGTTGCATCTTTCTCTCTTTTCTATCGCTACTTCAATGGTCACCGCTCCTCTGAACTGTCTGCATGCATTCCTCCACTTCTCCGACGGGGGCGTAGCTCCCGTCTAGCAGCAAACTCTCATCCCTTGTCTGTCCAACTCTCTAATGCAAGAGTTAACCGTTACTCCGAGTCCTTCATTTATGCAACAGGTCATCTCTGGAACTGTCTCCCTCTGTCTGTATTTCCTGCTTCCTATGATCTCCAGTCTTTCAAGCGCAGTGTGTCCAGGCATCTCGATATGATCGGATCTTGAGTTTGGCTCTCTCGTGTTTTGTTTTTCTCTTTGAGGGAACTGTTATTGCAGGCTCATGGCCTTTGGTTCCTTCTTCCTCGCATAGAAAAAAATACCATAATATTTCCAAATAGGATTGTATATGTAATTTGAACCATCTACAGGAGAACGGTAGAATTGGTCGGCTCTTTGCTATCTCTTTTAATAAGTAAAAAAAAAAAAAAATCTGTTTTCGTCTTGAGAACATACTGTAATAGAAAAAAATATTTTCGTCTTGAGAATATACTGTAATATTAATTTAAGGCCAGCCTAAATCATAGCTACTGTGAAAGATTTTTTTAAAATACCTGAAAACTGTTATGTTTTCCTCCAAGAAGGGTAGTTGAGTAAGGTAAAGAGACCCTTAGACCTGATTCATTACATCTAGTATAGATTTATCATTACCCTTACAATGTAGGGGATTCCTAGTTCCGGCTGGTTTGAAATAACTGATTAAATGCCTGCACGGCAAATGAGGTATCTGAGAGGAACATGTGGGGCTACGTGGAGAGAGACGGCGAAACAAATGAGGAAGTATCGGAACATTATGGTGGTGAAGTGGCTGTCACTGAAAGCGGTAAGATAACGCTTTGAGGTGGGGTGGTCATGAAGAGAGGATGGAGAGTGAAAAACTATCTAGAAATCTGTATGTCATTGACGAGGAGAGGAGGGAGATACTAAGGATGAGATGAAGGGAATGAGAGGTGATGTAAGAGAGATGAAGGTGTGAGTTGGAGGGAGGGCAGTCAAATGACACAGGAAAAACGAAAAGGAGGCGAGTTATTTGTGGCCATCATTTACAGAACTCAGGGTTCTGGTTATAGATAGATGGACAGGTAGATGAAGACCTCACACGGCAGTAGGTTGGGCTGAGGTGTGTGTATGTGTGTGTGTGTGTGTGTGTGTGTGTGTGTGTGTGTGTGTGTGTGTGTGTGTGTGTGTGTGTGTGTGTGTGTGTGTGTGTGTGTGTGTGTGTGTGTGTGAGAGAGAGAGAGAGAGAAATTAGATAAGACTCGGATCGAATGTTAAATCTCAGCCAGAAGATTTATAGTGAAACAGAGTAAAAGGAGAAGTGATGAAATTGCTTTTTAAGCAGAATATTAGGTAGACAGGCAAGGTGACATCAGATCTGGATATAACTCATCAAGCATTGTTAAATTACGCTACCCCAAATTGTTTTATCTTTCAAACATTTCTTCGTGTAATTCGTTGCCTTGCAGTTCACACACACACACACACACACACACACACACACACACACACACACACACACACACACACACACACACACACACACACACACACACACACACACGCACACACAAATCCCCCTCACCTTATTCCCGCGTCTCCTTCTTCCTGACTCCACCCCTCTCCCCCGATGAAACGTTTAAAACGTCATCTGTGGCTGAAAATCGTACTGAATTTGAGTCTTTGAACTTAAATCATAAACTGTACAAAGATAAAAGTCGTGCTCCTGTTTTGTCCGATGATCAAGTGAAACACGCGAATATTATGAGGGTTCAACAACAGTTACATATTCGTGGGTGGCTAGCCTGACTTCCTTAAGTATTATATCGGCTGCTGATGCGATGACGACATAAATGAACCCAGGAAATTCCGAAGCTTTGACATCGAGCTACGAAAATTGCTGAGTCCAAGGGACGAAATGCGAACCATACTCGTTCCGGCGATGATCACCTGGCTATTTTTCAGCTTTCACTTTACGGCAAAACGTCAAGCAGACCTTGTATATACCTTGGAGTGGAAAGGGCAAGCAACACGTATCCAACTGCTAGGGAGATGAGAGGGAGGCAGAATCTACTTCAGTTTCGAGGAGAGAATCCTGAACAGATAGTTCAAACATTTGATGCAAGCAGAATCATAGAAGCAAGATTAGGTGATTTCGGGAGGAAGATGCACTGGAGAACCGTCATC
Organism: Coenobita brevimanus; assembly: GCF_032717465.1. Taxonomy (NCBI): domain Eukaryota; kingdom Metazoa; phylum Arthropoda; class Malacostraca; order Decapoda; family Coenobitidae; genus Coenobita; species Coenobita brevimanus. The sequence goes on along the minus strand of NC_137021.1, from coordinate 36,587,410 downwards.
GTTCAGGTCATCCTCGTGTGACCACATGAGTCAGGACGAGAACGTATTCACAAAAATGGAAGGCAGCACCTGCAAGCAGTGCTTACGTCGTAGGAGATGATCTGCACCTTGAACTCCAGTCTGTGGGATTCTTTTCGCCACTCATTACGCAACATTCTATTATCATTATACAGTAACGCATTCCTGATATGTAAAATAGTTTGGACACCTTTTTTTTTCATAACAATGACATATAATGACACCTTTAGCTTGTACAAACCAACTTAAGCTAAATGAAAATAATATGAATAAAGAGGGAGAACTGAATTGAAGATAGTTCTATAGCTAATGGAACAAGTGCTCGTGGGCCCTTCGGGCCTCTCGCACTTGCTCCTGCGGAGGGCTCTCGCGTTTATGTGTTGTTCTAGTGTAACGTTGTCACTTGGATTTTTTTGCGGCTAACCAAGTGATCGTGTTATTTGCAGCTTCGGGAATGGAATCCAAGTTGTCCGAACGCAAGTCCGAAATATTTTACTGTGGTTCTACCTGTGGGCAAAAAATTCTACGAAGATCCTATGCCGGGCTTCGGGAGCAGCGTTTTTTGGTCAAAATGTGATCGCTCCTTTAAATATACACTAGTAAAAGTTTTTCAATCGTGATGGGACCAAGTTTTTTCACATCAGCGAAATTTTTGCGATTTTTGTGTCAATTTTGGTGCGATTTGAATGTGTAGTTTCGGCTGCCCAAAACACACACACACACACACACACACACACACACACACACACACACACACACACACGGCTACTGCTATAGTATATTAGATACCAGTGTTGTGGACATTACAGCCTGTCTCTCTCTCTCTCTCTCTCTCTCTCTCTGTAAATATATATATATATATATATATATATATATATATATATATATATATATATATATATATATATATATATATATATATATATATGGGTGTGTGTGTGTGTGTGTGTGTGTGTGTGTGTGTGTGTTTTAAATAACAGAACAGAGGAAGGAAAAACAAATGATTAAAAAAAAAAACAAATCCATGCACCAGATTACTGGTGTCCTCTGTTCATAAAATATCTGTAACAGTTAGACTTGAACAGCAGTAGGTTGAAGTTTAGAGGGGAAAGAACTCTGGGGAAGCGAGTTTCGTAGAGATGCCTTTCGGGGAATGAAAAAAGTCTGATAGGCAGAAGTTCTGCAGTATGGCTGAGTGACATTCCAGTCATGAGCGCTGCCAGCTGCCCGTGTAGCACGAGGGAAGGCATGGAGGGGTGGCACCATGGACGCAACTTCGTCTGAGCATTTGCTATAGAAATATCAGTAAATAATGCAAGAGAGGCAACATTCCTTCTTACTTGTAGGGAAGGTAGTTTATTAGTAACAGCAGGGTTATTAATAATTCTAACAGCTTTGTTCTGAATTTTGTCTACTTGTTTTAATGCAACCACTCCACATCCACTCCACAAGGGTGAGCAGTATTCAAGCTGAGAGCGCACATGACTCTGATAAATTATAACTAACTGCTCGTCAGTGAAGAAGTTACGGACTCTGTACAATAATGCAAGTTTCTTTGAGGCGGTTTTAGCAAATGATCTAACATGAGAGTTCCAGCTGAGGGCACTGTTATGCGAGACGCCGAGAATTTCAATAATTTTGGAAATGGGAATATTTGTAGCATTGAAGGTAATATATCATTCTGGCAATACCTGTCTATTAGTAAACTGTATATATTTAGTTTTACTAGCATTAAATGAGACAAAGTTATTTTGTCCCCATTCACTGATCGTGGATAAGTCTTGATTTAAAGAGATGGCTGTTCTGAGTTGAGAGTTAGAGATATCGGACTTTGTAAATGGATGTCTGAGTGTGCATGAACTATGAAGTATTGAGTCATCTCCATATGAATGGATGGGATTGTGGGTGACAGATAAGAGATCATTAATATGAACGAGGAACAGGGTTAGTGCCAGAACTGATCCCTGCGGCACACCGGTGTTAACTGAGTGGAAAGTGAAATATACATCATCTACTTTTACTCTTATTTTTCTATTGCTGAGATATGAGGAAATCAAAGGAACAAAAGAGTTTAGTCCATAGCAAGGGAGTTTGAACAACAGGGAATGGTGCCACACTCTGTTGGAAGCTTTAGAAATATCCAGGGCTACTGCATGAGTTTCACCATGAAGGTCAACTGATTGATGGATGGTATGAGTCAGGAGATTGAGTATGTCAATGGTGGATCTTTCGTGGCAAGAACCACATTGTCTATCACTAATTAAGTTGTTGGATTCAAGATGTTTAACAAAGTGCTTATTAATTACAGTTTCAAAAACCTTATCAAGAGAAGATGTGACAGCAATTGGTCTGTTATCAGAGGGGTCAGAGGAACTTCCTTTCTTTGGAATTGGGTGGATAATGGCTTCTTTCCATGAATTAGGGAATGAAGAAGTATGTATGCATAGTGTGAATAATTTTGCAAGAACAGAGGCAAGTTCTGGGGAAAACTTTTTCAAAATAATTGGCGGAATTCCATCTGGGCCTGGAGCTTTGTTGGTAGGTAAATTGTCTAGGATGGATTTCACGTACCTTGTCTGTATTTTAAGTGGAACAATGTCGGGAGAGTCAAGTTCTAGTGCTGGGACATTCTGGTTGGCTTCCTCTCAGGTAGAATTTCTGGCAAATGTACTGGCAAAGATATTTGCTTTCCCACGTGGGTCATTTTTAATGTTACCATCTGGAGATTTTAGTGGGGAATGGATGATAACTTGTTAAAGGTATTATTGAAAGAATTGAGGGTTGACCAGAGTATTCTCTTGTCATTAGGGTTGTTAAGTAGTTTTGATGCTTGGTTTTGAAGAAAGTTTGATTTAGCAAGATTTATTACAGCTTCTGCATGGTTTCTAACAATTTTGAATTGAAGGAGTCATTCAGATGTTTTTAATTTCAAGTAATAGTTATATGCTGATGACTTTTGGGCTGTTGCTCTGGCAGAGTTGATATCAAACCATTTTGAAGAGTTCGATCTTTTAGTGAACTGTTGACTTGGTATGAATAAATCCTTACCAGCAAGTATAAAATCCAAATGTGGGACTGGGTTGAATTAAATCACTAGAGAAGAATGACTGCAATGGAATGTTACCAAGGTAATTTTTAAATTCATCACAATTTGCCCTATCAAAGTGTCATCGGGTCACCCTGACAGGTTCAGAATGGGGAGAGCTGGGGGGGCTATGTAATGAGGCTTTGATGAGATTGTGGTCAGAGGATCCAAGTGGAGACAATACCTCTATCCTGTACTGATCTGGATTATTTGTCAGGAACAGATCCAAGAGATGGGCATTATGGTCAGGATTATCTGGTATTCTGGTTGGTTGCTTTACCAGCTGGGTGAGATTAAACGATTCTGCAAACAGCTCGCACTCTAGGCTAGCATAGTCAGTCCCGGCATAGTGCAATAACCATTCAACATACATACATACATATATATATATATATATATATATATATATATATATATATAAGTGTGCATGGAAAAATTTGGAAGAAATGAGACTGTTTTTGATCGATGATATGAATCGTAAAGTAGGGAATGTAAAGTTGGATAAAATAGTTGGTGAATGGGGTGTGCCTGCTGAGAAAGACGAGAACGGCAGTGCGTTAGTGGACATTTGTACCGGGAGGGGGTTGGTGATAGCCAATACCCTCATAAGCCATAAAATGATCCACAGGTATACATGGCGAGTGATGAGAAGGTGAACTAAATGAAAGGAATGCGATGATTAATTATGTGTGTGTGGATGAAAGAATGCAAAGATGTCTAATGGATGAAAAAGCTTATAGAGGTAGGTGGAAGGGACTTTCTGACCACTACTTGGTGGTGTCCAGAATCAAGATCCAAGTATGATCGAGAAATAGAAGAAGGAAAGGAAAGGAAGAAGGACTAGTTGCAAGGAGAGTGAAAAGGTTACAAGAGGATGAGAAAAAGGTAAAATATAAGAGATAAGTGGAGGAATGATTGGGTAAATATGAATTGGAGCAGATGAGGAACGTGAACGGTGTGTGCAGGATACTCATAGAAGAAGTATGTGATGTGGTGTGTGGGATGAAGGGAAGACGGAAGAGGGTGCAAGGAACAGCATGGTGGACTGAAGAGGTGAGACAGGCTGTGGCACAAAAGAAGAAAACATATAATGAATTGATGAGAAATAGGGGAGTGGAAGAAATTGAGAGGCGGAAGAGAGAGTTACATGTAGAAAGGAAGAGAGGGGTGAAAAGATTAGTACGAGAGAGTAAGAAGAGAGTGGATGAGGAATTTGGAAGGAATTTGAGTGTAAAGTGGAGGGACTGTAAGAAAATGTTCTGGAAAGAGGTAAAGAGAGTAAGACAGGGTGGCAGTGAAGTTAGAAGGGGAGTGAAAGATAAAAATGGTAGATTACTAGTGAAGAAGGGAGGGAACACTTTAAGGAATTGTTGAACATAGAGGATGGAAGTAATGCGAGTATAAGTGGCTGGGGAATGGCTGGGAGATGGAGGTAGGTGAGAAGATAGGAAGAAATCAGTAGCAGAGAAGTTGTGGAGGCAATGAAGAAAGTCAGATTGGGGAAAGCCCCAGGAATTGATGGAGTGTGTGGTGAAATGCTGAAGCATGGAGGAGAGATAGTAGTAGAATGGATGTGGAAGATGTGCAGATTGGCCTGGGAGGAAGGTAGAGACCCGGAGGATTGGTCGTCAGGTAAAATTATTCCTTTGTACAAAGGAAAAGGGGGAAAAGAAGTGTATGGGAATGATAAGGGCATTTGTCTTCTTAGTGTATTACGAAAAGCGTTTGGCAGGATACTTACTGACAGAGTTAGGGAAAAACCAGAGGAATTAGTTGGAGAAGAACGGGAGGAAGGGAAGCGTTTGGCAGGATACTTATTGACAGAGTTAGGGAAAAAACAGAGGAATTAGTTGGAGAAGAACGGGAGGAAGGGAAGAGTTTGCGTAGATCAGATATTCATTCTCAGATCTTTGGTGGAAAAGTTTCTAGACAAGGGAATGAAGTTGTATGTGGCCTTCATCGATTTGGAGAAAACATATGACAGGGTGGATAGACAAGGATTGTGGAAAGTATTAAGAATATATGGAGTAGATGGGAAGTTGCTGAATGCTGTGAAGAGTATGTATGATGATGCTATGGCTGCAGTACGTGTGGATGGTGAACCGAGTGAATTTTTCTTTATGAAGGTTGGGTTGAAACATGGATGTGTCATGTCTCCATGGTTGTTCAATCTGTACATGGATGGGGTAATAAAAGAGATACAAGGTAGGGCAATGGATGTTGGAGTGGCTCAAGTGAGAGAGGGATGTGTTTGGAAATTCCTTGTACTGTTGTTTGCAGATGATACTGAGTTGTTAAGTGAGAGTCTGGGAGAGTGTGTAGGAAACGGAATCTAAAGGTGAATGTAGGGAAGAGTAAAGTAATGGTCTTTGAGAGAGGTGAAGTCAGTGAATGTACAGTGAGGTAGGATGGTGAGGAAATGGAAAATGTGAGTACGTTTAGGAACTTGGGGAGTGTGATAAATAAGGATGAAAGTTTGGAGGATGAAGTGCTTGAAAGGGTACAACAAGGAAGAGACGTTGCTGGTTCCTTGAAAGCAGTGATTAGAAACAGGGAAGTGAGCATGGAAGAGGAAAAGTTACTACATGGCATTATTGTGATTCCAACTCTAACGTATGGAAGTGAAGCTTGGATGTAGTTGGAAGGACACGAGTCAAGAGTGAGAGCAGTGGAAATGAGTTATTTAAGAGGAGCCTGTGGAGTTACAAAGAGAGACAGGTCAACAAATGAGGCTATAAAGGAGCATTGTGGTGTGGATATGGATGTGATAGGAAACGTTAGGAGGAAAACACTGAGGTAGTTTGGCCATGCGGAGAGGATGGAGGGTGAGAGACTGACGAGGAGAGTGTATGTGAGTGAGTTGGAGGGGGGAAGAGGGAGGGGGAGGCCAAGGATGAGATGAAGGGATGGAGTGGAGAGGTATATGAGAGAAGGGGATGTGATTTGGGAGCAGGGCAGTGAAATGGCTGGGGACAGGGCAACGTGGAGGCGATTTGTTTGTGGCCACCCCGTACG